>NW_025316735.1:0-363279 GCF_910594005.1 Cervus elaphus | reverse complement strand
ATCAAACGTGTGGCACTACGTGGAGTAAGAGAAGTGTGAAAAACCCGAGGCGAAGAAACAGGGGAGAAGAATACGAGGAGCAAGAAAAAAAAAGCAAAATACAAAAACGAGGAGAACACAAGGGGCGAAAATCAGAGGAGGATCAAAAGTGTGGCACTACGTGGAGTAAGAGAAGTGTGAAAAACCCGAGGTGAAGAAACAGGGGAGAAGAATACGAGGAGCAAGAAAAAAAAAGCAAAATACAAAAACGAGGAGAACACAAGGGGCGAAAATCAGAGGAGGATCAAAAGTGTGGCACTACGTGGAGTAAGAGAATTGTGAAAAACCCGAGGCGAAGAAACAGGGGAGAAGAATACGAGGAGCAAGAAAAAAAAAGCAAAATACAAAAACGAGGAGAACAAAAGGGGCGAAAATCAGAGGAGGATTAAAAGTGTGGCACTACGTGGAGTAAGAGAAGTGTGAAAAACCCGAGGCAAAGAAACAGGGGAGAAAAATACAAGGAGCAGGAAAAAAAAAGCAAAATACAAAAACGAGGAGAACACAAGGGGCGAAAATCAGAGGAGAATCAACAGTATGCCACTACGAGGAGCAAGAGAAGTGTGAAAAACCCGAGGCGAAGAAACAGGGTAGAAGAATATGAGGAGCAAGAAAAAAAAAGCAAAATACAAAAACGAGGAGAACACAAGGGGCGAAAATCAGAGGAGGATCAACAGTATGCCACTACGAGGAGCAAGAGAAGTGTGAAAAACCCGAGGCGAAGAAACAGGGGAGAAGAATAAGAGGAGCAAGAAAAAAAAAGCAAAATACAAAAACGAGGAGAACACAAGGGGCGAAAATCAGAGGAGGATCAAAAGTGTGGCACTACGTGGAGTAAGAGAAGTGTGAAAAACCCGAGGCGAAGAAACAGGGGAGAAGAATACGAGGAGCAAGAAAAAAAAAGCAAAATACAAAAACGAGGAGAACACAAGGGGCGAAAATCAGAGGAGGATCAAAAGTGTGGCACTCCGTGGAGTAAGAGAAGTGTGAAAAACCCGAGGCGAAGAAACAGGGGAGAAGAAGACGAGGAGCAAGAAAAAAAAAGCAAAATACAAAAACGAGGAGAACACAAGGGGCGAAAATCAGAGGAGGATCAAAAGTGTGGCACTACGTGGAGTAAGAGAAGTGTGAAAAACTCGAGGCGAACAAACAGGGGAGAAGAATACGAGGAGCAAGAAAAAAAAAGCAAAATACAAAAACGAGGAGAACACAAGGGGCGAAAATCAGAGGAGGATCAACAGTATGCCACTACGTGGAGTAAGAGAAGTGTGAAAAACCCGAGGCGAAGAAACAGGGGAGAAGAATACGAGGAGCAAGAAAAAAAAAAGCAAAATACAAAAACGAGGAGAACACAAGGGGCGAAAATCAGAGGAGGATCAAAAGTGTGGCACTACGTGGAGTAAGAGAAGTGTGAAAAACCCGAGGCGAAGAAACAGGGGAGAAGAATAAGAGGAGCAAGAAAAAAAAAGCAAAATACAAAAACGAGGAGAACACAAGAGGCGAAAATCAGAGGAGGATCAAAAGTGTGGCACTACGTGGAGTAAGAGAAGTGTGAAAAACCCGAGGCGAAGAAACAGAGGAGAAGAATACGAGGAGCAAGAAAAAAAAAGCAAAATACAAAAACGAGGAGAACACAAGGGGCGAAAATCAGAGGAGGATGAAAAGTGTGGCACTACGTGGAGTAAGAGAAGTGTGAAAAACCCGAGGCGAAGAAACAGGGGAGAAGAATACGAGGAGCAAGAAAAAAAAAGCAAAATACAAAAACGAGGAGAACACAAGGGGCGAAAATCAGAGGAGGATCAAAAGTGTGACACTACGTGGAGTAAGAGAAGTGTGAAAAACCCGAGGCGAAGAAACAGGGGAGAAGAATACGAGGAGCAAGAAAAAAAAAGCAAAATACAAAAACGAGGAGAACACAAGGGGCGAAAATCAGAGGAGGATCAACAGTGTGCCACTACGTGGAGTAAGAGAAGTGTGAAAAACCCGAGGCGAAGAAACAGGGGAGAAGAATACGAGGAGCAAGAAAAAAAAAGCAAAATACAAAAACGAGGAGAACACAAGGGGCGAAAATCAGAGGAGGATCAACAGTATGCCACTACGTGGAATAAGAGAAGTGTGAAAAACCCGAGGCGAAGAAACAGGGGAGAAGAATACGAGGAGCAAGAAAAAAAAAGCAAAATACAAAAACGAGGAGAACACAAGGGGCGAAAATCAGAGGAGGATCAAAAGTGTGACACTACGTGGAGTAAGAGAAGTGTGAAAAACCCGAGGCGAAGAAACAGGGGAGAAGAATACGAGGAGCAAGAAAAAAAAAGCAAAATACAAAAACGAGGAGAACACAAGGGGCGAAAATCAGAGGAGGATCAAAAGTATGCCACTACGTGGAGTAAGAGAAGTGTGAAAAACACGAGGTGAAGAAACAGGGGAGAAGAATACGAGGAGCAAGAAAAAAAAAGCAAAATACAAAAACGAGGAGAACACAAGGGGCGAAAATCAGAGGAGGATCAAACGTGTGGCACTACGTGGAGTAAGAGAAGTGTGAAAAACCCGAGGCGAAGAAACAGGGGAGAAGAATACGAGGAGCAAGAAAAAAAAAAGCAAAATACAAAAACGAGGAGAACACAAGGGGCGAAAATCAGAGGAGGATCAAAAGTGTGGCACTACGTGGAGTAAGAGAAGTGTGAAAAACTCGAGGCGACCAAACAGGGGAGAAGAATACGAGGAGCAAGAAAAAAAAAGCAAAATACAAAAACGAGGAGAACACAAGGGGCGAAAATCAGAGGAGGATCAAAAGTGTGGCACTACGTGGAGTAAGAGAAGTGTGAAAAACCCGAGGCGAAGAAACAGGGGAGAAGAATACGAGGAGCAAGAAAAAAAAAGCAAAATACAAAAACGAGGAGAACAGAAGGGGCGAAAATCAGAGGAGGATCAAAAGTGTGGCACTACGTGGAGTAAGAGAAGTGTGAAAAACCCGAGGCAAAGAAACAGGGGAGAAAAATACGAGGAGCAAGAAAAAAAAAGCAAAATACAAAAACGAGGAGAACACAAGGGGCGAAAATCAGAGGAGGATCAAAAGTGCGGCACTACGTGGAGTAAGAGAAGTGTGAAAAACCCGAGGCGAAGAAACAGGGTAGAAGAATATGAGGAGCAAGAAAAAAAAAAGCAAAATACAAAAACGAGGAGAACACAAGGGGCGAAAATCAGAGGAGGATCAACAGTATGCCACTACGAGGAGCAAGAGAAGTGTGAAAAACCCGAGGCGAAGAAACAGGGGAGAAGAATACGAGGAGCAAGAAAAAAAAAGCAAAATACAAAAACGAGGAGAACACAAGGGGCGAAAATCAGAGGAGGATCAAACGTGTGGCACTACGTGGAGTAAGAGAAGTGTGAAAAACCCGAGGCGAAGAAACAGGGGAGAAGAATACGAGGAGCAAGAAAAAAAAAGCAAAATACAAAAACGAGGAGAACACAAGGGGCGAAAATCAGAGGAGGATCAAAAGTGTGGCACTACGTGGAGTAAGAGAAGTGTGAAAAACTCGAGGCGACCAAACAGGGGAGAAGAATACGAGGAGCAAGAAAAAAAAAGCAAAATACAAAAACGAGGAGAACACAAGGGGCGAAAATCAGAGGAGGATCAAAAGTGTGGCACTACGTGGAGTAAGAGAAGTGTGAAAAACCCGAGGCGAAGAAACAGGGGAGAAGAATACGAGGAGCAAGAAAAAAAAAGCAAAATACAAAAACGAGGAGAACAAAAGGGGCGAAAATCAGAGGAGGATCAAAAGTGTGGCACTACGTGGAGTAAGAGAAGTGTGAAAAACCCGAGGCAAAGAAACAGGGGAGAAGAATACGAGGAGCAAGAAAAAAAAAGCAAAATACAAAAACGAGGAGAACACAAGGGGCGAAAATCAGAGGAGGATCAACAGTATGCCACTACGAGGAGCAAGAGAAGTGTGAAAAACCCGAGGCGAAGAAACAGGGTAGAAGAATATGAGGAGCAAGAAAAAAAAAGCAAAATACAAAAACGAGGAGAACACAAGGGGCGAAAATCAGAGGAGGATCAACAGTATGCCACTACGAGGAGCAAGAGAAGTGTGAAAAACCCGAGGCGAAGAAACAGGGGAGAAGAATACGAGGAGCAAGAAAAAAAAAGCAAAATACAAAAACGAGGAGAACACAAGGGGCGAAAATCAGAGGAGGATCAAAAGTGTGGCACTACGTGGAGTAAGAGAAGTGTGAAAAACCCGAGGCGAAGAAACAGGGGAGAAGAATACGAGGAGCAAAAAAAAAAAAGCAAAATACAAAAACGAGGAGAACACAAGGGGCGAAAATCAGAGGAGGATCAACAGTATGCCACTACGTGGAGTAAGAGAAGTGTGACAAACCCGAGGCGAAGAAACAGGGGAGAAGAATACGAGGAGCAAGAAAAAAAAAGCAAAATACAAAAACGAGGAGAACACAAGGGGCGAAAATCAGAGGAGGATCATCAGTATGCCACTACGTGGAGTAAGAGAAGTGAGAAAAACCCGAGGCGAAGAAACAGGGGAGAAGAATACGAGGAGCAAGAAAAAAAAAGCAAAATACAAAAACGAGGAGAACACAAGGGGCGAAAATCAGAGGAGGATCAAAAGTGTGACACTACGTGGAGTAAGAGAAGTGTGAAAAACCCGAGGCGAAGAAACATGGGAGAACAATACGAGGAGCAAGAAAAAAAAAGCAAAATACAAAAACGAGGAGAACACAAGGGGCGAAAATCAGAGGAGGATCAAAAGTGTGGCACTACGTGGAGTAAGAGAAGTGTGAAAAACCCGAGGCGAAGAAACAGGGGAGAAGAATACGAGGAGCAAGAAAAAAAAAGCAAAATACAAAAACGAGAACACAAGGGGCGAAAATCAGAGGAGGATCAACAGTATGCCACTACGAGGAGCAAGAGAAGTGTGAAAAACGCGAGGCGAAGAAACAGGGGAGAACAATACGAGGAGCAAGAAAAAAAAAGCAAAATACAAAAACGAGGAGAACACAAGGGGCGAAAATCAGAGGAGGATCAACAGTATGCCACTACGTGGAGTAAGAGAAGTGTGAAAAACCCGAGGCGAAGAAACAGGGGAGAAGAATACGAGGAGCAAGAAAAAAAAAAGCAAAATACAAAAACGAGGAGAACACAAGGGGCGAAAATCAGAGGAGGATCAAAAGTGTGGCACTACGTGGAGTAAGAGAAGTGTGAAAAACCCGAGGCGAAGAAACAGGGGAGAAGAATACGAGGAGCAAGAAAAAAAAAGCAAAATACAAAAACGAGGAGAACACAAGGGGCGAAAATCAGAGGAGGATCAACAGTATGCCACTACGTGGAGTAAGAGAAGTGTGAAAAACCCGAGGCGAAGAAACAGGGGAGAAGAATACGAGGATCAAGAAAAAAAAAGCAAAATACAAAAACGAGGAGAACACAAGGGGCGAAAATCAGAGGAGGATCAAAAGTGTGGCACTACGTGGAGTAAGAGAAGTGTGAAAAACCCGAGGCGAAGAAACAGGGGAGAAGAATACGAGGAGCAAGAAAAAAAAAGCAAAATACAAAAACGAGGAGAACACAAGGGGCGAAAATCAGAGGAGGATCAACAGTATGCCACTACGTGGAGTAAGAGAAGTGTGAAAAACCCGAGGCGAAGAAACAGGGGAGAAGAATACGAGGAGCAAGAAAAAAAAAGCAAAATACAAAAACGAGGAGCAGACAAGGGGGGAAAATCAGAGGAGGATCAAAAGTGTGGAAATACGAGGAACAAGAAAGGTGTGAAAAACCCGAGGCGAAGAAAAAGGGGAGAACAATACGAGGAGCAAAAAAAAAAAAAGAAAAAGAAAAATACGAGGAGCAGACAAGGGGGAAAAATAAGAGGAGGGTCAAAAGTGTGGAAATACGAGGAGCAAGAAAAGTGGGAAAAACACGAGGAGAAGAAAAAGGGGAGAACAATACGAGGAGCAAAAAAAAAAAAGAAAAGAAAAATTCGAGGAGCAGACAAGGGGGGAAAATAAGAGGAGGATCAAAAGTGTGGAGATACGAGGAGCAAGAAAAGTGTGAAAAACACGAGGAGAAGAAAAAGTGGAGAACAATACGAGGAGCAAAAAAATAAAAATAAAAGACAAATACGAGGAGCAGACAAGGGGGGAAAATAAGAGGAGGATCAAAAGTGTGGAAATACGAGGAGCAAGAAAAGCGGGAAAAACACGAGGAGAAGAAAAAGGGGAGAAGAATACGAGGAGCAAAAAAAAAGAAAAATACTAGGAGCAGACAAGGGGGGAAAATAAGAGGAGGATCAAAAGTGTGGAAATACGAGGAGCAAGAAAAGTGTGAAAAATCCCAGGAGCAGGAAAAGGGGAGAAAAATACGAAGAGCAAAAAAAAAAAAAAAAAAACAGAAAAATACGAGGAGCAGAAAAGTATGAAAAATAACAGGAGCATCAAAAGTGTGAAAATACGAGGAGCAAGAAAAGTGTGAAAAATCCCAGGAGCAGGAAAAGGGGAGAAAAATACGAGGAGCAAAAAAAAAAAAAAGACGAGGAGCATGAAAATGTGTGAAAAATGGGAGGAGCATGAAAAGGTGTGAAAAATGCGAGGAGCAAAAAAAAAAAAAAAACAAGAAAAACACGAGGAGCATGAAAAGGTGTGAAAAATGCGAGGAGCATGAAAAGGTGTGAAAAATGCGAGGAGCCAAAAAAAAAAAATCCCCTGAGAGTTCTGCCCCGCCCTCTCCTCTATCATCTTAAGCTGCTGGGCAATGTGATCATCACACATATTTTCACATCCTTTAAAAAAAACATAGTTTTAAAAAAAATGCCTAAATGTAAATGGATGCAAAGTCAGACATTTACAAACAAAAAGGTTCAGAGCAGACTTTGGTTTCATTCAAACCAGAAACACTCTTAAAAAGCATTACAGAGAGTAAGGCCAGTGCAGAGAGCAGGAACAACGTGGCTAGAATCTAGTAAATGCATGTGAAATTCTACCATAGAGTTTGTTTTCAATCCATGTGGAGGGGAGGGTGCGAGGGAGGGGAACATTATTACAGTCCCCCAGGGGTGTCTCCTCCTCTGACAGGCCATCATCATACAACAGTGAGTCGGATGGGGTGGACACGGCCAGGTCCAAGTAGTCCTGGAAGGGAGAGAGACCTGGTCACTCCTGGAGCAGGTCATTGCTGGACATGCCCACCCCTCCCCACCCCCGCCCTGCCTGATAGCAGAAGCCCCAGCCGAGTCCCACCCCGCACCTATCAACCTCTCGCCAGATCTGAGCCCCTGGCCAGGTCTGTCAGCATGAGTTCCCCCAGCCTCTGGTCCTCATCACAGAAAATCACCTCTTGGAGGCAGAAATGTGTTCCCTCATTGTTCTGGTCCTCTCTCTGCAGCGCTAGGGGCACCAGGCCCAGCACTGGAGAACAGGCCTGTTTATAAAACCTGAGGCTCTGGGATTGCAGTCCCGTGACTCATGTGGGAAGGCCAAGACACATTCCCCATCTGCTCCACACTTTCTGGCTTCCCTCCAGGCACTCCTGCCATCTCCAATATCAAGTCAGGACCAAGAAATCTGAGTCATCGGTGTGGGTTTTGCATAAGATGCTGCTAGAGGCTTCAGCTCCCAAGCAGGATGATTTGTGAGGACCGGCTACTTCCACTGCCCTGGTTAAAGGTGTCAAGAATGCTTCCAGTGTGTTTCTGGCTGGTTCTCAGCACTGTTCTAGGAAAGCTGTTTGTAGGCATCAGCTATTACCTCTGTTTAGGGCAAATCATAGGATGTGCCCAAACGATACACCAAGGTTGGGTTTTATTCCAAGGGGCCCAGTCCATGCATCTTGCCTTCCATGTTTGGAGAAATGACAACTTTCAGTAACTGTGTCAATTTAAGGATGAAACCACCAGAGGGCAAGCAAGGTCTGTGTCTATTTTCTTTACTTGCATCCCCAGCATCTAAGGCAGAATACAGGAGGCAGCCCATTGCCCAATCAATATTAGTGAAAACTGTGTTGATTTCCTCTATCACCTAGAGTTGTAAACTGGAGGCACACAGATATGTTGTTTGGCCCACACTGAGCTTTTGGAAATTGCTATAAAAACTGGGAAACATAAACATCCCTTAAAAAGCCCTGGCATGCTGGCACTCTTATTCCTACAGGTTACATTGTCTATGGTAACAGGTCCTTCAGAGCCAGCTGGTAGGTTACTATTTGTCACAGTTTCCACTGCTCCCTTCACTTCCCACCCCTAGCCAGACCCTTCATAGAATCTGAATTTAGGACACATTCATTCCAACTTTACTTCCTCAAGTTCCATTATTGAAAATAATTTTGTTTGGCTTTGGCATATCTTCTTCCCACCCCTGTCTGTGGAGGGCTCTTCCTAAGTGTCAAGGTAAAAATCCTGGTTTCTCCCTAATTTCAAGAAGTCCAAGAGGCCTGGATTAAGGATAAAGGTTCGTGCCCGCCCCGCCCCCTGCCCCCAGTCTGCCCTGCCCCCTACCAGGAGACGACATGACCATCTCACTCTGCACAGCCGCACTCTGCCTTTGTATTGGGAATTCCATGAACTGGGGTGAGGGAAGTGGCACCAGGGATTGGCTCCGGGTACTCACTCTGCTCTTAACCATCATCTTAGATATCTAGGTCTTTGCTGATGTCGGCAAACACTGGCCTCTTGTCTGGTTCCCGCTTCCAGCACTGCAGCATTAGACTGTACCTGGTGAGACAAACAGGTGGGTGGTGACAATCCAGCAAGGATTGCCCAGTCACAACCACCACACCCAGTACAGTGCACCTGGGCCCCAGAGGCTCTGGTCCAAAATCCCAAAGCTGTTCCTGTGTCACTGACATCCTTCTCTGAGTTGGGCCAGGGTATGATGGGTCAGCAGGGGCTCACAGTGTCTGGCGCTGTGGTCCAGCCATGCTTGTTATGGCAGCTAATGCAGAAATGCCAGTCCTTAAAACTCTTATGAAGGATGAACTGTGTATGAACACAAAAACCTGCCAAGCACACTCTGTCTTGCACCTCCCTCCCTCCCTCCCCTGGGGCTCTGGCAGGGCTGCAGGGGCCACCTTGTGGGTGAGTGCTGGGCCTGTGCCTGCCAGTCTAGGGTGCCCAGGGAGGCAGCACCTACTCACCCTTGCACTCCCACAGCCCTGAGCCAGGCACATGGCAGGTGCATGACAGACTTTGTAGAATGAATGGACCAGTGTGTGTCTAACTATGGACGACCCCCTTCTCATGTGTTCTCAACCTGTTCTCCAAGGATCATCTGATGGAACCACCATTTGATGAGAAGATTCTGGTGCCCTCGAGCTGAAGTCCAGGTGCCATCTGCCTGCTCTTTGTCTGCCTTGGTGTCTCCACTTGGGCGCTCCCCTGTATGTACCCCTGGGGCCATTCTGAATTACCTGCCCCTCCCCAAGCATCCTGGGACAGGTCTCTAGCCTTAGACTGAAGCTGCTCCCTCATCCTTCCACCACCTCTCCTGGGGTCCTGCTCCCCCTCAGCTTGTAAGTCCCCCCAGGAGGCCCACCCAGCCCCCAGTGGAATCTGGGTCCCCAGCATCTGCCATCATGCCCAAGGGTGGTTCTCTGTCATCTGTGCCTTTGTCTTAGCCCGTTGCTTCCAGCTGCCCAGCTCGCCTAGGGCTGGCACCCAGGGCTGCCCAGCAGTGGGAAAGGATGAGTGTGCATGACCCCACCCCTCCAAAACCTGGAGTGTCAGTGGCTGGGGAGGCTGGACCAGAGAAAGCATGCTCACATCTCCTCGCTGCAGTTGTCTGGCCTCTCCATCCGATAGTCTGTCTTCAGAAGGTTGAAGAGCCGCTCTGGAGGAATCCCAGGGTAGGGGTTGCCGCCCAGGGTCACAATCTCCCACAGCAGGACACCAAAGGACCACCTGCAGAACCAGAGGGCCAATGAGCGACTGCACTGAGTCTGTGGCATCCTCAGCGCCCCAGATATCCTCCCCCTGAGCAGCAACAGGACCCGAGTTCCCTGTACAGAGAGTGGTCCAAGTGCCCACAGTTTCAGCCTAGGCTGACCAGACAGATGGAAGTGGAATGGAGGCGGGACCAGGTGTCTGCCTGCCCTGCCCCAACCCCCTGGCAAGCTGCTGCCCAAGCTCAGCCCCCATATCCAAAAAGGGCAGGTGGCTGACCCCTGAGGTGAAGCTCTGTAGCATCAGAGACGGCACAGGGAATGCAAATGAGCACAGTGAAAAGCAGGTCAAACTGAGGCCACAGGGCACCAGGGCACTCTGCAAAACCCCTTCACCTTTTCTGTGTGCCTGGAAATTTTCATAAGATGTTAAAAGGAAAAAACACTGCAATGGGAAAATATCAACTGTGAGGGAAAATTTACTGTCAAGTGGGGACAAAATCATCACAAAACAGCATTATCACACAAGCCCGTTTACAGTAATAAAGAATGCCTGCATGCCACGGACAACTCTAGGCAAGGCCTGTGAGTGCTGGCCGTAGTTATTTTGGGATGGTGGGGCCCCATTGACTTTTAGTCTCATTATGCTTTCCCCTGCATTTCCAGTTGTTTTACAGTCCACTTGGTAATCAGAACACAGCTGTTAAAACTGTTTAAGAATTGCCTTTTCACAGCCTACTTTATTTAAAACATGCAAGGCTGTTTACAGCAGAACATTTGGAAACAAGTCTGTTGTGGTTTTCAAAACAATTGAGAATGCAGTTGGACTTGGAAGACTTGAGTTTTGGTCTTGGAGCAGTTTGGGTACCGGAAACCCATTCAAGGTCACTCCACCCTAAACCTGTCTCTGGGTGGGGACCAGTCTCCAGGGACCTGCTTGAAGCCCGCTCACACTCAGGCTCACAGAGAGGGAACTGTTCAGCTGGGACTGTGTGTCACTGAGATGTCCAAAGAGAGGGCAGGGGAGGTGGGGGAGGCAAGGGGGCTGCAGCTATGGCTCACATCCTCATGCATTCCACCGTGGCACTCAGAACTACTGCCTGGGCCTTTGCCATTTGCTGTGTGAGTACACAAAGCTTCCCCATCCACAGCCCCCCAGTTTGGGGAGGTCACTCTGGACAGCTGGAATGAGCTGACAGGGACTCAGGGCAACTCTGTTCCCCAGCAGAGCTGCCCAGACAGGTGCATACATGTAACCTCCACCCCAGGAAGGCAACACCCAGACTCACACATCACTCTGGGTGGTGTAGATATGATCAAAGAGGGACTCAATGGCCATCCACTTGACTGGGATCCGACCCTAAGGAAGGAGTGAAAGAAAGGCATTAACGTTGCTCTGAGATCCTAGGAACTGGTGTGTGTGGGGGACACATCTCAGGCTCTTTCAGCTCTTAGGGAACACTGAGTAATGACTCCAGTGTGTTCCTGGGTAGAGGCCAGCAGCCCAGCCTCACAGGGGCTGGAGTCCTAGCCCCGCCTTCCTAGGCTTGGCTGAGACCCCCGAGGGAGTCAGTCGGCCTGCCCACAGCTATACAAGGTGTGCTGGTCATGCACCACATCCCAAGGAATTGATGCTAAGTGCAAGCCAGGCCCCACTGTGGTCACTTCTCGGGAGATCAGGGGCACTGCACCCTGGGTGCTGCCCAGTGGGTAGGCTGGAAGCACTTCCATCAAGATCTCCCCTGATTTCTGAGGGTGAAGGGGTCTGGGAAGCCAACATCCAGTGTTTCCATCTTGGGAATTTCTGACACAAATGAACACACTAAAGGCCTTTCTAAGAAGCTCTGAGCGAAGAAATCAATGTGAGTGTCTTGAGTCTGATTTTTCCCTTATTTTATCCCAGGGCCCTTTTAGCATCCTCTAAAAGACTGTCCTCCACCATGGAGAGGCTGGAGTTCAACCTAACAAATCCTTTCTAATGCAACTTAAGAAATAGCTTTTTGGTACAAATAGATCAGCGGGCTTTCCTGGTGGCTCAGTGGTAAAGAATCCACCTGCAGTGCAGGAGATGCGGGTTTGATCCATGGGTCAGGAAGATACCCTGGAGGAGGAAATGGCAACCCACTCCAGTATTCTTGCCTGGGGAATTCCATAGACAGAGGATCCTGCTGGGCTACAGTCCATGGGTCGCAAAGAGTCAGACACGACTGATCGATTAAACAACAACAAACAGGTCAGCATCAAGGCACAATCAATTAAAAAAAAGGCATTTGCTTTGGATTTTAATGCATTTATTGTACTTTTTTTTTTTTAAAGTACTATTTAGGATTCATACCCTACATGAAGTGTGACTGCTTCGAGGGTGTGTGTTTCTAACAATGCAACCTGCAGGCTGTGCTCTCAGGGGCCGAGCTTGGGCACCTTGTGCTTCCTTGCTGGGTGACACAGGGCCTTCCCGAGGACCAGTGCATCAACAGGAAGTTCCATCCAGCCCCCTCCACGGGGTAGGGAGCACCCCTCTCCACTTCCCCTTCAGCACTTCTAAGATGTGCTGTCACAACAGAAACCCCACAAGAAATCAAATGTCATCCTCACAGCCCCAGGAGCACCTGGGCTTCACTCGCCCCTCAGAGCAAAGCTGAAGTGTATGTCGTGGCTTTCTGTGTTTTTCTTTTTGAGCAGCATCTGTTCTGAATGCCAGCTTAGCTGTGTGTCTTGAGGGGGCCTGTGATCTTCCCTGTCTAGTCTGTCACAGGGAGGCTACTAGAAAGGGGTTGGGAGGATAGCAGCACCAAGAAAGTCAAGACCAATGTCACAGGGAAGGAGACCGTACCAGGGAACCAGGTTTCCCAAGAAGGTCCCCGAACCACCTGTTTTAGTGACTTGGAAAAAGCTTCCCAAATCTCTACACTGCAACTCTGGACTTTGTCTCCAGGATCCTCCTGATTGCCTTCCAAACTCAGTTAGTCAGCCGTTCCTAGGCCCTTGGACCAGGAGCATACCCTGCTGTAAAGTGGTTCAATCCTTTCTGTAAAGAATGACTAGCAAGCTTGGGTTTAATTCATTTCTTTTCCCCAAGCAAAGGACTAAAGTTACACAGAAAGTAAAACAGTGACCTTCACTCTGCAGCAGTGAGAGGAGCAACTGCAGACAAGAAGATTGTTATTTCTGCAGTGGTGGGTGACCTTTAGAAGTGATAGTGATGAAAAGTGAGAGAAGCTGCAGGAACCCCACTCCCAGCAGGGAGCTCCAAAACAGCACGTGTGGCTGTGAGGAAGAGAAGGAACAGGCTCAAGACTGAGTCCTGCTCTGGGTCTCTGGGGACCCAGGACTAGGAAAGAGTTCGGGGATGAGGACTGGAAGTTTGCACTCTAAAAACCCGCTTTATCTTCCTCAGATCAAAATCTGTCCCCACCCTGTGGGCTCCCTGACCATGCCCTCTGCCCTCAGGCCATCACACCCCAGAGCCTGGTACCTTGCTCCTCTTCACGTAGGAATCCTCTTCATAAACATCTCGGGACAGACCAAAATCTGAGATTTTCATCCTGTGGCCCTCGGCTACCAGGATGTTTCTGGCTGCCAAGTCCCGATGGACAAGCTGTGGAAAAGACAACAGCAGGGACCCCTGAACCCCGGGCCAATCGCTGGCGGAGGGGGCGCGGGGCTGGGGCGGCACGCACCTTCATCTCAGCCAGGTACTGGATCCCTTGTGAGATCTGCCAGGCAAAGGAGACAAGGTCGCCCATGGTCAGGGCCTGCTCCTCCAGGTTGTCCAGGTAACTGGAGTTGCGGCTGCCCCCGCTGCCCACGTAGCCAGGTCCCGCCTTGCGGCTCTCTCGGAGGAAGCCCTGCAGGGAGCCGTACTTGGCATACTCCACGATGAGGAGCAGTGGCCCTAGGGGCAGAGCAGTAGGTACGTGGGCTGGCTGCTTAGGTGACCCTGGGCAGGCAGAAGTTGGGCCAGCACGGGGCAATCGCTTCCAGCAGCCTGAGGACTCAAGCCTCAGCTCACTCTCCCATCACTCTGCTCTCCACCTTGCAGCACTATGTTACTTCAGTCATGTCTGACTCTTTGTGACCCTATAGACTGTAGCCTGCCAAGCTCCTCTGTCCATGGGATTTTCCAGGCAAGAAGAGTGGAGTAGGTTGTCATGTCCCCCTCCAAGGGATCTTCCTGACTCAGGGATTGAACCCAAGTCTTTTACATCTCCTGCATTGGCAGGCAGGTTCTTTATCACTAGTGCCACTTGGGAAGCTCCTCCATCTTGCAGGGGCTTTGGATTCCAAAGCCAGCTGCCTGGACAGTTGACCACAACCTCTTTCCTGGGTGTCCAGGGCAAGCAGTCACTGCATTTGAAGCTGCCCTGGGAGATAACCACTGCTGCTCGGATGTCAGGAACTTTCTGTACCCCTGGTCTTGCCACAGTATGGCCTGGGGACAGCTGATGGAGGCAGAGGTTCTGGACTGCCCCTGGCCACCCTCTCCCTGCCCTGCCTGCTCTCAGGCCACAGTCCTCCCCGAGGCCCGGCCCTGAGTGCTACTGGTGCCCCTGCTGCTCTCTCCCTGTCGGCCTCCCATCTCCCTCACACCCGAAATACACATGCACCCACGCGCACATGCACACACACACACACACACACACACACACACCCAAAGTGGGAGGCCCCCAGGGTGGCAAAGCAGTTTTGGAAGACTAATAGAGCAAAATGCTCTTATGTGAAAAATGATCTGCCATTGCCTTTGCCACCCCAGGCTGGGGTGGGGTTGAGATCACCTGGAGGTTATGGCATATCTAGTAGGTGCCCAGGAGACACTGCTCATCTCTGGACTTCCCTGTCTTAAGGGCTCAGCCTGGGGCAGGGTGCTGACAACCAGGATGTCGCCAGAGACCCCAGGGAACACTCCTGTGGCAGCCCTCATGGTCCACTGACACACAAGTTTCAGGCAAGAGCCAGAGAAACCATGCTTCCAGGAAGAGAGAGGACAGGTGCCAGAGAAGAAAAGGATGGGGATGAGGGAGAATGCAGAATGGAGCAGCCCAGAGCCCCTGGCGTGTGCCCAGCAGCTGCTAGTCCCCGGCTGGTCTTACCATCCTGGCTGCAGGCCCCGTACAGCTTGATGACTTGCGGGTGGTTGACCTGCTTCAGGAGGTTGAACTCTGATAGCAGGTCCCACAGCTCGCTTGGGGAGGCATTCTCTGAAATGCACAGAAACAAAGCAGGTCACAAAGTCCCTGCTACCACCATGCTGGGTCACAGGCGCAAACGAGGGGTCTACACAGACTTGTCTCCTTCCCAGACATCCTACTCAGGTTCAGACTGAGGCCTGCCAGGACCTCACTGCTTGGAGCTACTCTCAGCCCATGGGAGGGTCAACAGCGGCCTCAATTGCCTACAGGGAGTAAGAACCAGAGGAGCGCACTTCCATGTGAGCAGAGTCTTTCCATGGAAAGCCTTCTGGGCTGGGCTATGCATGCAAATGGCATTATTTCCCTGCAATCACCATCTCTCAAAGACAGTGGCGTTAACCCTTCATTAACCCTTCTGGGGAGGTAAAGGGACTCCCTGGTGTCCCCAAACACCTGCCAACCAAGCACTTGGCAAAGGGGGGTGAGGCCCTGGAGAAAGGTGAAGGCCATGAGACTTCACAGAAGTCGTCTTGCCATGCTGAGTGTGTGTTTTCCAAGGGCAGAGATAGTTGTGCTCAGGAGCTTGGGTGTGGAGGTCTCCTGGCCAACTGTCCTCCTGGGTCATGGCCCCACATCCCACTGCCCAGTTGTGCCACTGCCTCTGGCTGTAGACTTGTCTGGAAATGAGAAGACAGCTGCAAGATGGGGCATTGGAACCCTTTGGACCACACATGAGTGACCCAGGGCCAGTCTCACTGTGCCCTCTTAGGGCCTGGGGTCTCATAGACAAGGGGCAACCCCAGTCTGAGGGCCTGGGTAAGTACACAAAAGTACCCGGCACTGCATGGCTCCCCGACTGCTGAACATCAGAGTGCATCAGCCTAAAATGTGCCCATCACATGGCCACTGGGCCCTCAGTTGGTCAAGCTGAGGCAGAACTCAGCCATGGCAGAGGACTGTCTACCCAGTCCCTGCTGAGAAGCAGCAGTGAGGATACCCAGCATGTGCTAAGACTGGGGCAGTGCTGGCCCACTAAGGGCTGGGGGGGATGGGGACTGGGAAAGGCAGGGACCTGGGGGACAGGGGCCAGTCCTTACAGGTGGTCTCTTCACCAGGACCTCAGTGGACGCTTGGCGAAAGAAATTAATGGGGCAGACTGAGGTGGGGAGAGCTGTCGGTTTTGAACTTAAGGGCTTTTAATTTAAACTCGGATCTTTACCCAACATTGATACACAAGCAACATGGCTCTGAAAGCTTTCAAGGGAGGAATGTCTTACCCTGCTTCTCCAGGGACCACACCAGCCCACATCATCCATGGTGGAGGTCCCTAGACTGCAGCCACTCAAGAAGAGCAGGGGAGGCGTATTGGTTCTTCAGGAGGCAGCAGGCTGATTGCCAGAGTCCTGGCTGTCATAAGGGCTTCATCCACCCACTGGGGCCCCCGCAGGTGTGAGTGGCAGAGCCCCCTGTGTACTGCCTGGGCACGTACCTTTCAGCATCTTCACAGCCACAGTCGTGTACCCTGCTTTGCCTTTCAGCCGAAAGGCTGTGGCCTTGACCACTTTTCCAAATTCACCTTCTCCCAGAGTTTTTCCAAGCACCAAGTTCTTCCGTGGGAATTCCCACTTGGGATCCTCCTACATTGGGTTTGAAGGAAAAAGAGAGGGAAGAGAGATGGCGAAGGTAAGAAGAAAGGAAGAAGGCAAGAGCCGGCGGACAAGCTCCATGTGCAGACGGCCGACTCTCACCTGAAGTGACAGGTGACAGTCACCATGTCCAAGGGCAAGACCCCACAGTCAGGCCCTGAGGTGCCATGACAAGATGCGTCCCCCCACAGGAAGGCAGGTGTTGCCACAGACTGGCTGGACTCCGTATGCTCATACCCTCACTGGCCTCCATCTACTATAGATGCCCTGGGCCACCTCAGGCCCAGGGCCTGGTATCTCCAGTGAGAGAGTCAGGGTTTACTCAGCACCCACAGGTGCTCACAGGGGGACCACAGCCTCTTCCCTGGGACTCAGGCCCAAGCCTCATGGCACCACCTCTGTTTTGGACACCAGGCACTGACAGTGGCCCAGGCTCCAGGACTTCCAAGAGAACTCAAGTGGCAGCTGTGGCCCCAGTTGCCTACCAGCCCTGCACTCCCAGCTACAGGATGGGGTGTCAAGAACACCTTCCTGGTGTGGCAGCCTCTAGAAAGTTACCACTGTGCCCCTCAGGTACCCCCCCATCCCTCCCTGACAATGTGTGGAAGAGTCTGCTCCTCCCACAGCCCAGCCACTGGCCAGAACTTGCACACACCGGCCTTCCCAACACACCATGCCCACTGAAGACCCCTCTGGGGTGGGGTCTTCCCAGACCCCAAGACTGGCTCAAAGACCTGAACTCTGGGGATGCTGAAGCCTGTCTGGAACCTGCCTTCCCGTCAGCACTGGATGCCCAGGTCCCCAAGTCTTGCTGTGGCTGGGTGTGGGCATGGCTCCAGGGGCTGCTTATGATGTGCCTGGCAGGCTCGCCTAACCCACAGACACACACTGGTGACCCACTGCCCCCCCCCAGGGACCAGAACCCTGTGTTCTTACGTCTGGGAGCAGAGGCAGGCTCCTCTAAGCACCACGGCCAGGGGCGCCTTCCAGCCAGCTCCCCAGGTGTCCTGGTGTCTCAGCTTCCCCAATAACCCATGTTGTTTGTTCTTTAAGTTGCAAAAGAGGCAGTCGTGTCTGACTCCCATGGACTGTAGCCAGGCTCCTCTGTCCATGAGATTCTCCAGTCAAGAATACTGGAGTGGGTTGCCATTTCCTCCTCTACCAAGAATCCATAGTCAGGCTCAAAGGTGACAACAGAGTCACCACCACCCTGGTGTCCACACTGCACTGGATAACAGCTGACTGCACATAAAGACTGGGCTAAGAGGGGATATCTCTCATTTGTTTCTCTTTAAAAGTGCTAAAACCCCAAAGTGTCCTCCCCACTTTATGTAAGACAGAACTAAGGCCAAAGGGTCGAATAATGTGTCTAAGACCTCAGAGCTGGTCAGTGTGGTCCTGGGCCTCTGGCCCAGCTCTGGCTTCTCTGCACTCTGGGCTAGAGGCTGAAAGTGGTCCGTGCCCCCCCCCCCCACAGAAGAACCTCTCTCATTGTGTGTCTCAGCACAAACCGTCAGGGCATATAAGGGAATCAAATGGCTCGTCCCTGGGCCACGAGGGCCATTCCCAGATGTGGTGGCCACAGAGGCCTCCTTCCTGACTTTGCTGGTTCCAAACACTCAGCAGGTGGGAGGTCTCCAGCCCCCAGTCCCCATAGTATTTCAGTCTCCTCAGCAAAAACACTGGAGGGCAGACAGGCGGAGGAGCAGCCTGGCCGGGCAGGAGGTGGTGTCTGAGCCTCCCACACTACCTGCAGGCCCAGACCATGCCATGGAGGAGGAGGCTTGGGCTGATTCTCCCCTCTTGGCAGGCCAGTCACAGAGTCCTGGGGCCAGGCTCCCCTGATGGTGCCTGAGAGGCCTCTCAGCAACCCCACTCTCCAAGCCACAGACAGAATCCCCTCCTGGCTGCGGCCAGGCCCCCCACCTGCCAGTCTCTCTCGCCTGGATGGGGACAGTGTTTCATCATGGGGCTCCTACCCAACAGACTCCCCAGCAGAGCGACCCGTGGAAATGAAGGCAGAACATCAGCCTCCAGCCCTAGGGTGGTCCTACCTTCTGAGAATAAAACCCACACACTCCTCCTCAGGGCCTCCCCCAAGGCTGCATCCTCCAGCACTTGGGGCCTCCGTAGGAGATATCTTAGGTGGGTACAGCATGGCCTGCCCTCTCCTTGGAGCCTAATGGCCCAGATCTCAGTCATTTAAATCCACACCCATCCTTTTCCACACTGATTCACGCTCTCTGCCCCACCCCTGCCTTCTGCCCTCCCTGAAAGACATCTCGGTGGAGGTTAGAAGACAGCTGGAAGCTCACGAGGTCCTCCTGGCAGGCAAGGATGCAACAACCCCAAGGGCCCTGCCCCTTCTGTCCCCTCCTCCTTCCCCAGCTGCCCTAGACCAGAGGCTACCCACATGGCTACCTGGAAGGGCTGCCTCCCTGGCCCTGCTGCCACATGGAGAACCTCACCGGGATCTTGAAGGTGTCCACTGAGACCTGGTTCTCCATGGAGTCCAGAGAGGGCCGGCAGGCACCAGATGAGGAGTAGCTGACCGGAAAAGCTTGGGCGGGTCGACAGAAGGTCATCTCAGCCGAGGCAATGGGCGGCTTGTGGGCATTCTTGCGGTAGCGGTGGATGCAGAAGGTGGACAGCAGCACAGACAGCAGCACAGATACGATGGAGAAGACCACAGCTGCCGTGATCACTGTGCAGCAGAGGTCATCACGCAGGGTGTCTGCGGGCGAGTAGGGGCTGTGAGAGTAGACACCCCACAAGGGGGACCCCCAATACCCAACAGAGCCACACCTGTGACAGCCAGGAAGTGGCTGCTGTGACCGACTGTGAGCTGCCTGCCAACACTCCTGACCCATGGCAGGTACTGTTCTGTATGTTTTTGCTACAAGAGACTATTATTGCCCTTTTCTGGAAGGAATGAGCATTTATAAACATCCTGCCTGAGGTCACACACCAGAGGTTGTGCACCCCTGCACCTCCCCCACCCTGGAACGTTGCACTGAAGCCAGAGGCCCAGGGGCCCGGGGGGTGGGAGAAGTTCTTCTCCTGCATTCCTAATATCTTCTGTATTTTCTTCATGTTCAATATATAGTGGAGAGGAAAGACAAGTGGCCCAGGATCTGGGCCATGCAATGACCACCCAAATGCCAGAAAAGCTCCCCATGTGTTCAGTGGGGCCCCCCTGTTCTAGAAGAAGCACCTGGAGGGTGCTGGGAGGGGGGACCCAGCTGGCCAATGCCACAGGCCCAGGAAAGGCTCTACACAGGCACAGTCTGAGGAGATGCTGAGCTATTTGGTGGAATAACTAGTTTTCCAGCCCAATCTTTATTATAGAACTTGAGGCCAGGGAATTCTTTGGTGGTCCAGCAGTTAGCACAAGGAGCTTTCACGGCTGTGGCCAAGATTCAATCCCTGGTTGGGCACCTAAGATCCCATAAGCCTTGCCAAAAAAAAAAAAAAAAAAAAAGGAACTTCGGGCCACAAGGCAGTCTTAGTAGCCTTGAGCCAGCTCCTTGTCTGCACACATGGGGGAACCAAGACCCCAGGGAAGGAGGAAGATCTCCTAGGTTTCTCTTCCTTCCTGCAATCTTCTCCCTTGCTCCCTGGAGGCTCAGGGAGGTGTGGGGATCCCGGCCAGCTGTGCCCCCCACCCCCCCACCCCCAATGCACCTTGGCTATCCTCCGGCTCGCAGAAGCACTTCTTCTTCTCAGGGAAGCAGTTGCAGATACCGAAGCCAGCTTTAATCCCCCGGCGCTCCCCAGGTTCGTGCCCACCAATGATGCTGCCGCCCCCTGAGGACAGACACCACCCACTCAGCAGCCCACTCTCAGCCTCCAGGGGGACCTGGCCAGCCAGGACCACCAGACAGGATCATGAGAGGCCCCTCCCCACCTGATGTCAGCACTCTCACGCCCAGGGAGCACAGTGAGATCAGAAGTCTAGGTCACCCCAGGCAAGAGCCTCAGCATGCATGCATGTGTGCTAAGTCGCTTCAGTCAGGTCGACTCTTTGCAACACTGTGGACTGTAGCCCACCAAGCTCCTCTGTCCATGAGATTCTCCAGGCAAAAATACTGGAGTGGGTCACCAGGCCCTTCTTCAGGGGATCTTCCCAATCCAGAGATCAAACCTGCGCATCTCCTACATTGGCAGGTGGGTTTCTTTACCACTAGCGCCATCTGGGAAGCCCCAGTTGCAGCATGATGAGCCCCCAAACCAGCTCCCTGGCTGCAGCAGGTGAGAGGAGGAACCCACAGGCTGCCCTGGGCCCAGGTCAAGGTCCACACTTGGTTACTTTTCAGAAGCAGAAAAGGGGCAGAGGGGGCAGCTGGCAGTCAGCAAAACGGGGGACAGGGAGTCGTGCCCCATGAGTTGGCTAGAGCAACACTGGAAGGGTGTGGGTCAAGCCAGCAAGCTCTAATTTGGGGGGAGGAGCGCCTTTATTAAAAAAAAAATGTTAGGAAAGGGCTCAGCACGCAAAACCCAGAAGCTTGGCTGGTCTGGCTGAAATGCAGGTGAGAGTCCAAGCCCCTTTAGCTTGTTACTCCCCCCACCCAATCAGGCTCCTGCTCGCTCAGAGTCACGGTGCAGGCTCATCGGGCTGCTTACGGAGGCAGTCCTGGGGGCAGATGTTGGGGTCTCTGCTCTCCACGGCATCACAGTGTCCATCGGGGCAGGTCCTGATGCTGGGGGAGCAGGTGGAGAAGTTCCTGGTTATCCCTACAACACAGAGTGGGCAGTTATGACCACAAGGGAGCAGCTGCCCTGTTCAGACTGCAGAGCCAGGAGGGTCACACCCCAGGGCCTTCCAGGTCAACCCTGTACCCCACCCCATCCCCTGCAAGGAAGAGCAAACTGAGATCTGAGCAGAGAAGAACCACACACAGAGCCCTACCAGCAGGGCATCCCTGAGGTACAGGGCAGCCAGGATGGTGGGGGCCAGAGGAGCCAGGCAGTCCCAGAGCTGTGCCAGGCTCACATCAGAGAGGCCAGAAGAGACCAGATGAGGCTGGGACCCTCTCTAGGCTGCACTGTGGGTGGGACCCTCAGATTGGTGGGCCCAGCTGGCAGCCAGTTACTGTCCACACCCAAGGCTGCTCAGGTCCCTCCTATTTGGGTCCATGTCCCCTGGGCTGGGAACTCCTGGGTAGAGCCTCTCTGAAGACCACTTTGGATATTTTGAATTATTTTAAGGTTTGTGTTTTCATGAAGTAAAGCCAACCATAAATGACATGTCAACAGTGTAGTCTACCTTAATTCCTCCACTTCTTGGATGCACAGTAATATTACCAAGAGATCTTCGAAAAGTGTCTGTGAACTATGTGTTTAAAAGCATTGGGTGAATGGGGGAAGAGTGGGGAGAAGGGATAGTCAGGGAGTTTGGGATACACATGTATACACACTATATTTAAAATAACCAACCAGAACCTACTGTATAGCACATGGAACTCTGCTCAATATGCTATAAAAACCTCAACGGAAAAAGGATTCGAAAAAGAATATATACACGTATATGTATACCTGAATCACTATGCTGTACACTGGAAACTGACACAACATTGTTCATCAACTATGCTCCAATATAACATAAAAAGTTAAAAAAAAAGAGAAGGCATTGGGTGAATATAGTGGCTCAGATAGTAAAGCGTCTGCCTGTAATGCTGGAGACCTGAGTTTGATCTCTGGCTTGGGACAGTCCCTGGAGAAGGAAATGGCTACCACTCCAGTATTCTTGTCAGAGAATTCCATGGACAGAGGAGCCTGGTGGGCTACAGTCCACAGAGTCCCAAAGAGTCAGACACGAGTGAGCGACTAACACTTTCAATTTCACATTCACAACTGCACATGTATTTATGTGTATATGGGTAGAGAAATGGATATATACATGTTAATTACCATCTGGTTTAGGCACCAATACAGAAATTCAGAATTTTAGAATAAAGTAAAAAGAAAACACACACATCTCAACTTTGGCCCCGACCTTCTCAAGTCCAGAGCAAGCTCAGTCTCAGGCACCTGTGATCCCATCGGTGATAAACAGTTGGAAGGTTCTCTGTTCCCTGCGCTCGTGACCACCCTCTCCTGGCATCAGGAGCCACGGCAGGGACCAAGCGCAGGGGAGGACTAGATGGGCAGGGGTGGGGGGTGTCACAGAGGCTGGCAGGGCCTGCATGCACAGACCCTACTCCCCCTCAGCCCCCATCACACTCCCCACCGCCTGGCTCTGCCCAGGGCCTACCTTTGCCATCTCCCTGTCTCCACTCGCACCTGCCTGTCAGAGAGCCCAGGCCACCGCATTCCTCACATTCGGGCTGCCTCTTGCTGACCACGCAGGACAGGGGGCAGCCAGGCTCTTCAGGCATGTCTAGGGGTGGCAGAAAGCAGTCATGGGGGGCCAGCCTGCCATGGGCACCCATGGGTGCAGGCAGCACTGGCTGGAGCTGTCCCGAGTTGAGCCCAGAGGGGAGGCAGTCACTAAACTCTGGGGGCGCAGGGTAGTGAGGGGGCTGCTGGGGGAGGGGTGGCATCATAGTCACACAGCAGGGGCAGCTAAGGGGCTGAGTATGGAGTGGGGATGGGAGGTGGCCAGACTCATCCAGGGACACGCAGGACACCCAATTAAACTTGAACTTCAGAGAACAGTGAATACCTGCTTTGTGTAAATATGGCCCTAATATCACAGGGACATAGGGGAGTTTGTCTTCTAATTCACTGCAAAGGCTGCACGAGATGTACTTACACCACAATAATTGCTTGTTGTTTACCTGAAATTCACACTCAACCTGGGTCCTATATTGTACCTGGCAGCCCTAAAACAAGTGCACAGGTAGGTCCTGCTGACAGAGGCGATGGGCAGCAGCGGCCACCCACAATGCTGTCACACTGGACTAAACTGTGTCATACCTCCCCCATCATCCCTCCAGTGCAGCTGTGCGCTGTTTTCTCATCTTACAGAGAAGGAGGCTCAAGAAAGCCCACTGGTCAGTGACGGGGTATAGGACGGCACCCTTCTGCAGGAACAGCCCGAGGCTCTGCCACGCCCCATCCACCCTGACCCTTCCCGCAGCCGGGCACTCACACATCCCTTCCA
This sequence comes from Cervus elaphus, assembly GCF_910594005.1. Classification (NCBI taxonomy): domain Eukaryota; kingdom Metazoa; phylum Chordata; class Mammalia; order Artiodactyla; family Cervidae; genus Cervus; species Cervus elaphus. Next base: position 339,480 of record NW_025316735.1, on the reverse strand, counting down.
CGGTAACGAGCAGCAGGGCCTGGGCTTGCTGGTGGGTTGGTTTCTCGGTGGCCACCACTGTGTACTGGAGCTGGGAACACTCGGGCCGCTGCAAGGCCTCCGTGTCATTCACGAACAGGGTCCCCGAGGTGTCCTCAGCTGAGGTGACCATCCCCAGGGCGCTGCAGTTGGCGCTGGAGGGCTGCAGCCTGTACTGCACTTGGATGCCGCTGAACTCCTGGCAGTTTTCCACGCAGACTTTCCCAATCTAGGCATGGGATCACGGAACCCTTAGCCAGGTGAGTAGACCACCTGGGACAGTGGCTGGAGGGGCTCCATGCCAGCTGAGTCCCAGGACAGTTTCCCACTCAGCCCAGAGATGGTGGCCCCCAATCTCCCCATCCTCCATGCCCCTGGAATCTGCAGACCCATCTGCCTGCCTGGCCTGGCCTGGCCCTGCGCAGACCGTGACACCACCCTTCATCCCTGCTCCTGGGAGCCGGAGGTGAAAAGAACACAGGGTGCCGGGCTTTGGTTTAGGGACTGGCCCTCCAGGGAGGCGCTTGCTGGCTTGCCCGGCTCACCCCTCACTTGCTCCCTCATTTGGGCACAGAGGCAGCCTGGATGCCTCCCACACACCTCCCTCCCCTCTGGGCAGGGGCCGTCGTGCTCTGGGCACCACTAGGGTCCATCCTCAGTGTCCTGCCTGGGTCACCTGCCTGGTCAGCCAGAGCACAGCACCCGGGCCATAATTCACACAGCAGGGTTGCTGTCCCACCCAGGTCCTGGAGCCTCCTCCGAGACTTGGGCCGGAACCCCTGGGAGAGAAGGGATACTTCTCCAGGGATGCCTCATGGCCACAGTGGTCACTGGGGCCTGAACTCTCCTTTTCCCTCCCTCACCACCCAAGGTGAAGTTAGGGCTGCTGGGGCTTGAGATCAGAAGCTCTGACCAGTCAAGGTCGAGGGCTGCGGGCCTGGCGGCAGTGATGGCACAGGGCCCCCTGCTTGCAGCCACAGGCCAGGCCCTTGCTCAGCCTTGCTCAGGCCCAGGGCAGAGCCAGGCTCCACCAAGCCCACTCCTCATACCACAACAAAACCACCTCCTAGGCTCCGAGCACTTCCTTGTACAGAGCAGGTTCACTTCCACTTTCTCCTGTGATCCTCAAAATTGCCTGAGATCACCACCTTCAATTTATAATCATGAATACTAAGGGGGGGCTGGTGAGAGACAGCAGTGTGTGTAAGGCTGGGCCAAGACTCGGGTCTCTGCACCCTCGTGAGTCCAGGCACAGGGAAAGACTTAGTTGTCAGGGGTGGGCGGTGTTGCAGAGGCTGGCAGGGCCCGCCCTCTCAGACCCCACTCCCACTCAGCCCTCATCACCCTCCCCACTGCCTGGCTCTGCTGACACACCCCTGGCAATGCCTATGCCTGCCTCAGCCCCCCTGGACACCCCTCAGGGCCCCCTGCTTCGTCACCTCTCACCAGCCTTGCCCTCTGCTTCCAGGAAAGGCCTGGCGGGGGTGGCAAGTGGGGTGGCCTGGCCACGTCCAAGGATGTGGCTCTTCTTGTGCTGGGTCCTAAGTGGCTGCCAGGAGCGGAGGTGGCATGGGAACCAACCACAGAAACTGGCAAAGCCACTGTCCTAATTAGGAGATGACCCTAAATGGGATATTCTAAAGGGCACATGGCCACAGCTATGCCATTAGGAGAATGCAGTATGTTAAGTCATGCCTGCCATAACTGCAAGTAAACTTTAAAAAGTGCTTCAGAGAAACATTCTAGAAAGAATTGCACCAAAACGTTAAACACTGGCTGATATGAGGAAAAGAGATCACTCTTATCTATCCCTTATATCCTTTTGATGAATTCTTACCACTTCCCTTTTTTTCTACTTCTAATCACTATTTTCTGATGACAAATGCAAAATAAGCTCTAGCAAACAGACTTGCAGGAAAGTAGGAAATAGAAGCACTTCCTGTCTTTCCTTGCAGAGGTCTCCACTAATGCCTATGTTTGCACACTTGGAAATTTCTGGCAATGAAGACTTGGTTTTGAACATATGGAGCCACCTAAGACCAATACTTCTGCAAACTACTTTTCCCACTTCATTCACCAGGAATGTCTTTCCAAGTCAGCATAGATTTAACTGGCACTGCTCTTTCATTAGTAAAAAATGTAAACATGCTGAGAAGGGAGAGGGCAAAGAGGGGCCCACAAAGCCCACCAGCCCCACTCCTTTCTCCCACGGCCTTAGCCTCCTTGGCTTTGTGCCTGTTGCTCCCCAGGGCCACTCTGTGTGCTCAGGGAGGTGGTGTCCCCCATGTGACCCCATCCTGGGAGTCCCTGCTCCTCCATTCCCCTCCCCAGGCTGGCAAGAGGCCAGGAGCTCACCTGGGCAAAGCGGTGGGCCCGCCGGCTCACGGAGAAGGAGTAGGCACTGGGCAGGCTCAGGCTGATGGGCAGCACGGACACATTGAAGTGGAGGAGGACGACACCCTCCCCCAGGCCCTGGAAGTCTGAGTCGTTGACCAGCACGGCCAGCTGCACAGCCCAGCTCTCCGAGATGGGGAGGCTCTGGTTGAGAACCAGCCCTGCAGGTGGAGGCATGTGATGATAGGTAGGGGCCCTGCCCAGGGTGGAGACCACTGCCCCACGATGCTGCACATCTCCCCTGCAAAGCATTCCCTGGACACATGGGCATACGTGTGACAACAGGTACTTCTACCCACACGGTACACAGACAACAGACCTGGCTGTAGGCACTAAGGTTGAAATATTTTAAATGTGAGTCACTGTGCTGAGCTGAGCCCAGAAGACCCTCCTCAGCTGGGAGGTAACCTCAGTGAGGTGTGTGTGTGTGTGCATGTGTATAAGAAAGATGCATGTCAGGGCAAGGACACACAGGTAAAGACCCACCACCACCACCAGCAAGGTCCCAGAAAGACCGTCCTGGCCCCTGAGAACTTCTCGCAACAGTACCAGCCTCCTATGGACCCTCAGATTCCACAGGCCTCAAGCACCCAGGAGCTTCCACACTCCTGAGCAGTCACCGTGTGCCAAGGCTAAGATCCCCATTTAGTGGAGTACAAAGGAGGCGAGGATCTCTGGGTGCACATGGCATACAGAGTGAGTGTGCAGGGGCAAGGATGACATTTTCCCTTGCACAGAATAGAGGTCATCAGAGCTTGGTGAGGAAGAAGACAGGAAATAGGATTAGGTCAGGCAGAAAGGGGTAAAGGCACCAGTGATCCTGGGTTCCCCAGAAGCAGGCCTCCAAACAAGGATCCAAGCACAAGTGGCATATTTGAAAGGTGATCCTACAAAACATAGGCAGGAGAGCAGACGAGGGAGGTGGGGAGGTTTGGCAACTGATGAGGACACCCAATCCTGCAGGTGAGCCCTGGGGGCACGTGGTGCTTAGCCCTGAGGGTGGGCACATTTCAGAAGTCAGACAGGACAGTCATCCCAGAACCCTCCAATTTGAGGGCACAGAGCTGCTACTGGACATCAACTCCTGTTAGTGGAGAGTTGCTGGGGGGGGGGTGGTTAAGGATCCCTGGGCACTTGGGCACCTAGGAGGTTGCGGTGAGCCCTGGCGTGGTCAGCACAGGGTAGTGTGGTGGGGGTCCTGCCAGGGTCAGCCTTGGCCTTGGGGCAGTTCAGCGAGAAAGGACAGCCTGTAAACACCCACCAAGGTGGCCAAGGTGAGCCCAGCAGAGACAAAGGCTGGGAAGAGGGTTGGAAGGGGTGGCCACCTGGGGCTGAGAGGGCCAGGACAGGTGTCTACTTGTGCAGGGTGCTGCCCTGCCCAAGGAAAGCAGGTCGCCAGTTCCCCAGGGGGCCCTGTCAGGCCACACTGGTCCCCTCTTACTGTAGTCATGCACGGTTGCCCGCACAAAGCTGCCGTTGGCCTGGGCCAAGGTCTCATTGGGCATGTGCTCCACTCGGAAGGTCCGGAGGGCCTTGGCATCCCCAGAGAGCAGCGTGTTCGTGTACCGTCTCAGGAGCTCCCCAGAGGCTGGCACCACGTCTGCATCGAAGACACGTAACGTGGCTACCACTGTGCCCTGCAAAGAATACGGGGGCCAGTCAGGGCCCCGAAAGCCAGAGCCCATAGGAGGGCATGTGCCCTGCAGGTGGATCAGGTGTGTGCGGTCAGAGCTGGCTCCAGGGACAGCCTGACCAGGGTTCAAGCTGCAAGGGGCCCCCAGCCAGCCTGCTTGTCACCCTTCCTGGGCCACTGCACCTCACCTCTGCAACAGGTGCAATGGCATCTCCAGACTTCCCATGATTATGGGTTAGAACAGATGCCCTGGTGCTCTGTGGAAGACCTCATTCAGGTCCCCACAGTGCAGAGTGGGCACCCCCACTCTCCTTCCAGGAAGCTGGGCCCCGCACAGTGGAGAAGTTAGCTCAATGTCATGCAGTGACAGATGACAGAGCTGGGACCTAAGCACAGTGTCCACCAGAATGCTCTCCTACAGCTTCTTCTGTACCCCAGGCTAGATGGGGTCATGAGGGGGGTTCTGAGTAAAGCCACATGTCATCTCTGCTCTCACTCCTGGCCAAGCTCCACAGTGTTACCATGGAGCTGCCCCGCCAGGCTCATGGGACATTTCCCTACTCCATGTGCTTTCCTCTTGCCCATCCATCCACCAAACCTGCTCCCTGGGTGTCCAGAGAAGCAGGCAACCACAGCATATCCGACCCCGACCCTCCCCTTGCTCCCGCCAGCCTGCCGGCTGCAGGACAGCCCAGGGCCCAGCAGGTGGCAGTCACGCTCCGCCTGCACAGGCAAGAGGAAGGCGGGGCCCCGATGGGAGGGGCGGCGCAGGGACACCCCTGCCGGATCCACTGGCCTGTCTTCCTCCACTCCGGGGTACCCTCCCTGAACTCACTGGCCCTCCCTTGAGGGGCTGACAGCCCGAAGAAGGGAACACCCTCCTGGCAGATGTCCTCTCCGTCTCCTTGGGGCAGTGTGCCCCGCCTCTGCAGTACCACAGTTGTGCCCCTCTGATGCGAGCCCTGATGGTTGAGTCAGAGGCTGGGCACCCTTACCCTCAACCCCACCGGCACCCCAACCCCTCCCCTCACCCGCTTCCCAGGGCAGAGGTCAGCTCGGGGCCAGTGGGGCTGGTCCTCTCTCCTCCTCAGCTGTCCTGGAAACCAACAAAACCCCAACAGACAGACTGATGGACAAATGAAAGACGAATAACCACAGTGATGGTCAGCCACATGTCTGGATGGCTAGATGGACAGCTGAATAGACCGAGGAACAAATGACGAATGGAGAGACCCAGATGCACAACAAAGAGATGACAGACACTAGAGAAGCACCAGACAAACGCATAGGCACCTCCTTCCGCTTGAACTCCACCACCGCGCTGGCACTGTCGACGCCCCCGAAGAAGGTGGGCGCAGAGTCGTCCTCGTCGTACACGGTCACAGGGAAGGGCACCATCACCTCCTCCTCGCGCATGCCCATGCGAACCGTGCACGCGGCCACCAGCTCATACTTCTCCCGCTGCTCACGGTCCAGGGTCCAGCGCGTGCTCACCTCCAGGCTGTCCGGATCGCAGCGGAAAGGCAGACTCTCACCTGAGCACCAAACAGACCAGCAACCCCAGGATGACCCTGAGCTGAGGGGAGGGTGAGCTGCCTTCCTCAGGGCCCCACAGGGAGCAGTGTGCAAGAGGAGACAGAGCTGGGGTGCATGCTGGGCCTGGGCCGTGGCCCCTCTTCAGCTTCCACAGTGGAGCACAGCCTCCAAGCACAGTTTGCAGTGGAGATTATGCTCTGAGCATCACTGTGCCTGCAGCCTGCACTGGTGCTGATAGGGAAGAGCAGGGACCAGGAGGTCTGCCTCAGGTCCTCAACCCAATCACCTAGGAGGGCACACCCCTTCACACACCCTGCCTGCCTCCTCTGTGGCGAGGGCTGGCACCAGTCACGCTGCAGGCCCAGAGATCCAGCTCCTAGCGTTTGCTGGTATCTGAAAAACTGTCAGGAATTTTCTTAACTGTGGAAGCAAGACATGCTCATTTTAGAGAATGTGAGAAAAAAGCCACAATTCCACCACTTGAAAACCAACATTGGGGACATCTGGTGTAATTTCATGTTAACACACAAATATTTCTGACTGCCTGGTTTGGATCCCTGCCCTATACACCTGCAGGCTGCGTGGCCTGAGGCTGATGGTTCTGTCTCTGTTCTTCAGCTTCCTCGCCAGAAGATGAAGTGAAGTGAGAGTTGCTCAGTCATGTCTGACTCTGCGACCCCATGGACTATACAGTTCATGGAATTCTGTAGGCCAGAATATTGGAGTGGGTAGCCGTTCCCTTTTCCAAGGGGGTCTTCCCAACCCAGGGATTGAACCCAGGTCTCCCACACTGCAGGTAGATTTTCTATCAGCTGAGCCACCAGGGAAGCCCCAGAAGATGAGATGCTGTGTGTGTTCATCGCCAGACACTGCTGTAAGTTCAATGACTAACTGCAACCTGGTGAGGGGAGGACCAGTAATAACAATATACTCTTCAACCCAAGCCTGTCCTCGAATTCATCCTCCAGAAAGGACCCAGAAAGGGGGAAAAGCTGAACGCTTGAAGGTCAACAGTGACCACCCCATAGCCAACCTCAGGAGGGCTGTCAACTCCACTTGGTGGAAAATCACATCAGAGCCACATATTACATGTGAACTACACATTTCCCTGTATTGCTTATGGTTACAAAAATGGCTTTTCTTTTTAAGTGAAAAAGGCAGCACACTAAACCATATGCTTTGGGGACAATTTTGTACAAAGACATCCATCCCTGTGGCAGGATAAATGAAGGGATGTGGAAGTGTGAGTGACTACTTTCCTTACACTACTGAGTGCTCCTTTAACGTTATGACCATGTGTGGGTGCCATCAACCTGGGGGGAATCCAGGCTTCACTTACCAGCCATCCAGCATAAAAGTGTCCCCTTTAAGTCCCCTTTAAACTGTCCAATGGCACCTCACACACAGCGGCTCAGTTGCCTTCTCTCATCTCCACTCGGATCCAGTGCCCTTCCCCTACCCCATATCCATGTGGCTTCCCCAGGGCCATCGTGTGGTAGGACTATCTTGTGACAAGGTCCACTGTCCTTACAGTGGCTCAGGCGGAATCCTGGAACCATGCTTGGTCCCCTTGTGAATCTCTCAACACCCCACATTCAACTCCCCAGAAAATCTTGCTGGATCTTCCTGCAAAAACATGCCCAGAATCTGCCTGCTTCTTGTGGCCTAAAGGCTTTCACCCTCAACCCCAGTCCTCATCCTCTCACTCAAGGATGTCTCCTGCCTCTTCATAGTTTTCCTGCTTCCTCCAAACCACTCGCCCCAAATCATTTCGAACACATCAGCCCGACTAACCTTTTAAAGTAAGTTATATCCTGTCAATGACACCCTCCCCCCACTCCTGAAAACACCTTCTATGGCTCCCTAGTCCCCTCATCAGGAAGTCCTGCCCCCTCCCTTGCATTTTTCTGCCCTCAGCAGCCTCTGCCCTCCCCTCCAGCCGCACCTCCCCCTCCGCACTTTTGAATGAGCTCGCCCTGCTTGCTGGGCACCCTCCTTTACCTTGCTCCAGCCACCTGATTTAGGACAGTGGTCTCCACCAGTCCGTGCCTTCTCAGCATTACCTCCCACCTGGTCCCTTCAGAGGCCACCCAACGTCCTTAGCGCCTGTGTGGTCTCCACCTGCCCCAGGCATTGAAGGTCCAGACAGGCAGGATTTGGGCCTGAACTTGTTCACTGTTTCATCCCTGGTCCCTAGAACCATGCCTGGCCTGTGGCCAGCATACATGAGATACACGTGGACCTCTGAATGAATGGATGATGGGGTGGTGTAATCAACTTGGACGGCTCATGTAGAGGAACTGCAGGGCCATGCCTGGCACTCGGCAGGCATCGAGGAAGGCTCCATGCGGCTGGCACTCACCTCCCAGGAGCCTGTAGGCCACACTGACGTTGGGGCAGAGGAACTGCACGGGCAGCAGGCAGAACTGGTGGAAGGTGCCAGGGGGCCTGTTCTCCCGGATGCGGAAGGACAGGCCTGACTCAGGGAAGCAGAGCTCCCGGGGCTTGAGGGCGCCACAAGCCGGGAAGGAGGCATTGATGATGGAGAAGTACACTCGGGCACAGCCTGGCCACTGGCACTCGCCCTCACGTAGGGATGTGGGTGACAGGAAGACCCGCAGGTAGATGGTAAGCAGCGGGAAGCCGCCCTCTGCAGAGACAAGTCAGGCCCCGCCAGGGTGTCAGCCACACCTGCCCAGCTGGGATCTGAATGGGGAGAGGGCAGGAGCTCCGGGCTGGTGCAAAGCCTAGTCCTCACCAAGGCTAGCGGGGCTCTGCTGGGAACCCCGCCCTGCCCCCTACCTCCTGCTTGCCCCCTACGGCCCTGGACTTGGGATCTGGCAGCCTCAGGGCCCTATGGCTCTGCTCCCTCATCCTGGGGGGTGCCTCACAGGTCCATCTCTCTGATTATTCCAAATCTCAGTTCAAATACCCTTCCTCAGAGAGGTGCGCTGAACCCTGGGTCTAAGATGGAGTGCTTCCCCAAGGCAGGCTCTTGGCACCTCAGGTGACCTCCCTTCCCTCCCTCACCCACTACCCCAACCACTTTCTTTCTTTTCTCACTTTTAAAAACACTACAGGGGTGGAATTGGGTGGGAGGGGGGAGAGAGGTTCAAGAGGGAGGGGACATATGTATACCTATGGCTGATTCATTGTGATGTATGGCAGAAGCCAACACAATACTGTAATTATCCCTCAATTAAAAATAAATAAAACACTTATTCTATTCTATTTTTGCCAGTGTTGCTGCTTGTGGGATCTTAGTTCCCTGACCAGGGACTGAACCCAAGACCTCAACAATGAAAGCTCAGAGTCCTAACCACGGGACCCCCAGGGAATTCCATGCCACCCCTGCAGAGACACAGACTTCCCCAGCACCTAGAGAGGGGATTTCTGGCAAATTCCATCATGGAGGCACCATAGCAACCCCCGTCCAACCCATCTGGATCTCAGCTGGGGCGGGGGCTCTTCCTGGGCCTTCTATCTTAGCTCTAGGTAAGTGTCCCCCCGCTACATCTACTCCTCCCATATTCATCAGTTCTCTGCTTCTTACTAGCCTGTCCTCTGTTGCTCCAGTCCCCTGCTGTGGTTAATAATTCTCCATATAAACTTTCTCTGTTCTAATTACTGTGATTTCTCTCCTGACTAGAGCTGGCAGGTGCATGAGGCTGCTCTCCAATCACGAACAGAACAGGCCTCCTATGAAACTCAGACCCTTGGCAAATTTCACTCTGGCAGTACTGTTCACAGCAGAGTGTCTGCCTCTCAGCACTCACAGGAGCTCAGAGCTGGCGTGAGGGCCCAGGGAGGCCATGTCTATAGAGCAAGAGGTGGGGTTGTGATCACCATTTGGTGCCACAAGGCAGAACTCTGCTCCACAAACAACCTCCTCCCAGTACCAGGGTCACACATGGCCTTCACTCCAGCTTGGACCCCTGCTCTGAGAAGCCGTCCAGGCCTTCCTCCTGCTCCACTTTCCTCCCCGGCACCAGGCCCCAGTCCTCACCAGGTGCCAAGAGCAGCCTGCTGCTGATGGTAAGGTGGGCTTTCTGTGCAAACAGCTGCTTCTCCACCAAGTTCCAGATCATCCACTAAATCAAGATCTTGGGATGTCTCTAGCCTTTCTTAACTCTTCTCTCACAACCCCACATCTCTGTTAATCCAACTGGAAGACATTTGGAGCCAGCATGGAGAGAGCCCCTCAAGTCCTCCACATAAGTTCTCCAAAATCCCAACAGCCTCAGGAGGCCTGAGGGTCATCAGTGGTCCTCAAGCTCATCCTGGCTCCCTCACGGGCTGGACAAAGAGGACAGGCCAGCCCCATCTCACTTGCTCCACTCTTACACAGCAGGAGTCGTAGGAGCTGTGTGATGGGCTCTAAGGAAGGACCAGGTGAGGGCAGGGCGGGGTGGGTAATGAGGCATGTGGGGGTGGGGTCAGGGCCGCCCCCTTACTGCGGATGTTGAGCTTCTCCCAGGAGCTGTGATCCAGGCTCTGGTTAAGGTAGAGAAGCCCCGTGTCCTCCTGGATGCGGACCCAGTCATTCTCGTGCAGCCGCGTGTGGTAGGCGCTGTAGAGGTGCTAGCCCAGGCGGAAGCTGGGCATCTCCTCTGGCACGTCCTGCAGGGCATGGACATAGAGCAGGGGCGTGCCGGCCGGCTGGTCCACGTATAGCTTCTCCCAGTAAGCGTCCCTGGAGAAGTAGAGTCCCAGCGGGGCTGTGGGAGGCAGGGAAACACGTGAGGGAAGGAGGGACTGAGGGACGACCATGGTGCAGAGCCCAGCAGCCCTCCCAGGCAGATCACCTTTCCCAGCGGCCTAACTTCACATTTTAGTAATAGCTTCCTTGTGGGCCAAAAAAGAAAACTTAGGTCTTTCTCATCTGTATTCCTAAGAACATCAACACACAGTTATCTGTATAGCTAAACACTAGCTGCAAATACACTGCTTTAAAACAGAAAAAGGAGGAAGTGAGGAAGCATAAACAGTTGCAATATCATCCTCGATTACCTGAGATAGATAAGCACGTAAACCACTCGGCTTTCACCCAAGCTTCTGAGCAAATCACCTGGAGCCAGAGTTTTGAAGTGTACAAGACGCTGCCAGACAAGCAGAGCAGGCAGGGGTCCCCAAAGATGAACTAGAGCACTTTATAAGTAACAACATTCGTGCATGCTAAGTCACTTCAGTCGTGTCCAACTCTTTGTAACCCTATGCACTATAGCCCTCCAGTCTCCTCTGTCCTTGGAATCCTCCAGACAAGAATACTGGAGTGGGTTGCCATGCCCTCCTCTAAGAGATCTTACCGACTCAAGGATTGAACCTGCATCACTTACACCTCCTGCATTGGCAGGTGGGTTCTTTACCACTAGTTCCACCTGGGAAGCCCCTGTAAGTAACAAAATCTTCATCTAAAGTCAAACATGCTCCTACCATAGTACCGAAAAATTCCACTCCATTTATCTGAGAAAAATGAAAACATATGTCCGTCAAGTGACTTGTTCACAAATGCTGGGGTTATTCACAGAGCCAAGAACTGGGAAGAACCCAGATGTGTTCCAGCAGGTTATCAGATAACAAACCTCAGTCCATCACACCATGGAACCCTATGCAGTTAGGATGGGGCACAAACTATTGATACACACGACAGCCTGGACACATCTCATAGACATCCTGCTAAGTGGAAGAAGCAGCACAAAAGAATCACATGGCACCGTTCCAGACTGATTTTAGGTGACAGAAATCAAACTGGGTACCAGCTGGGGGTAGGGGAGGTAATAGACTGGAAAAGCAGGGGGCATATTCTGGGAAACATACATGTTTCATATCTTGATGGGGTGTGGGTCACACAGGGACATCCATTTGTCAACAACATACAGCCAAGATTTGTGCATTTCAACGTATGTAATTGTGGCCTAAATTTATCACTGAGAGGCTGTGGGTAGAGCTGTAAATGCCATGAGGAAGAGGGATGCTGACCATGGCCACGTTGGGTGAACCAATGGGGCACTCATCCTACTACTCTCTTGACTTGGTGTATGTTCAACATTTTGCATCATAAACAGTTATTTTTAAATAGTAAGAAATTTTAAAAAGATGGATAAATGGGCAGGTGATGCTTTAAAAAAAAACTGAAAACCTGCCAATATTCTCTACAAAGCATAAAAAATACTAACACACAAAGCAAACATGAGAAACATTGTACTTGTGTGTGAGCGATTTCTCTTTTCAATCAATTTGTTTCCACCTACATTCTGCTTCTCTTGCAGCCACCAAGATGAGTGGTTGGTCCACTCCACACCAGTGGAAGATACCCTGGGGCTGCCTGGGTCCTTGAAGACACACTTGTGTGTGGGAAACAATCAAGAGCCAACTAGAGTCAGGTGAGGAGAACTGGTGAAGACCTTTTGGATCCCAAAGTGGTGAAACAGAAGAAAACTGGAAGGTTGCCAGCACTGTGCCAGGCTTCCCAAGGATGACTTCAAAGGCAACCCGGCTGGGAATGCCAACTTGAAGTGTGCATTGATTGGGTCCCACCCACCCAGTGTGGGTGCTGCCCTGCCAAACAGGCTGGACCACGGAGCCAGCAGGAGAGGGAGGGAACAGGAAGAGAAACAGAGGGAGAGAGAGGGAAGGAGGGAAAAGACAAATGGGGCTAAGCACAAAGGTAAGTAAGGCAGAGAGGATGGAGGGGAGAGATGCTCTGGCCAGTAGTCAAAGGCTACTGCACACCCGGCACTAAAGACAGAGATGGAAGGAGGGGGCTGCAGGTACGGAGCTGACTTATTAGACCTTCGGAAAACTGCTCCCTAGGAGTGCTGTCCCTGGAGTGGGACCCAGAATCACTGGGTCTCTGCAGGTGAGGTACTGGGAAGGGCAGCTGAACTCCAAGGAGCTGGCCCTGTGCCCAAGTCAGGCTCTGCGTGTGGCCTTCCTGCCCTGCCACCTCTTGGGGGAAGGGATCCACCCAGAGCATCATGCTGCCTGCCATCCAAGGGGGTGGCAGCTCCAGGAGCCCTAGGAAGAAGTCACTCTGGGGAACTCTGGGGAGGGAGCACTGAGACCTGACTTCCCTTGCCGGGGGTCTCACTGGTAGAGACCACGACAGGAGCCACCCACACATGGCTGGATGCCACCCTCCTGTCCCACAGCCTCCCAACTGGCCACGAGGACATGGACTGCCTCTCAGATACACTCAGAGTGTTCATTTCTTCGGGATTTAGTAGCCAACCCTAGCAGGGATGGCTGGCAGCTCAGAGAACTGTGTCAGCCCCAAATGGCCTCAAGACTGGCCTTGATGCTTCTGTGAAAAGGCAGCCAATGGCACTAGCTCGGAGCAGGCCTTTTGCAAGCTGGGCAGAGTGACAGGCCACAGCTGACAGATCCTCCTGCACAGCTAGGATGCACTCCACTGGCTCACGCTTCCTGAGAAGTACACAGTTCGGGGTCCCAAAGAGGACCCTACAGCACTGCTCATACTGCTCTTGTGACAAAGGCAGGAGGGTCCCTGTGGTGTTTCCTCAGCCAACGAGAGGGAAGGGGCAGCTGCTCCCCACCTGTAGTGCACTGAAGCCCCACTGCACTGCCTGGCAGAGTAATAAACCTGGGTCTGCACTCCTCACAGAAATCAGAAGGGCTCCGAGCCCACGGTGGCCCCCTGTCCTGCCCCAGTAAGGCCGGGTCTGGGAAGGCAGATTCAAAGTGGGGGTCAACACCAGACACAGCCCTGCTGCCCCAAAACAAGTGCCTGATTCATAAGCAGCAGCCCAGCTTCCTTTCCCTCCAACACTCCATGAAGGTTGCAAGTCAAAGAGTCTAGGGGGAGCTCTGGGGTGGGCTGTGGGGGGCTGGGGAAGGAGCGCAGAAGCTGATGCTCACAGCCCTGCGGACAGCAAGAGGAGTGGCTTGCTTTTCCCTCCACTGCCACCTTCTCCAGAGGACCTGGCCCACCGCATTCACCCACCCCGCCTCTCAAAGGTGCAGAGTGGGGTGAGCACGGCCAGGTGGACTCACACAGCACGAGGCCAGGCCCCGTGGCACATGGTGACCCTGCATTTTCTTCGCAGCCCCAGATGGAGCTGCTGATGGGATCACTGCTTTGCAAACAGACACCTGGGCAGGACAGAAAGAAAGTTGTTTGTATGCTCGAGGGCACATGTGCAGCCAGCCAGGGGATTGGGATTTGGAGGGCTGTCTTTCCAGCAGCATAGCCCTCACCGGCCTGCTCAACCCCATGTCACATGGTCCAGAACCCACGGTTACTGTGCCCACCCTCCACCCCCACCCCAAGTCCTGGGCGGTGACCGCAAGTCAGGGACACTGGCCTGCAGTAGAAAGCAGCCCCGGAGGGTGCACCATCTTTCGGGAAGGTTGACTTTCTGGCCACAAAGAGAATGAGAGATTTCCCAGTGGCTTGACAGGGTGGTGACCTGGTGGCAGTCCAGGCTTGTGACACCATGCTGGATGGGAAGGGGGCTCTGTGCTGCCAGCCTCCTTCTCATCCTGGCAGAAAGGTGAGCGCCAACCACTAGCGATCTGAGATGCTGCCTTCAGGGCCCCAACCCCAGAGCTGCAGGAGACTCAGTTGGTGGGGAGGGGGGAAGCCCAGGGTGGGTGTGGGTGGGTCCCCCAGATGGCACACAGCCAAGGGTAGCCTGTGTCTGCCAGCCTGCCTGGCCACCAGCTCTCCTTGGTGTGCCAGAGCTCTCCGTGGAGAAGTGAGGTCTGCATTCTGGTCTCCGGAGTACTGTCAAGGATGGTGTGGGACGCCTGCACCCACATCAGCAGAATATCGCGACTTTTGCCTTCTTATTCTCTCAGGATATAATCCTTGTGGCCTCGGTCAGCTGTGCAAGAACTGGCAGCCCTGGGAGCCACCCATGGGGGGTAGGGCTTGCAGATCGGTCTTCTAAGCGGGGGCGAGATGCTCACTCCACCTACCAGGTAGTGAGGAGCAGATCCAGAATAGGGCTCCTCCCCTGGGGCCCCCTTGAGCACATGTACATTCAATGGTCCAGGGGCTGGGAGGTGCCTTGAGCTCCAGGGAGCCCCCACCTCCGAGCTGGTCCAGTCACCACCACACAGACTTCACGTGCAGGATGAGAGCACTGCCTGCTCTCATCTCCGAGCCAGGTCCTACAGGATCCATGTGGGGCCTGGTCTGTTGCTGCCAAAAGTGATTTGTGGGTTGGGCGATGATTGTGAGCAGAAACAGTCTTAAATGCACTTAAAATGCTTCCCAGGTGGTCCCTACTCAGGGCATGGCCGCCTTAATGCTCCTCCTTGTCACAGACACGTTTAGATGGAAAAACACATGGTCCAAGGTAGGGAACGAGGGTGTGGGTGCAGGGCTGGCCTCAGGGGGGTGTAGCCTGGGGAGACCACAGTTCCCCATACTTGGTTTAATGCTCTCCTGTCATTGTCCTAAAATAATTCATAATTCTAGAACAATCTGCATTCTATGGTGGGCCCTACAGATGATGGGGCCAACCCCAGAGGGTGAAGGAGAAGAGCCCGGAAAGGGCCATCAGAGGTGTCCAGTTTCCTGGGGCTGTGCAGCCTCTGTAAAGTTCTAGCCTCCTCTGGGCCTCACTTTCTCTGACTGTGAACAAGAGAAGGGCAGGCTGGGGAGAGGAGGAGCTGGTATAGGCCTCACCTTTGCACAGGTACACGCGGTATGAAGTTCACACTTCCGATTTATAATCACTGGGCAAACCTCTTCACTGCCCCATTAAATAGGTAAGAACACGGAGGCTGGGAGGTGAGAAGACTTCCCATGGTCAAAGAGCTGGAGGGTGGGCATCTTGGGGTTTGGACGATGACTAACAAAGCGGCGATGGGACTCAGGAGCAAGGCAGATGCTGGCCCCACCAGGAAGCCCCAGGCCTTGCCAGCTGACCACCCCTCCCTGCTGGCACCGTTTTGCCAGGAAGGGCTTTTTGACCAACCTCTGATGAGAGTCTCCCCTGGAACTTGGGGCAGGTCGACACAGCAGGACTTGTAAAACCTGCCCCACCCACACCTTCCACCCCGAATGCTGCTGGGTGACAGGGTCCTCCCCCAACACCTAGTCCCACGTTTCTGCCTCGACAGATGTTGCCAGCACCACGTGGGGTTCTGGCCCCTCAAGTTGCCCTGGCATCACACCAGAGGGTGAGGAGCTGGGCTTTGCTCTCACAGGAGTGGGGATGGGTCCCACACTGCTCATGACATACCTGCCAAAGGTCCTGGCTGCTGCTCGCATTTGCAGAGACCCCAGGCCCCCTTCATGGCATGTGTGTGTATATGCATGAATGTGTATGCACAGGTATGCAGCAGATGGAAACAGAGACAGGCATGTGGGCCCAAGGCCCCATATGCTCCCACCCTGCCCCACCCCTGCAGGAGAAGATGTGCAACTAACACTCAGTGGGGACAGCGGGCTGTCCTGTTCCAAGGAGGGCCTCCTCCAGCATCTTTACAAGCAGAGCCACCAGGCATGGATGGTCTCATTCGGCACACGCAGTCACCAGCCTTTTTGTATCCTGGAAAGGCAGTCTTCAATGCTCCACACCTGGCTGGATGTGTCATTTACTCACATTTGTATGCAGAGAGAAGCAGGCCCAAGTCTCTACTTCACTTTCACTCATTCAACTGTCCACAAGCTCAGCCCTGTGTGAACACTCACACATGAACACTGGTCATACTCGTACACATTCTCAGACCCACACAGAAGCTGTGAGTGCCCTCCTGTGTGGTGGAGAACCACGCAGGTGGACGAGGGTTTCTGGTTGTCATCCCTCACTTCTGCAGCACATTGTGGGGACATCCTGCATGCTCTGCCTCAGTCCATGCCAAATGCACGCAGCCCCTTGGCGCCAATGTAGCCCACGCCCTTGCCCCGCGATCACCTCCCATAGCCCCCAGATGCACCCATCACCAGCCTTTGTGCACCAGCCTCAGCTCCCCCGTGTACTGGAGGGTCACCTCCCGCTGGCCCCCGAGGCTGCAGACCAGTCCTGGCCCCTGCAACCCAGCCAACTTCTCAATATGCAGTGAGCTGTGACCCCACTCTGGGGAGGGAGCCCCTTCCCCAAGCTCCTGCCCTCTGCCTCAGGGTGGCCCACAGCTCTCTTACACTCATCACTGCCGATCAACTCTTATGTTAACCTCCTCTGGTCCAGTCGCTGTGTGGGTGTCTCTGGATTGGACCCAGACTGATACACACATCTCTCTTACACTTAGCATGTCACATGCACATTCTCTCACACTGTTGCAGACCCACCCCCACCTCCCCCATCTTCTTGCTCATTTAGTGAGACATACCGAGCCTACCCAGTCCTAACTGCAGGCTCACCTCACCAGTGCCCCCTGGTCAGCCCTGGCCATGAGAGGCCATGCACAACTCCCCTGAGGTTCCTTTGACCTCCTTGCTACCCTCGACCGAGGATGTGCTGCCAGTCTGACCATACCAACCCAGATCCAGGCAGGTGCTTCCTAACTGGGCACCCTTGACTAGAGTGAGTGGCAGTCACCGTGGTCATCCCACACAAGGCCCCAGACAACCAATGTCCTAGGACTGCAATGTAAAAGCCAGAATTTGGGGCTCTCAAGAAAAAAACACATGGCAAGATGGTCTGATCTAAGAACTGAGTGGGGTGACAATAGTGCCCACATGTGTGTGCAAGGCAGTACCTTCCCGCAGAATCCACTCACCGGGCAGCCCTGCTCCTGCCTGTGACGAGCACCAGATCCTGCAGATGACAGCTTTATTATGGCCCAGCACAATCTCCTTAACAGACGGTGGTTTCCTAATGCCATCACTTCTGCAGGAACAGGAAGCAGACCTCATGGACTCCTCCCCAGGGACTGCCCCTCTCCCTGAGGGCCAGCTGTCCCTGTGGAGGGTCCCCCTAGCCCCACCGCCCAGACAGCAACTTTTGGCACCATTATCCTCTCCTCGTCCACCCCATGCCCCTCCTCTCATATCCTGTTCACATTTTCTCTTTATTCTAGTTGAATATTTGACATGTACAAGCAGTATATTTTGCAGAACATTTATGTCAAAATAGTGTTCTGCAACAAACACTCATGAACCTGTGGCCAACTTAACTGGACGTTTAGCAACAGTGCTGCCCCTCCCACACGCCCCTTCCACCTCATACACTCACAGAAACATGAATCTGGGTCTTTGTTTCCCTTGCCCCTCTTTTTAAAACACTTTTACCTTATTCTTGAAAGGCACTTCTGCTGGGCAGAGAATTCTGTGTGTGTGAGTGTTCAGTCATGTCCAACTCTTTTGTGACCCCATGGACTGTAGCCTGCCAGGCTCCTCTGTCCATGGAATTTTCCAGGCAAGAATATCTGGAGGGAGTTGCCATTTTCTCCTCCAGGGGATTTTCCCGACCCAGGGATTGAATCTGCATCTCCTGCATTGGCAAGCAGACCCTTTATCAACTGTGCCAACTGGGAAGCCCACTTGGGAAGCCCTGAGACTTCTACAGGACAGTTATTCTGTCCTTCAAAAGCGTGATTCTGCTGTCCTGCTTCTGAGAGGTCTGTACTCAATTCTGATGATTCCCTTCTTGGTTCTCTCTTCTCTCTGGTTGCTTCAGGACCTCCTGTGTTTGGTGCTTTCCTATTTCATTCTGATGAGCCAGCCTGCTCACCCCCATGTGGGTTTCCTCCGTCTCAGCTTATCTTCTAGGTGTTCTCTCCAGAGCATCCTTAAGCAAATGGCAGCCAGTCCCACAGCTCGAATGGCTGCCTCTGGGCCAAGGAATGCCACGTTCACCAGCCCTGACCTCCACCCAAGTACCAGAGACATCCGTACCAACTCGCTCCATCCTCTCCCTCATCTCAGTTCAGCTTAGAGGACCACCTAGCCTCCCTGAGCCCACTCTTTTTTTTTTTTTTTGGCTGTACTGGATCTTAGTTGTGGCATGCAAGATTTAAGTTCCTGGACCAGGACTGAAGCCAGGCCCCCTGCTTTGGGAGCACAGAGTCTTAGTCACTGGACCACCAGGGAAGTCCCTCCTTGAGACCACTCTTGACCCCATAGGCCACTTGCCCCAGAGCAGCCAGGGTCAGTCAGATCATGTCACAATCTGTCTGAAACAACAAACTAGTGAGTGAAACAACAAAGGAATCCAGGAAGGAACAAACTAATACATAAATGGTTTTAAGCACAGAGTGGCGGGGGGAAGGTGGGCGGGAGGTTAACAGCTGGGCACATTTGGAAAACAGTGAGACTTTGGGATAGGAGAGGGGGCAGGGTATCAGAGAGATGGGTGATATCACCTTGGTCAAGACCCCCTGGCTTGGTCTGACAGGCACAGGGAGCCACAGGTGGGTGGCCAGTGGCAGGATGAGTGCAATGGAGCCTCACGGATGCCCCTCCCCACCCCATGAGGCTCACGTGGGGCACACAGCACTCTCTAGTGCACGACCTGCCTGGGTGAGGCCAGAGTTGGCATTGAGCAAAGAAACCCTGAGGACACCTAAGAACAAAATCACTGACCACGGCTCAGGAAATGATGGCCTGGTAACTGAGGAACACTGCCAACTGGGAGACATTAGGCAGAATGACATACACATGCACACACACACATGTGCACTCTCAGGCAGGGTCACCCTGTAGGATGCTCCACACACCCCACGATCTCCATTTTTTGTCCCAGATGGAGGCTGGTTTTGCAAGGGATTGTAATGTAATTTTGGCTTTTTAGGAAAAAAGCACAGGTCAGGAGAACCAGTGCCTATGAGCGCAGAGAGGGCCCTGCAGGCCAGCCCCACTTTGGCCATAAATGGGGCTGATGGTATGCTCAGTACCTCCTGTGTGTGGCCATAAAACCATCACCACCATCACCACCATTACCCAACCACAATCACCACCCCCAGCTACACCATTACCACTACCATGATCACCACTCTCCCCACAAGCACCATCACCTTCACCCCCCTCACCTACACAGCATCACCACCACCATCACTAACTTCACCTGAACTCCAGCCCCCCACTATATTATCATCCCCACACCCTAACCACTACTGACACCATCACCACCCTCCCCACAACCATCACCTCACACCTTCACCCACCAGCTTCACCACTACTGCTGACCATGCCTACACCATCACCACCCACCATCACTCCACCCTCCAACCATCGCCACCATCATCACTCTGCTAGGCATCCAGAGGCTTCCAAATGAAGCAGCTTTGCCAGGTTTGACCCACATAAGATGTGGGAAGAAAGCTGGACTGGAAAGACCCACAAAGCCAGCCCGGGCCTGTCCTGTTCACTGCTGCATTCCCAGAACCTTGCCTGATGCCTGGCACAGAGCAGGCGAGAAGGGAAGGCCTGGGTGGCCCTTTGAGAGCCAGCCACCTCTGTTCACGGGTCCTGGGCTCAGCTTAGATGTCACAAGCCAGTGCCTCCTTGCAGGGAATATGACAGCTTGCCCCAGTCCTCATGCTGGGAACTGAAGCCTCTCTACAAAATCATCAAGAAAACTCTGGCCTGTGCAGGTGTACCCAAAGCTGAACAGCTAAGTGCATACATGGGTGGTGAATACAAGCCAGGGCTAGCTACTTTACTTGGTGCCCAGTGAGGACACTAATCACCATGAGAGCAGCCTCAATTCCAGTCTTAAATTCCCTCTTCCCAAATGCTGCCAGCAGCCCTCAGTGGACAGCCTGTGTGCCACTGTGGCCACAAGGCTGAGTGGCCTTCCTGGCCCGGACTGGGCACACAACAAAGGCCAGCTGGCACAAAGGCCTGGCACACAAGGAGGAGTGAGCAGCCACCCTGGCACACCCTGGATGCCTGGGGCTCTCCACGCTCCTGAGGATTCTGTCTAGTGCAGAGCCCAGGCACCTGCCTGCCTGTCTGGTCAGGGACTTCACACATAGCCCAGCTCTGCAGGCTTTCCCTCCATCATCCCTTCAGACTGAGCCTCATCGTGTGGTCCACGGTGGGCAGGGCAGGCGATCACATGCAGGGGTACTGTGTCTCCCCACACACCTGTCTGCGTGGGCCCTGCCTGGACAGGGTGGCTGGTGGCCTGGAGAGAGGAGGAGAAACCCGAGGACCAGGCCTTGCCTCAGAGGCACCACAGACCTGTACGTACAGGTACATTCCTCCACACGTGAAAAGCTCTGACTTGCCCACCTTACCCGAGCTCTTACTGTAGACCTCAGTCTCCCCGTCTGTTTCCCAATTCTGAGGAAGAGAATTCACTTCTTGCTCTCAGAATGGAACTGCAACCAGGCCTAGGTCTCCTGACAACCCCCTCCTCTGCCATGCCATCTACGTAGTCCTCTGCTGATGGGCAGGAAGGGGTCAGGGTGTGGCTGAAGTTTGGGGTAGTGAGGTGTGCAGACGAGATCTGCAGCCCAGCTGCATGGAGCCAGCAGCCCAAATTCCTCCCTTGTGCCCAGGCCCCAACCTTCTGTTCCCAGAGGCCTGAGGGCCAGGCTGCACCTAGCAGGCACCCGTGGCCACCACCCACATCCCCAACCACCCGGACCAGCTGCAACAGCTTCGCTCAGATGATGGACACTCATGCCCAAATGTGATTTCCCAGCTGCCACTGAGTTACTCACCAGCCTCACTAGCAGTTCCTTCCAGCTTCTATGCAAAGGAAACTGCGAATTAGGTTACAATTAATTTCTTTACCCAGGGCAAAGCCTGACTGGAAAAAGACTGGCCACCCAAGTGGCCTGATGATGACTGTTCTGCAGGTCACCAGGCTCCCTTGGCTCTGGGGTTCCTGTGCTTTGTAACCCCAGCCAACGGCAGGTGTATCAGCCCCGGCCTGGTCAGGTCAGCCCTGGCGACTGGCCAGGACATCCCAGGCTTTGACTCTGCTGCTGCTGCCCAGCAACTGTCCCCCTCTCACCCAGCAGGGCACTATGACTCAGATCTCAACAAATGTGTCACCTCATTGGACCTCCTTGAACAGCCATGGTCCTGCCCCTTTCTGCCCCTCCCCCCAGCACCGGTCTCGCCCAGCCCAGGTTTACCATTAACCAGCAAGGGCTTCCCCGAAGGTTCATCAGGTAAAGAATCTGCCTGCGATGCAGGAGACACAGGTTCGATCCTTGGCTCGGGAAGATCCCCTGGAGGAGGAAATGGCAACCTACTCCAGTATTCTTGCCTGGAGAATCCCATGGACAGAGGAGTCTGATGGGCTACAGTCTATGGCGTTGCAAAGAGTTGGATTTAACTCAGCAAGAGTGAGACTTCTTTATTGGGTTGGCCAAAAAGGTCGTTTGAGTTTTTAATGCATGATATTACAGAAAAACCCAAACGAACTTTTTGGCAAGCCAATGCATTCTTCCCGAGAGGCTCTATTCCAAATGCTTCACGTGCATCACCCTACTAATGGACACGACAACTGCCAGAGGTAAGGACAACTTCTGGTTCCTGTCTTAGAGCAAGGAAACCAAGGCAGAGAGAGGCTACCTTGCCCAAGGCTGTACAGAGTGAGTGAGCCAGGACTTAAGGGTTCTACTCTTAGGTATACATGGCCACCAGGCTCCTCTGCTCGGTGACGGCTGTGCACACACATGTGGAAAAGCCAGGGCACCATGACCTGGGACTCCAGGCCACCCATCCACCTGCTTGCTGACCAGGTGGAAAATGCAACCTAAATAATCCTCCATAGTCTTCTTCAGTCTCCTCAAAAATGCAGGTGCCCTTAAAAGTCTCCTCGTGGAAATTTGCTCTTTCATATCTCAGTGAAACAGAGCAAAGGCCCAGGAAGGCATGAACAGGGGGGAGTTTGCTCGGCCAGCGCTGTCCAACAGGGACAGACATGGTCAAGGCTGCTGAGTGTGCAGGTACCTGGGGATGCTGGGGGCCTGATGTGCCCATGCCCCCTGGACACAGGACTGAGCCTTGAGGGGTCCTTTTCTTTGCTGCTGTTAGATCCTACTATTCGATACCTGGGTTGGGAAGATCCCCTGGAGGAGGAAATGGCAACCCACGCCAGTATTCTTGCCTGGAGAATCCCATGGACAGAGGAGCCTGGAGGGCTAGAGTCCATGTGGTTGCAAAGAGTAGGATACAACTGAGCATGTGTGCGTGCACACGTGCACATGCATGCACGTACACACACACATTTCACCTTCAGAAGTGAGTCTAGATACAAAGGAGAGATTTCAGTGTGACTCGTGAAAGCAGAGAGACAAGTGCAGAGCCAGGCCCAGGCCACGCTCCTTCTCTGTCTTCCTGCATGGCCCACTCAGTGCTCAGCCTCTCTGCGTCTGTTCCCAGCTGTGAACAGGGACAGGGACCCTCCCTGGAAGGGCTGCTGGGACCAAGCACCTACTGGTGGGAGCCAGAGCCACTTCTCCTCTTTTCTCCCTCTCTTTTTTTTTTTTTTTTTTGCAAAGAACTTGTGGTTTATTAAAGACAACTTGTCGTCAGCAGCATTTATTCAACGAACAAAACAAATGAAAAAATAAAAGCAGACTAACATTCTGACCCTTAGAGTGAGACTAACTGAATTCATTCAGCCCAGTGTCCAGAGTCCTAGGGGCAGCTTCCCAAGGAGGAAGCCTTGGAGTCTCGGGGTCTCTTGGCACCTCCCTTGAGAGTCTTGCCGGGGGGTGGGGGCATGGAAATTGCCAAGGGTAATTCTTCCCTTTGGAGGAGTTCAGTCTAACTTGGGTATGGTCCCTGTGCTCTTTTGACCTTCATCACAAAGTCAAGGAGAGGACACTGGACCCAGGTCTGCCACTGAGGCAAATCAGATGCAGTGATGCAGGATGGTCCCAGGAAAGAGGAGGGCAGAGGGACAGGCGAGAGGG
This sequence comes from Cervus elaphus, assembly GCF_910594005.1. Classification (NCBI taxonomy): domain Eukaryota; kingdom Metazoa; phylum Chordata; class Mammalia; order Artiodactyla; family Cervidae; genus Cervus; species Cervus elaphus. The sequence goes on along the minus strand of NW_025316735.1, from coordinate 316,103 downwards.
AATGCACTGGGGTCCTGGTCAGTGTCTGCTGGGTCACAGGCTGCGGCCCCAGCCTCGGGCTGTGAAGGGATCACGCAGGGGCTGACCACCAGCAGACGAGTTCTGGTACAAGGGTGACCCAGGCTGCTGGGAGGATGTGTGTTTCTGCCTCATACTGGTGTGGTGTCTTTACACACTAGTTCTCCCTTACACTCAGTTCTACCACAGAGCTCAGAGCTCCCCCAGCCAGGACCTTCTGGAAAACCAAGAAGGTCCCAGAAGGCAGGGAGAGAGGATGCTGACTGACTCTGGAAGGTCAGGAAGACCATGTCTCCAACCTGCTTCCTCCTTTCCAGCCTTACCCTTCATTTCCAAACCAAGCACTTGCCAACCCGCAATAAATAACCAGGAGTCCGAATAAAGAGCAAAAATCTCCCAGATACTGTGTGGGAAGAGGAAGAAAAAGGGAAGCATACAAAGTCCCAGAAGCATCCACAGGACAGCCTGGCAAGGAGCCGCCTCCTCCCTGACTCCTGAATGAGACCTCCTTGGGCCCACAAAGGCTTCCTGATAACCCCCTAGTCAAGATCTTCCCACCCTGAGCAGGTGGGAACACCTGGTGGAAATTTGATAAAGCAAAGTAAACTCAACAACAAAAGAAGGTCCACCCAATTGAAACAGGGGCAAAATAGTTGCTTCCCCAAAAAAGATACAAATGGCCAAGAAGGAAGTAAAAAGACTCTCAGCATCACTGATAATTAAGAAAAAGCAAATCAAAACCATAGGTGAGGACACTGCTTGTATCCAAGAAAATTGATACAATTTAAAAATATAAACAGAAACTAACATGTGTTGGTGAGGATGTGGTAAAACTAGAACTCTCACACACAGCTGGTAAAATTGTAAAATGTTTCAGTTGTTATCAGAAAATAGCTTGGCAGTTCCTCAGAAAAGAGCTTGGCAGTTCCTCAGAAAAGTTGAAATTATCACATGACCCAGCAATTCTACTCCAAAATAAACACCTAAGAGAACTGAAAACAGGGATTCAAACAGATACTCACACAAAAATATCCACAGCAGCATTATTCACAAAAGTCAAAAGATGTAAACAACCCAAATGTCCACCAAGAGATGAATGAATAAATAAATGTGATACATGTTGCATTGGCCCTAAAGTTCATAAACCCAAACAAACTTCCTGGCCAACCCAATACATGCAATGTAATATTACTCACCCTTAAAAAGGAATGAAATACCAATACATGCTACAACACGGATATACCTCCAACCAAGTAAAAGGAGCCTGATACAAATGAAAGGTCAATTTATTTTAAATATCCAAAATAGACAAGCCCATAGAGACAGGTGCAGAGTGGCAGTTACCAGGGGCTAGTGTGGGGGGACTAGGCGCACTGCCTAATGGGTATGGGGTTTTCTTTGGGGGGTTAACAATAATGTTCTGGAACTACACAGGGGTGATGAATATGCAATGCTGTGAATGTACTAAATCCCACTCAACTGTTCACTCTAATTTTGTTATGTGAATTTCATACCTCAAAAGAAGTGAATTTTAATTGTTTACCACCCTGTTCTTCCCCCCCATCTCCGCAGGAGAGACCACCCTGGAAGAGGCAGGGGCACAAGTCCAGAGCGGACCCCAGGAGCCTGCACAGGTGCCCCAGTGTGCATCCCACCAAACCACCATGCTCTCCTCTGCACACTGGCTTCTCTTGCAGAGAAAAGGACCCTGTGATGTGATTCCAGCCTGTGGAAATGGGCAAAGAGCCCAGGGCCCTAGAAACCCGACTCCTCAGAGCTCTGGGCCCCTCTTGTGCACACAGTCAGGTGTGGAGTGGCTGCCAAGGGCAGGGGGCGGGGAGCAGGAGACAAATGAACAGTGTTGAGACGTTGAGACTGGGGGTTTCTGTCACCCCCAAGTTCATAGTCTTTCCTGCTCACATAGGTACAGGGGATAGGTGGCTGCAGAAGAAGATTCAAGAGGGTCCCAGCGGAAACTTCTCAAGGCTCTGTGGAGTCACATGTGTGATCTCCTGTAAAGATCCCCTGCAGGTGCCAATCTGATGAGGAGGCTCAACCCAGTGGCAAAGCATGTGCTCACAGCACAGAGTACACGGTCACCTTGCACCCATGTCATGGCCAAGAGGTGGCGGAATGGAGTGCTGATTCCATCCTTTCTCCTTCCCAGAAAGAAAAAAAAAGAGCATCAGATGCACCATGGGCAATGCTGGAAAGGCAGGATAGGGGAGGAGGGAAGGAGAAAGCACACTCTGAACCAGCCCCCCAGCTTCTGGGTCTTTCCCTGTTTCACCGTATCTGTGTCTTTGACTGTTTCAGGGGTAGAAAAACTTGAGAAAGAAACTCCATAAACTCTTTCCCTCCACTCGGACTCCCACCACCACGCTGTGCACCCCAGATCGCCCCCCACCCCCACACCTGTCTCACTCTCAGGTTCTGGCACACAGAACATATATCTTCCCAAGCATTTTCCAGGCTGTTAGTTAAAGCTTAGGAACTTATAGTTTTTCTTTTCCTTTTTTTTTTTTTTTTGTTAATTAAAGCTTAGGAACTTACATGGTTTCTTTCCCCCTTTTGCTAAGACTAAGAACCACTGGAGTTTTCTGGCAATCCCATAGGCAGGAATGGGGGACTAGAACCAGTTCTGATGTCCATTATCTCACCAGAGAGGTTCTGACTGTTTCAGAAGCCAAATTGTTTCTTCAATCACAGGGCAGTCAGAGCTGGTAATCAGGGCACAGCTTGGAGCTCTGCCTCCCTCTCCCGGCCACCCTGCCCCTTAGATACTTCTCTGGAGCCCAGGGCCCTGTGGAACCCAGACAGTAGCTCCCAGGTCAGAAGAGTGAAGGCTTAAGATGGGGATAAAGTAAAGTCCCAGTACCTGAATCTGGGGGCAGTGGGCTGGGGCCCCCAGGACGTGGGTCTGCAGGGGCAGGGGTGTCTTCCCTGAGTGGGTCCCAGAACTGATCCCTGCCTGCCACAGAGGCCCCCAGTCCCACTAGGTATCCTTGATGTCATGGAGAGCCTGCATCGGCCGGACCAACAGGTGGGCACACACCTGTCCAGGTGCACAGGTGACCTTTCTACAGTGGTGCCTTGGCTGCTATACTCTGTGGAGCCGCTCACCAGGCAAAAGCAAACAGAGGTGTTTGCTCAGGGCTGGCCACCTGCTCTCCTTGAGGGCCCAGGTGGTGCCTGATCTGCCTTCCCCAAGCTCCTGCTGGCGTCATCACACCCACAACCACGCTTTCTAGGGGGTATCAGTTCTACCTCCCTGCTCTCTCTCGCCCCACCCTACCTTGCCCAGGGTCTTGCAGTGGACAGCTGATAGGGCCACTGGCTTTCAGGCTCCAGCCTCAGGGACAGGTGCCAGGGGCTCCCACAATTACCCAGCTGTGAGGCCAGAGCTTGATGGAAGCCCAGGTCTCGTCTGGTCCAGAGCTTGGGAAGGCAGATGGTGGGAGGATTGGGAGGTGAAGCCAGGCAGGAAGTGGGCCCCGTCCACAGGGGCTCCCAGGGCTTCAGCCCAAAGAGGACAATACCCTCAGGTCCTCTCAGGTATGGCGGAGCTCTGTCTTGGGAGCCACAGCCTCCCTTGAGCATGGGAACACGGGGGTCAGGGAGGGGGACCTGCGCTGCCAGTCCGCTGCTCTGGGGTAGGGAGGGAAAGCCATGTGGGCTCTGGAGGCCTGAGTCTTCATACCCCTTCAAGCCCCTCTGAGACTACCCAGGTCATGGCCCTGGGTGATCTCTCTGAGTCACACCAACCCCCCAGTCTTCCAGGAGCTGAAGCATGCCCACCCATAAAGCATAGCACTCTGCCCTTGAAGACCCAGGGGAAGCAAGTGAGAAGGCAGGAGGGAGGGAGGGAGGGGGATGTCCTCCACCGCCTTCACACCCTGTGGCCCAAGCCCAGAAGGGCCCCTTTCCTGCCTGGCAGCCCACCATCCCTGCTTCCACCCGGCCCCACAGCCTGCCTTCTGCCATGCACTTCCATTTGATATCACACAAACACATTTGAGATAAATGACAGCTTGGCGCTTCCTTTACTGCCCATTTCTCCTACATGGAGATAGCTCTGAGGTCAAAGTCACCTTCTGCATTCTCCCCGGGTGCACCCCTAGTCCTGGAGAAGCTGCCTGGGTGGCAGGTGGTCCCTCGGAGCGTGTATGTGGGCTGCTCACCAGTACTGTTATTGTTACTATTAAGTCACTCTCTCAGAAAAACAATTGCAGAAACCAGGAGGAAGAAGAGAAAGAAATGAAGAGGAGAAGATGAGGGACTGGAGCCTGAACACAACCCCCACAGGAGGAAGTGTCCTCCCCCACATCCACAGGAAGGGGGTGGGTCTCCAGAGTGGAGACTAGCCACTTCTTCAGGATAGAAGGAAGCAATACCGCTGTTGGGGGGCACTTCTCCAGCTCTGCCTCTTTCCTGGGGAGCCCAGTGGGCACTTTCTTCTCCCAGAATGTCCTGGAGTCCAGGTAAGGAGACACAGTCATACCCATGTGCCCTGAAGCCCAGCCCCTGCCCTCCCCCACTCCTCAGCACAGTGGCTTCTGTCAGGTTCTAGGTCCCCAGGCAGAGGCGGGTACAAGGGTCACACTCTCAGCCTACACCACTAGCACGCTCCCTCCCCTGGGGCCAGTTATGACAGGATCCCACCTGGAGGCAGTTCCTGGACCTGTAGGACTCCCAGACATCAGCTACAGTAGCAGTCCCATCTGAGAATCAGCCAGAGTCCTGCGGGCTCCTGACTCAGGTGTTGGGGAGCATGGCAGCACACTTCCATCCCAGACCCAGGCCAGGCTGTCCCTCGGGCCCCTGGAGCACCCCACCAGAGGGTGACCAGTGGGTGAGCAGACTCAGGGCCACCTTCCCCACACCCATCCCCGGACTCCTCCTGAGCCCTGTTGCAGGTCCCCACCACCGCTGGCCCAGAGGAGGGGCTTGCTGAAAACCAGAGGACCAGGGCCACAGAGTCATGAAGTCCTCTTCACGGGCTCAGGTACACGGGCTGTGGGAGCCTCAGTTTTCTTACCTATGAAATGGGAATACAAGGCCACATCCCTCAGGGTTTCAGGAGGATACAGTGAGTAGCAGACAGGCGGTGCTGAGCACAGGATCAGCATGCTGTGGGCCCCCTGGGGTGGCTGTTGCTGGCATCACCTTATCCAGTTAAGACCAATAGGCAGAGGGCACCTCTTTTGGGTCACAGGGGGAGAAGCCCTCAGGCAAGGCAGCAGTTTCCTGCCCCCCCCCACTTCCGCTTGGCACCCCATACTTCAGGTTAACAGATCCCATAATTTTTCATTTGTTTTCTCCTCCCCTGGCTAAAAGGCCATTAGCACCCCATTAGGTAAAAGAATCCCATTTTCTTCACACCACCAAGGAAACAGTGATTTACTTAGCCATCCTTAATGCAATTCTGCAGAATAAAGGCAATTTTGCAATGGTCTCAATAAACTTCCCCATTTGCTCTCTGCTTGCAGACCCTACTCTTAGGAGCCTACCAGCTGACCCAGCCCCTTGCTCCCTCAGAAGGCTGGACTCTGCTAGGGCCCAGGACAGTCAGTGTGGAGCGCAGGCAGCTCTCAGAGGCCAGAAGGGCTTAGGGGGACCCAGGTGAGCCTGATGAAGCACACCACCACTCGTCCCTGGCCAGAGAGGGAAGGGGCAGAAAGAGAAACAAAGAGGTCGGCAGAGCAGTCTTCCTGGCTGAGGGGCTGCGCTGGCACCTGCTGGTCCCAGCAAAAGTGGCACACCCAGGTCCAACTGCAGAGGGGCAGGGCCCACAGCCTGGAGAGCAGGCTGGAAGTCATGGCCAGTACTGGGAGTGAGAGGCCCCAGGGGCGTGCAGGCACAGGGGGCAGGTCTCTCCTTGTGGGCAGAGGTACTGAGCAAAACAGGAACCCAGAAGCCAGGCCAGGAAGATGGGAGGTGCGAGGCCTCATGAGGAAGAGCAGGGAGAAGGTGCTGGGTGAGCAGTCAGCCTGAGACATTCAGGGAGAGCCCTGGAAGCTGGGAATCAGTCTCTTCATCCATGCCACGGGGACATCTGTACCTGCACTGGAGCAGTAAAACGCCACACACTCTTCTGAGAACAACTTCTAGATGGGTCCAGGATGCCCCAGGTGGACAGGCTGTGCCCCCTGAGTGTGAATAGGGAGGAGCAGGTGTCCCTGTGTATACACGCAGGGGTCGCAATGTGTGGGAGTAGCAGGGAGGGGGGCTGGGTTTCCCAGATAAGGGTGTAGTGTGAGGGGCCGAGCATGGGTGTGAGTGTGTCCACAGGCCTCATGATCACATATCCTTGAGAAAGGGCAGTGGTGTCTCGGTGATCACCAAGAGTGAGCATGAGAGTGTGTGAGCATGGATTCAAGAGTGTGTGTGTGTGCCCATGTGTGCCCTCACACAGATACCAGAGTGTGGGTGAGGAGTACTGCCCTACTCTGGGAGTCTGTGTCTGGGATGGCGCCTTTTTCTGAAGGCGTGTGAATTCTTACACAATGAGAGTGTGTACACATGGAGAGGGGCACACACTAGGGGTCTGGTGATGTCCTATGACCTTGGTCTGAGCACCCCTGAGCCCTCTAGCCCATCCCTGCCAGCCCTGAGGCAGTGCTTTCCTTCCCCAACACTGGGGTCCAGGCCACTGCCGCTCCATCTGGTTGCCTCCCTACCCTGCCTCTCATCAGTCATCCAGCACAGAAGAGAGCTTCCGGTCTGGGGGAGGTAGGTCTAGGCCAGCAGGGAGGGCTTTCATCCCCTAGAGACCCAGCCCATACCCCAGGTAAGAGGCACGGCCACTGAAGGGCTGCATCCACAAGGGGCCGCCCTGAGGCCGGGCTACTCCCAGCCTGGGTGAGTCCCGGAGCAGTGGCCCTGGCTCACTTGCGGCAGTCTGGAGCACCACACTGAGAGAGCTCCAGAACTGCCACTCTGAGTAGTGTGCCTGCAGGCCTCTCCAAACGCCCAGCTGTCTCCTCCTGAGTACCGCGGGGCCACCTCTCCACTCTCAGTGTCGTCAATCAGTTTCTTACTCATCCTGTTGGAAGAGTGGGTGGGGCAGGAGACCTGCTTTCCCTGGATTGGAGGGCCTTTCTCCCACCACCCAACTCCTTAAGTCCAGGCTGTGAAAAAGCCACTTGCATTCCTACCAAGTGTCACAGGTCCATGCTAGCAGCCCCGCTCCCAGTCCAGTCCTCCTAGCCTCAGCTGGACACCTTGGCTAAGCACAGGAGAGGCATGGGAAGTCCTCTTCTAGGTTCTGAGGCCACCAAGTCCACCCTGGCTTCGGCCTCTCACCTGATCACCCGCCCATTACTACAAAGTTGCAACGCAGAGTTACAAGAGATCTTCTGAAGGCCTTGTCTGTGTTTACTTCTGCGGAGTCTTCATCCTTCTTCTGTCTGTTTCCGCCTCACAGCACCCTGACCCCAGACTCCCAATGCTTCCCCCATTCTTCCCCGGGGCATGGGAAGGATTTCTCCCCTGCCTTTCCTGTGATGGGCTGGGGGCCCATCCTAGTGTAAGTATCTGACTCTTGAGTTTAGGATCCAGTCATACAAATGAAACCTTGGGCAGGCCTGTGAACCCACCGTCTGTGCAGGACCCAGGGCCAGAAGCAGGGAACCACTCACTGCCTCTTGTATTCCCAAAGGCTGAAGGGAAAGGTGGGGAAGGGTGGTGGGGGCTACTCTCAGAGGGAAATTTAGTACATACATATAAGTATTTAAGAAAAAGAAATCAGGGACAATTTGAGAGAAACTAAAATTCGTGGCCACGGGGGGCAGGGGGTAAGAAGCAGATTCCACAGCCTTGGGGTTCATTCATCTGTTGAGAGTTTTGGAGGTGGGGGCAGTGACCAGCCTCTGCAAAGCCACTTCGAATCCTCCCAGCACTGATGCTGACAACACACAGCCCTACTCCACTCCAGGATGGTAAAAGCGCTTGGTGCATGTTGGCCCCGAACCGTCAAACGGTGCCAAAGGCTGCACCTTCAGGTACCCCTGTGGGGCAGCAACAGGGGACTCTAAAGAAGTGGGTGGGACTGGAGCCAGGGCCGGTGGCGCTGGGCCAGCCTGAGCGGGCCCTCGAGGGCAGCCTCCCTAAAAACCACAGGCTTGGGGGATTTTTAAGAAGTAGGGTGGCAAAAACTCACAAGGAAAAGCAACCGTTTTAAAAAGATCAGATCCCCTCCGCTCTCACCTGAGAGAGGATATCAGAGCTGGAGGAGAAACGCACCGACGTGGAGTGTGACAAGGAAACCAAAATGGAGCAATCGTTTACAGAAACACAACTCCTCCTGCCCCAGTGGCAGGCTTTTTAGGGCTACCTTACCCGTCCTCCCCTACCTGCACCAAAACGCCAACAAGATCCGCTTGGTTCGCCCCGAGACGCTGCTGTGGCCCGAGGCGCAACCAGGCAGGCGAGCGTGGCTGCGACTCGGGCCCTGGGCACAGGCGCCTGGCCCGTGTCCGGCTCCGGCCGAGACCCACCCAGCCTGGGGCCCGAGGCGCGCTGCCCGCCACACCACCCCACTCCCAGTGGAGTCCAAGTGGCCAGTAACTGCCTGGCCCGCTGCCCGCCGTGAACAGAAAGGCATTTTCAAACGCGTCCACTCCACCGCACGGCTCCAACTTCACCCCGGCCGCTGCGGGCACCAGTCCTCGACAGAACTCACCTTCCCCGAGCAGGGGCAGCAGCAGAAGCAGCAACCTCAGCCCCACGGCGCTGGCCGTCGCCTTCGCCATCGCCGATGCACGCTGCGGCTGCGGCGAGAGGGACGCTTCCTTGGGCTGGGGGGCTCAGCAGCGGGGTGCGGCGCTCAGCACCGCCCGTCCTGGAGCGGAGGACGCAGTGAACACTGCGGGCACCGAGCGTCGGGGCGCGGGCTCCAGGGCACTCTCCGCAGCTGTGCTCGGGGCTCGGAGCACATGACTGAGGAGGGGAGGGCGCGGGCTGCGCACGAGGCGAGAGCAGGGGCGGGGCGGGGCAGTGAGGGCGGCGTGGGGGGGGAGCGGAGTGGCAGGGGGGCGGGGCCAGGGTGCGGAAGTAAAGGCGGGGCGCCGGGTACCTCCCCAGGCGATCCCTGGTGCGCTTACCCCAGGGCGAGGGTTAGTAGACCAGAGCCGGACGCGGGGTGCAGGCCGGGCGGGGCACGAGTAGGGGCGAGGTGCGGGGTCCGGGTACCGGCCTGGCAGCCGCAGCCCCAAGCCGTGCACCTCCGCACGCACAGTCACTCTTCCTCAGCCTGTGCGCCCTCTCGCTGTCTCTGCGCTTCGACCTTCCCTGCCGCCCAGAGAGGTCAGGGAAACCAGGCGGGGATGCGGATTCTGGGCGGACTGGCTGGGAGTGAGCCGGAAGGGACCTGCAGACCAGGCAGGTGCCCCGCCTCCAGGCTCCGGGCACGGGCGCATCCTCCGCCATTTCGCGGAGGGGGGAGGTGCGGTGGGTGCGCGGCCTCTCTGGCGGCCGAAGGTGGGAGGAGGGGAAGAGCCCCCGCGAGGGACCCTGAGCCGGCGCCTTCTGTGCACTCCAGGGGTGCGCCTGGTGAGTGGCTTCTGTAGTCCCTCTGGGGGTGTCCTAGCGTTAGTTTGTGAACCCCTCTTTAGGACTGGTCCAGCCAATGAAAACAGGGATCTGACCGGGCACACCTTTCAAAGAGACCTGGAGCCAGCGTTAACGGAATGCTTGGAGGGTAATACCCTTTCCCCCCCACCACACATTAGAGTTCTTAGGATGTGGGGCTGACAGGGTAGCAGAGCAAGTAACAAGAAGGAACTGGAGCCCAAAAGAATTTAATTTTTGCACCAAGAAATGATGCCTATAAACACATCTGATACTAAAGAGGGAAGACTCTGGGTCCCTAACATGGGAGGTCCTGGGGTGAGGGGGGAGGTGAGTACTAGGCTCCTGTGGGAAAAGTCCACTGTTCTCCTCCCACCTCCCAGCTGCCTTTTGAGGTCTGGCCCCCACCAGGGCACAGAGGAATGGGATGCACATGGGAGCTTGGGGTGGGAGGATCCCAGGTCCCTAGGCCTGAGGTGCCCCTATTTCAGGGTCTTTTCTTCCTGCTGTGCACAGAGCTGCACCCTCCTGCCTGGCTGAGCTCAGAGCTGAGTAAGAGCTGTGCACATCACTGCAGATATGAAGTCAAAGTGAAGTCACTCGCCATGAGGAGGAGGAGCTGCCGAGACAGGCTGGCTGGGGGCTCTGCCCCCTGAGATGTCCAAGCCAGCCTGTTGGCAGAAGGCCAGGGCACAGTGCTATCAGCTCAGGAGAGCCACCCTGCGGCCACCAGACCTTATGTTGCCTGCCTCACCCTCCCAGGGCTTCAGGCTCTTGGACATCTGGGGCTGGAGTTGGCTGTGGGGGATTCCCCTGGGTGTGGGCGAGCTACCTCTGGTGCTAATAGTAACCACCAAGGCTGAGCTGCTCAGGCCTGTGCACAGCGAAGGGACCTGAGTTAGGAAGGGAGATCCCAAGAGAGACTTCTTTGTTACACACAGACTTCTGTGACAGGAGGATGCAGAATGAAGGGGGGTGGCCTGGTGCATTCTTTCCAACTGGCCCCACCCTTGTGGAACTGCCCCAGCCAAGCCTTGGCTGACTGGTCAGGCCGGATGTCCAGTCGTGCTCTGGGTGACCACCTCAAGGGCCCATTGGACACTGTGCTCCTGCCTGATCCCCTCAGGCCCTTCCACTCCTTCCCCACCACCACCCTTGGGGGTCTTGAGAGGACATCTAAGACTATGGTGGGGGTATTGCCTTCTTCTTAGAAAAAAGTCCAGGGAGCCTCCTATGTGTAGTTTTATCCCCGTCTGTGTATGTACACATGTATGCATGAGCATATACCTGTGTCATGTGCAGGACACGGATGTACACTCGCCCCCATGTGTATGCCCAGAGACCTGACCAGATAATCATCTAGGAGAGGGCAGAGGTGAAGCGTTGGGCTTTCTGGCCTTGGGTCCTGCATATCTATGAGACCCCCATGAGTCCCAGACAAGGCCCATCTCCACCAGGAGGCCTGACATCAACTCTTTGCCCCAGTCACCCTTCCATGGGCCACCCCAATGGAGTTGTTTTTCTCCTCTGAATTTCTGGCCCCACCTTGCTCTTTTCCCTTCCTTCCTCTGTTCTTCCTTTTCCTCCCTCGCCTGCTTCCCTCCCTCTTCTCTGGAAGAATCTCTTCTCCATTCCTCCCCACAGCACAAGAACCAGGCTAGCTGCATCACTGGGGCCTTGGGGTCTTCATCATGTACTAGAACATGGGAGTAATAATACAGTAACTACCTGGCAGTGCTGTGAGGCTGAACCCAAATGAAGCTTTGACAGAATCAGCACTGTTTCTGGTTGTCTAGAAAATGAGCTTTTTTTTTTTTGGCTCTTCTTCCAGGGGTCCTCTAAAGTCCAAGGTGCTGTCTGGATGTTAGGCTGGGGGCAGTGACCTGGTGTGAAGGTTGCAGGTAGGCTCTGAGTTGTATCGAAGCCATCTCTCTCTGGTCTGTGTGACCTCAGCATGTTTGCAACATCTCTGGGCCTCAGGAAAGCAGAGCTCTCTCCCTTTAGGTGCCTGAGGACAGGTGAATCCGAGGCAATGGGCAGGAGCTGTCCTTGTTATCACTGGTTCCCGTCAGCTGTGGAAGCTGAGCTGAGGCAAGAGTGGTCGGTGGACCTAGCTCAGGTAGCACAGAACACAGGTGACCCCTAAAACGGGCTGTCTGCTGCCCCAGCTCTGGCTTCCCACCTGCACAGGTAACAAGTCACACCTGCATGGGGCTGGCAGCCAATGATACCAGCCTGCAGGAGCCAATGCCTGTCTCCAGCCCTCCCCACAGGACCTACAGCTTTCTCAGTGGAAGGAGAGAGAGCCCTAGAACCCCAGAGTCCTCTTTGCCACCGCAGCACTTATCTGAGCATGTAATTACACATTCGGGAGTGGTGGGTTGATTTCTGCTCATACCTCACCCAGGCTTTGGGGGCTTTGCTCACATCAAGTCCCCAGCCCAAGGGTACCACTGGCTGGAGACCACTGGAACCTAATGGGGCCTCAGGCCTGGCAGTGCCTGCCTCTTGCCTCAAGGACACCAAAGAGAAGGACTGACCTAGCTTACAAGCAAGCCATAGCAGTAACAGGGAGCTCGAATTGGCCAGTCCAACAGGTATGACCTGAATGCTCTTTAGAAAAAACATCTCCCAGGGCAGTTTCATAATCTGCCTCGTAATGCAGATTTAGACAAGTTTTTACGAATGCACTTTTTAAAATAGGTCTTAATGGATCCTTTGCAGTAGTTACAGCCCATTGTGTAAATGCAAACAGAAGGTTTTTTGAAAACATGTATTATTGATCAGAAAGGCAGCAGCAATTAGAAGCCAGTATGTCATATCATTCAATACACACTTCCTATACAGTCCTGCTTGTGCTCATTCATAACTTTCTGACAAATTATCCTGTCACTGGGAAGCCTTTTCTTTTCCCTTTTGCTTCTAGAAGCAAAGGCGAACCTCTCCATCAGTTATTAGCTAGAGGTGAATGAAAAATTAAGCTTACCTTTACCATCACAAAACCTATTTATGAATTCTCCAGTTTCCAGACTGAAATGACAAAACCTTCAGGTAAGATGGATGATGCCTCTCGATTTGTTCTGTGGCCCACAGTGGAAAAACAAAACAAAACTGGTGACAGGTAGCATATGCTACCTGTCATGTTCAGGTGGGCAGAATCACAAAGCCAGGGAGGTCTGCCTTGTGGCAGGGTTGCTTAGCCAGGGTCTACAAGGAGGGGCCTTGAATGTCCCTCCCTGGTCATGTAACCTAAAATGATCAACAAGCATGAAGTTGAGCCTTGTTTTTGCTCAAAAATTCACATCCGAGTCTGTATTTCACCTGATCTGCACATTTACCATTTACTCTTCTTGAAAAGTTCATCTATTTAATAAATACTTGCTGGGCACTATTTTCCCAGCACCCTTTTCAAACTACAGTGAGCTAAGCCAAGACCCTTCCTTTGGGGTGCTTCTCAAGGACAATCACCAACACATAAGGTACAGACACACAGAGCATTCACAAGTGACCCCAGATGGGGAGGGGCATGGGGCAGGGTGTCTGTCAGGGCGGATGTCCTGGGGAGTTGACTTTGGGCAAAGAAGACAGAGCTCTGGGGATGGTGCTGCCCACAGGGAGTGGGGGAAGTGACAGGGTGGGCCTTGGGGTTTCCTCTGTTGCCCCAGCAGGGATAAGGGGTCTTTGTCTCCCCATGAAGCACCTCCTTGGCAGCCTCACCTCACCCCTCTAGAAGGTGCAGTTCTGGTCTCTGAGAGGGTTACAGCCTGCAGGATTGGCAGAGTGAATGCTCTGACCCAGGCAATCTTTAGGAGTGGAAAATGTCTGCTGTGTTCTTGGTGTGCTGACAAATAGGAAGTCCATTGACTTAATGTCCTGTAATGGCTTCTGAGGCCTCCTTGCCCAGGATGGGGTGGGTGCAGCTCCAGGCACGGTGTGCTGCTTCTACATCCATCTCAGGCCTGCGGGTGCTGAGGCAGTGTGTGTGTGGGGGTGCCGCCATCCCTGGAAAGGAGGGGGAGGGGGGCTGGCCACCTGCCTGTGGGAGGGCATAACCTGTGTGGCTCCCCCAGCCACCTGTGCTTACAGACAAGCCCGCGAGCAGCAGGGCACTGACTGACCCCCGTTCTCCCCACCCCAATCCAGGAAGTGCTCCTAAAGACCTTGTTCAGTGATGGCAGCAGCCCCAGGTGGCCAGGGGAGGTGGGGAGTGCTGTCTCGGGTAGATCTAGGGTGCCACCATTGCTTCCTCTCTAACACCTCCCTAAAGGTGGCTATCTGAACCTAGGTGCATGGTTGGGAGGTAGCTCCCAGCTCTGCTGTAGACACCTCACCCAGCCCAGGTGGGCACCCCTCAGCACCCCTGTTTGCTGAGAAGCTGGCCAGCCTGGCCTTCATCCCCAGTGCTGTCCACAGAATGTTCTGTGATGGTGGTAACTTCCTCCTCTGTTCCATCCAATGTGAGGGCCACTAGCCAAGTGTGGCTGTGGAGCACTTGAGATATGGATGGTGCGACTCAGGAACTGAATTTACAATAATGTAAAATTAAGTAGTCATACATGGCTATGTACTTATTGGGCATTGATGCTCTAAGAAACACCTTCCCGGCTTTACCCTGGGGCTCCTGGGGGGCTGGGCAGGCTCCTAGCCCAAACCTCCCCCGCTGTGGGGAGAGCAGAGAAACCAGAGCCTGCTGAGTCCCAGTGGGCTGTCTGATCCAGCAGCTTCCACTCTGTTTCCTGGTGGATTGAAAGTGCCAGAGCCCCCACCCCCACCCTCAACAGCAGCAGTCTTGCTGGGGTTCCCCCTGGGCACACTCTCTCTCGTCCTGGGGAATCTTCTGTTCCCCTGCAGACCCAGCACCAAGCCTGACCACGTCTACTGAAACCCCTGCCTCCTGTAGGCAGAGTGGGCGTTGGAGGGCCCTGTTCTCAGGGGCCTCTTTGGAAAGGGGCTGATGAGCTCATGCATGTTAATATGTTGTGATGAAGGGCTGTCAGGGGACTCTGTGCAGCAGCCTGAGACCCAAGGGCTTGCTTGCTGGGGCTGGGAGCTCAGCATCTAGCCCCTCTCCAGGGCCTACCTCCCTCTGCTCCCGAGCCACCCTGCCTCCAATGGTCTCAGACTCCCTACGTGTTCTGTGGCCACTGACCTCCACTGGCTGTTCCTTCTGTCTTCCTGCCTGCCTCTGGCCCCCTCTGTTGTTCAACTCTTAATTGTCACTCAGAAGTCTGGGCTCCAAGATACCACTCTCCCTAGCCAATACTCAGATGCTCCATCTAAACAATTTGAAGGGAACCCAGTATGCTTCCTGGGTTTCCCTGGTGGCTCAGTGGTAAAGAATCTGCCTGCGTTGCAGCAGTCGCAGGAGACGTGGGTTTGATCCCTGGGTTGGGAAGATCTTTGGAGGAGGATATGGCAACCCACCCCAGCAACCTTGCCTGGAGAATCTCACAGACAGAGCAGACTGGCAGGCTACAGTCCATGGGGTCGCAAAGAGTTGTACCCGACTGAAGCAACTGAGCACACACACACACACACACACACACAGTGTGCTTCCTGTTTTGTTTTTGTTTTTGTTGTTGTTTTGGCCATGCCCTGCAGCATGTGCGAGCTTAGTTCCCCAACTAGGGATCAAACCCATATCCCCTACATCGGGAGCATGGAGTCTTAACCACTGCACAGCCAGGGAAGTCCTGCTTCCTGGTTTAACTGTGCTGGATTTATCTCCCGGCCCTCTCCATGGGGACATGATGAGGACTCAGGGTGCTAGTTGGATGACCTGCTGTGAGGAATGGCCCTGGAAGCTAAGAAGACAGCCTGGGCAGAGGCACAAGGTGCATTCAGGAGGCAGGAGGTAGGGCAGGGCCATCTGCTGTGACAGCATCAGTCCTTACCGGTGCACACTCACACCCCTCTGCCCCCAACTCCCTCTGGGCTGCCTCCTTGGTGTGAACAGAAGCCTGTTGAGTCTGTAAACATCAGTGGAAAGGGTGACAGGAGCAGGGCTGGAGCCGGAAGACAATTCACAGGGAGGGAACAGGAGGCCCCAAATAAATCATTCAGGGCCTGACATTTGGAGCATTTGAGTTTGAGACCAAACACAGATGCCCTTTAGATAAATACATTCTTGAGACGTGTTCCACAGGAGAAGTTTATGACTTGAATAGGTTTTTAGTGTCAGATGAGCATCAGGAAGTGTTTTGTTGAGAGACCTTCTCTTAAAAGCTCAGAATCCTTCTCCTCCCTCTGGCCCTTTAAACAGAAGGATACAGGGATCCTCAACAAGGGGAGCTTCTCTTTCTCCAGGTTCCCTGGGGATTGGCCCTGGGCTGGGATTGCTCAACTGAGGAAGGTTCTGGAAGGTTCTGAAGACCTCAGTGCTCCAGGCCAGCAGGGTTGGGGGTGAGGGTCTCTCAGGAAGCTGATTTAGAAGCATAGAAGCACCCTCCTCACTCAGAGCAGCTCTCCCACTCCCCACCCCCAATTCCTCTCTCCACAGAGGTCCACAGGAATGAGAAGGGCTCTGTGTGGAGATCGTGGGTCCCCCTCAAGCCTACAGAGGTTGGCAATTTTCTGTGGGTTGGAAACTTTACAAAGTTCCCCCACGCTGAAGCCCAGGAATACGAAGGAGCTGGGCTCACTGCAGGCCCTACGCCAGAGAAAGGAGACATGAGGAGAAGGTCAGATGCAATCATGTCTGGAAGCTTCTCCCTTCTGGCTTAGAGACAGGCCCCTACCTGCCCATCCCGGGCTCTGTCCCAGGACCTCCAGGGAGCCCTGCGGCTGCTCTCTGCCCAGCTCCAGCCCGGACACCAAGTAGCCACTGGTGGGGCTGCTTCTACTACCCTGTGTGTGCTGCTCAGCCCTTGCCCTGCCCCCCAAGACAGGGGCTGCATTGTGAGGGGTGGATGCAGTTGCAACCTCTGCGAATTGTAACCTGTCCTTGAATGAGGCTACCATGGAAGAACTCACCACAGATTGTCTGTGCTGTGACTCAGCCACACAGGGAGGCCCCCTGGCTGAGCCAGGCAGAACTTGGGCTTGTCTTTCCACCACACGTGGGTGTGGGTGGGCTGGGGGCACACAGGAAGGCCTAGGACCTGGCTCACGGAAACCACATGGATGGAACTGAAAGGAAGCCCATGTGAACTTTGTGGGCACAGCAGTCCACCTCCTAGTACAGCTGTGAGATGAGCACTCAGGTGGTGGGGGATGGGAGAGAAGGGACCACTGTGTCTGTGCTGTTCTCCACACAGGACATCTCCCGGGGGCAGGAGAAAGGTTCTAATCAATCAATACACCAAGACTCCACACTGATTTCAGGGAGGGCCCCTCGTTTCCCTTAGGTGACTTCTGAGGACACCCGGAACCACATTTTCAACCACTCCTATAACTGAGAAACTGCTGTAACTGAGAAACTGAACCTCGGCTTTTCCACGTCTGTGGATAATTCTGCCCTCCCACTCCGCCCCTCCATCTCCCACCCCCTAGCAATGGCCCTCAGAGGCCTGTCTCAGACCCTCTCTTTGCCCCAGATCCCTGGGGTCTCGTGGAAAGCTGATTCAGAAGCTTAGAAGCATCCTCCTCACTCACAGCAACTCTCCTTCCCCTCCCCAACCCCCACCCCCTCCTACCCACAGGAACCTGATGGCTGGTCTACAAGATGTATTTATCTAAATGGCCAGATCACTCCCTGTCCTAGTCATTTCATCCATGGCTGTGTCAGGCAATGAATGAACAGGGAGACTGATGCAGAGAGGCCGGGACTGAGCAGGCACCTGGGTGCCTGCTCTCCTCCCTACCCCCGCCCCGGGGCCCCGAGCTTACCTCCTTCGCTCCTGGGACTTGCCCAGACCCTCATCAGGAGTCCACCTCAGGGATGGAAGAGAAGAGTTTGGATGAAGCACCTATGATCTTCTAAAGCTTCGCTCCTGCCTCATAATTGTTTCCTTACAGGATCCAGACGCTTGGATACAGCTGATTCTCTAACACCATTCACAACCTTTTTTTGTTTTCTTCACGGTTGTCTTGGAAGCAGCTGCCCACAAATGCAAGCAGCCTTCGTCTTTGGGGGCTCCTGCGACCTTGCCTATGGTGGGGGGCAGGAGGGAGTGACCTCTGTTTTATTTCCCAGGTGGATACCCAGGCTGCAGAGGGGCTTTGCCTGGTTACCCATTTGTATCTGTAATTTATCAGCAATCTCAAAATCCTAAAGGTTGAATTATGCATGTCTGACCCCTGGAAGAAAAGCTGAGTGAGGTTTCCCTGGGAGGCAAAGCTCTGAGGCCTGAATCATCTCTCCTAGAAGAGGAGGCCGGCCTTGAGTGAGCACAGTGGGAATGGCTCATGGCTGTGGAGAACCTACATGGGGGCAGCCCTGGACTGGAGCTTCTAACTCATTCAGGGTCACAACACCCGCCTGGGTGGGAGCAGTGCCCCATTTTCCAGGCAGATTGCTGAGGTGCAAACCCAGCTGTTCCTTCTCTGGGCTTCTTGCCCTCACTTCACTGTTGGTTTCCAAATTCTAGTGCAAGGCTGGTCAAACACACTGTGAGCCTGCCCCCCAGGTTCTAACTCTGGGTGTGGGGGTAGGGTGACACATTGTCCTCGGGACTAGATCCCTGGGGCTGCTGATGCCGCTGGTACCCGGCCCACTGGGTGGGGATCAGCTGCCCAGAGCATGGTGCAATGGGAGAGACACAGGTGAGGATCTCAAAATGGAAGGTGCCTGCTTCACTCTGCTGCTCGCACGCCCTGTTCCCAGTGAGCCTCCCCTCCTCTGTGTCTCCTCCCTTTCTGCAGCCTCCATCTGCCCCTGGCTGATGCCCATGGCCCTGGCTTTGCTGGGAGCCCACCCAGAACTCACCTTCTCTGCTCCTCTTCAGGGACCCACCTGTGTTTGCAGACAGCTGTCTCCTCCTAACACCCGTTTTTTTCAGCTGGGTCCCTCATGGGAGACTCAGACCCGACTGAGTCCACTGGGTGATCCAGCACACTCACTGTGCAGGTAAAGGGTGGTCATCTCTTTGTTTTGGCTGGATTCTACTGCCATCCAACTCTTGCATGGGGTGGAGCTTCAGAGAGTCTCCAGCAAACATGATTCTCTCATCTGCAAAGCAAGTGGGCTGTCACCATCACCCAGAACATGCCTGCTCCATTCCTCTGCAGGGACACACCTGTATTTGCAGACAGCTTTCTTCCCCTAACACCCATGTCTTCAACTGGGTCCTCAGAGCAAGACGGTTATTGCCATCATCCTGATGACCACGTGTTTGGCTCTCGGGGACCTGGTCTCTGCCAAGCCATGGTCCCTTGACAGAGGCTAATTCAGGTCCTGTGCATGGCCAAGGGGGACTGGGGAAAAAGAGGAAAGAGAGGATGCCAGGGGACTCTGCCCCTTAGTCAGAGGCTCACAGGCCCCTCCAGACAGCGCATATACATGGCAGTGGTGGTGCTGGCAGCAGTGACTCTGGCTGGCCTGTGCATTGTTATTTCCAAAGACCGAGTCTTTGAAGCAAAGGAATTTTCATTCCTTTTACATTAATGAAAAAACTTGCAACCAGAGGAAGCACCCCACTAAATGACTGATGCTCCACAAGATACGCACTGTTCAGAAATGTCTCCTAGTCAATGAAGAAGTCAGTGGAATAAATAGTCAGTGGAATAAAAAGTAATCTGGCTACTCTAGGAATTAATATAAAAATATCAGATGCAGGATTTATAAGGGATGCCACCTCCAGCTAACCCTCCCTGGGTTAAATACCCCAAGGATGATGATTTACATCCTGTGCTGCAGGGCTCTGCCAGCATAATCGATAGGGGTGAGAAATGGGGCCACCCGGCCATGCTTGCCTGCAGGGCTGGGGAGGGGAACTGAGGGGGCACAGGGCAGCCCTGCAGGCTGCTAGGAGCAACAACCCACTTGAGCTGTCTGTCCTTTCTTCCCCTTCCTCTGCCTCACTGGTGAGCTCCAGACCCGTGGCCCATGTGTTTCTGGAAGCCTGGGCCATGGTCCCACTGGTCCTCACCCCTATGCCCAGCTCCTCCAGGCCTACAGGAGGCGGCCTAGGGAGAGGAGGGCAGGGCAGGCTGAGCCAGGTGCTGCCAAGACCAGAGCAGTGGGACCCGCACCCCAACCCTGGAAGCCTGGGCAAACCTCCTGACAGTAAGCAATCACACAGCCATCTTTGCTCTGCAAGAATTACTGTCCCCAAGTCTTGGTTTAGGGTGAAACTTGCCTAAGCAACTATTTATTCCCACTGTCCCAGACTTAGGATCTGCTGTTGGATTTAAGCCCTTGTTGGGCATTCCTGGGGTGCTTCCCTGAGGGAGCTCCAGGCTGGGGCTCGTGCCCGGAAACAGATGGGCCTCACTGCAGCTACAGGGCTGGCTTCCCTGCTGTGCTAGGTGAGATGTGCATCATCCCCACTCCTCCATGGTGAGGGCTATGCCTGCTCAGTTTTGCCCCAGTGTGCACCAGCCACACTTGGCGGGGGCTGGGCAGTGGGTTGGACCAGCCGGTGTCAGGGCCAGCCAGGCTGCCCCTGGGGGGTGGAGCGGGGGGCAGAGGAATATCCTGTCATCTGGCCCTTGATGTTGAGGCCCCGGAAGAGGCGAAAGCAAGGAAGACAAAGTGTTTACTTACTCCTCAGCCCCTCCCTGCCAAGCCTCCCATGGTCCCTCAGCCACACTCTCTACTCTGGAGTTGCAGCAGCTGTTGGGGGAAGGGGCACCAGCCTCTCATCATGCACTGCCCAGCCCTCTGCTCTAGCATTAAGCCTAGTCATTGCCCTTCAGGAGTGTCATCTTCTTCTCTGACCATCCAGCCCTCAAGGGAAATTCCTGTAGGGCTGGCAGTGAGGAAAGTCTGCGGGAAAGAGAAACTAGGGTTCCTTGTTCTTGATCCCACAAGAACCTGGCCCTTCCCCGGGAGGCCTACTGGTGTCTCCTTAGCACATCCACCCTGAGCAGCCTGGCTGAGTGCCCCGGTGTCTGCCACACTTCTGTTCACACCCACACTGAGTGGGCCCAGCACAGGCCTCCATGCCTCATGTGAACTAAAGCCAGGGACAAGTGACCCTGAGCAATCTCAGGGACAGAAAGGCCCAAAGGGACCACTCGGTCTAAGCCTTATCACAGAAAGACTGAGGTTCCACTGAGACTGGCCAAGGCCACAGGGTAAAGCTGGCCTCCTGGCCTGAGGGCAGTGCCCTCTGCCCTCTGCCTGCCAAATCACCCTGATGCTGGTCTAGGCTACTGTGCAGTCATCCTCAGTCCTACTAAAGGGAGAAACATAAACTCAAATACGATTTTCATTGTATCAGGAGTTGAATGGTGTCCCCCCAGATCCATATATTAGAGTCCTGACTCTGTTAGCTTAGAATGTGATCTGATTCAGAAACAGGGTCTTTACAGATGTAATCAGGTTAAAATGAGGTCACTGGGGTGGGCCCCAATCCAATATCACTGGTGTCCTTATAAAAAGAAGGAATTTGGACAGAGTCAGGCCCAGAGGGAAGGTGAGGTGAAGAGACATAAGCTGAGGAGAGAGCCCGTCGAAAGATCCTCCCATCACAGCCCTCAAAGGAACCAGCCATGATTTCAGACTTCCGACTCCAGAACCGTGAGATAATAACAAGCCATGCAGTCACCGGAAACTGATGCAGACTGGAAAGAAGGTCCTGGTAATGAACATAGAGCACTATTAATTTTACTTTTTTTGGGGGGGTGCTTTTGGTGTTTCAGATTTTGCTGTTGTTTAGTCACTAGTCGTGTCTGACCCTTTGTGACCCCATGGACAGTAGCTTGCAGGCTGTTCTGTCCATGGGATTTTCCAGGCAATCATACCGGAGTGGGTTGCCATTTCCTTCTCCAGTTCCAATTATTTGTATGCTTTTAGTTTTCATTATGAATTCACAAACTGGGGTGTATTTATCAACGGTCAGAGACTCAGGAGAGGATGCTGATGGGGAAGTCTGCTCAGTGCATTCCAGGAGCTGAGGCCCTCCTGGGATGTGGGTTCCCAGGTTGCTGGGATAGAGGGCAGAGAATTGCTGGATATGTGTGTGGGCCACTGAAGTGTGGATGGGGACACTATAGCCCACATTTCCCGCTGTCTTAGTGATGTTTTCTGTCCACACTGATGGCAGTGACCTTGATCAGGAACCCCATGGTGACCCATACAGGGCACCTCCATCCAGCCAAAGAGATGGAAGCAATGGGCTACTGAGTGCTTGCTTGTCCCTTCACATAAAAACAGGTCAGTGTTGTTCTAGTGAAAAGGACTTTGTGGGCATTACTGCTGTAGGCGTAATCACACAATATGAATTCTAAACAAAATCACAGACCCCCATTTGGTGAAACTTATTCCAGGGAATTTCAGTGTATTGTTTGACACCCTGTTGACTCACACTGCTTAGTGCATTTTTGCTCTCACAGCAGCTCTGTCACTACTGGGTTTCAGTGGAGGCTTAAAAAAAGCAATTTCTCTGCAGGCCACAGCTCTAAGATCACAGGAGGGATTCACAGACCTCACAACCTTTGGGAAAATGACCAAATATCAAAACTAATACCAAACATTTTGCTACCAAGAAGACATTTCCCATTAAACAGAAACCCCCAGGGACTTCCCTGGTTGTCCAGTGGTTACAAATTCACCTTCCAATGTAAGGAGTGTGGGTTTGCTCCCTGGTCGGGGAGTTAAGATTCCCACATGCCTTGAAGCAAAATAAGTAAATAAAACAGAAGCAATGTTGTAAATATGAACTTTCCTGGTGGCTCCAGACAGTAAAGGACTTGCCTGCAGTGCAGGAGACCTGGGTTTGATCCCTGGGTTGGGAAGATCCCCTGTAGAAGGAAACGGCAACCCACCCCAGTATTCTTGCCTGGAGAATTCCATGGACAGAGGAGCCTGGCAGGCTACACCATGGGGTCGCAAAGAGTCAGACACAACTGAGTGATTAACACTTCCACTTTCAATGCTGTAACAAATTCAGTAAAGACTTTTTAAATGGTCCACATCAAAAAATCTTAAAAAAATATAAATAGAAACCACTTCCAGGAATGAGACACTTCCTCTCCCACATATGGCAGACCCTCTGGAGTAGCTCTCACTGACCCAAATGTACTAGAGCTCCCCCAGGACAAGGAACTCTGTGTCCACCCATATTCTCAGTCGGTCATCCACAGAGCAGGTGCTGCATCCCTGGGTCAGAGAAATTCAGGGAAGTCCAAGAGATCATCAAGGGCAGCATTCTCACTGTCTATTACTCAATAACAAGCCATCCCCAAACTGTCTTAAAACAACACCGTTATTTCTTTTGCTCACGAGTCTATAACATGGGCAGTCCTCAGCAGGCATATCTTGTCTCTGCTGCACTCCGCTTAGCTTAGGGTGGCTCACAGCAGGACTGGAATCACATGACTTGTGTCATGTAGAATCACATGGACTTCCTCACATGACTGTGTGTGGTGCTGGTTGCTAGCCCAGACCCTCTGCCTTCACTGGAACTGTCCACCAGGGCACAGACATACAGCCCTGTAGGAGCTGGGCTTCCTTAGAATACGGCGGTCAAAGTCGTATCACCTTCTGTATCCTTGTCTCCAAAGTCCCCCTGCATCCCTCCATCACATTCTATTTATCATAGCAGTCACAAAGTCCAGCCCAATTTCTAGGAGAGGGGAAACAGAATCCATCTCTGGATGGGGGTGGTGGTGGCAGGATTCTGGAAGAGCCGGCAGGACAGAAATATTGCTGTGGTCATTTGCAGCCTGCGACATCCTGGTCCAGAGGTCACACTGGGGAGTCTGGGTCAAGGGGGCAGGTTCCCAATGTGGTCCACCATCAGGAGTTAGGGACAGAGTCCAAAAATGCCTCCCTACTGCTCCTGAAGTGAGTCTGAGCTAACACTGAACAGGCCACACCTGTGTCCCCTTTGGCTCCGTAGGCCCATCGGCACAAAGACCAGCAATAATCCTCTCTCAAGACTCCTCAGCTTCAGCTGTCTGTAATGCCAGGACTCTCTGATCTATGGAATGAGTCATCAGTGGCATCTCCTTCAGCAAATGACCCATTCAAAGGGAAGATTTGTTATGCCTGGGGCATTTTATGAATGTTGTTGCTTTGTCTGGCAAGCTGTGATTCCATTAGGAAAAACAGCCGGCATGAGATGATGCTGCCAGGGCAGATGCTTGGATCGAGGGCACATGGGGGGGACCGGTGGCCTGTACCATGGCTGCTTCCTCCCACCTACCTGAGGGGGACCCTGGGTGCTCAGCTCCTCCCAGCCAAATCATAGAGTGGAGGTTGCAGGCTCAAGCTTGCACTCTACATTTGTGACACCTGTGTGAGACAAAACAACCCTGAGCTGGGCTCCCCTGGACCCCAACACAAGGGAGGAGCTGGCCAGGCTGCAAAGACAGCTGTCTGCACCCAGCACCCAGGCCCATGCCCTGGTCTTCCACTGCCTGGTATGGGTGAGTGTGCACCACCACCTGAGGCCTGTGCACCTGTTCACAGGTGACACTCACCTGGCAGCGACAGGCAGCAAAGGGCTCAGCTTCAGGAGTGCTGGATGCCAGGGGCACACCCTCTCCTCCTTCCCTTGCTTTCCCCATGAGGCCTAGCACAGTGCTGGGCACACACAGGGTCCTGTGGCCTCCTGCTCATTCTCAGAACAGGTCAAGGAAGACATGGACCTCAGGGTCTCTGAGACGGGGCAGAGTGGGCTGTGGCTGTGATGCTAGGCAGGGCTGCTATGAGGACCCCAGAGGGCTGGGGTGGGTGTGTTCCTACCCCTGGTTGGAGTTCCCTCCAAATTCTGGATCAAACTATTGGATCTGAGACTCAGAAGGGACTGCAGCCATCTCCAAGGTCAATGGAAGAAAAGGGAGCACTTGAGTCCTCAGAAAGTGAGGGTCCTGGGCTCCTTGGAGCCTCTTCCACTCCTGGTCTGACCCCCGCATTTCTCTCCTTGTCACTAATCCCCATGGCCCCTCCCAGAGATTCTGTCCAATTACTGAGCCCTTCCTCAGCTGCAAACCCCCTGTCATCAGTGCAGAAAGGGTTCAAAGTGGTGCCTGCCCCAGGGTGGGGGTGAAACAGAGCAGGGTATGGGCGAGGGCTCTGGGAACT
Organism: Cervus elaphus; assembly: GCF_910594005.1. NCBI lineage: Eukaryota > Metazoa > Chordata > Mammalia > Artiodactyla > Cervidae > Cervus > Cervus elaphus. The sequence goes on along the minus strand of NW_025316735.1, from coordinate 291,382 downwards.
GAGTGTGATAAGGACAATCCACGGACATCTCTCTTCCTCTTCCCAACAGTGCCCCCCAAATGTTCCTATTCACCCGGCAAAGCTCGACCTTGGGTGGCCCAGTTTTCTGCCTCCCCCGAGTCCTCGCCTGGCTGGAGGAGGTGAGGGAAGCTGTCTGTGTTCAGGACCCTCTCTCCACAACAGTGGTCTCAGCCACCCTGGTTGCTCGCTCCCTGTCTTCTGTGCCTCCGCAGCCCTCACAGCCACCTCCCTGGGCCTCCAGATCTCTTAGAAGGACCTACTCAGCCTTTTCCAGTCCATCTGCACCACCCACTCAGTCACAGCTCCTGAGCCTTGTGCATCGTCTTGCTGCAGCTTGAACCCACTTCTCAGGCTTCCTGGATCACTCCCTGTCAGAACATGCTGGAATGCTCCTCATCTTCAAACCCAAACTCCAAGACCTTGTGCCTATCCCTTATTCCTTGGCTCTTTTTCTGGGGGGAGGAGGGGCCTCATTGCTCGCAGGATCTTTGTTCTCCAACCAGAGATCGAACCTGTATCTCCTGCAGTAGAAGCATGGAGTTTGAACCACTGGACTGCCAGGGAATTCCCTCGGCTCTCTTGACAGGTGTTATCTTTGTAACCACCTCCTTTTCTGGCCCCTGTGGTCCCTGCAGCCCCCTGCAACCCCTGTGGGCCCCGCCCTGCCCTGACTCTGGCTTTGTCTAAGCCTGAAAGCTGAAGGACCTCCACCCAATGGGCCAGAAGTGACCCTCTGCTGTCCACGTACACTCAGCTCCTGGCAGCACTGGACTGCTCCTCCACCTGCCTGCACACCCGCACCCCCTCCTCCGCCCCCATCCCCAGGCCTCTCCTCACTTGGCTTCCTGGATACACCTCCTCCTCTTCTTCATCTGTGTGCCTTCCTTGTCTCCATTACTAAACATGGATGTGTTCACAAAAGATCCCCAACCTGGGCCGTCAGTTTAGCCCACACTGACTCCTCAGTGACCGCATCCAGACCCAGCTTGAAACCCAGTCCACCCCACCCCCAACACTCTCCTCCATCCCCCATCTATTCCCAGCCTCTCCTCCCCACTAAAGTCCACTCACTAAGCTGCCTGCCCTCCATGGACTCTCTGCATGGCCCCCAGAGGGCATCTCAGGTTTAATGCATCAAAAGTAAACTTTTTTTTTTTTTTTGTGGCTGTGTCATGTGGTTTGCAGGATCTTAGTTCCCCAAACTGGGATTGAACCAGTGACCTCAGCATTGAAAGTATGGTGTCTTAACCACTAGACTACCAGGGAATTCCCAAAAACAAACTCTTAATTTCCACTTTTCCCATCCCCAAATCTTGCTTGTCCTTCACTTATTCCCATCTTAGTAAAAGGGTTCATATTCACTCAGTTTCTCAGGACAAAGACCAAAGAGTTACAAGTGATTCCCTTCTCTCTTTCATACCTTGAATCTGACCCAACGGCATGTTCTGCTGGGTCTCCAGAACATACTCAGAATCTCATCCGTCTGCGTTGGTCCAAGCTGCTGTCCTCTCCAGGCTGTCACAGTGGCCTCCTTCTCAGGCTCCCACCATTGTTTCATCCCCTTCCCACAGTCCCAGAGGGGTGCTGGGGAAAAACTCAGCCCGTTGCATGGAGCAGGCAGCTGAGGTCCCAACCCCACCAGGGTGGAATCTCAGCAGCTGCACCAGATCACCTGCCCCTGAGCCTGCATCCTGAAGGGTAAGTAGTCCACAGCCAGCTCAGATGGGTGGCTGTCACCCATCTGATGCTCACCCACCAACCTCTGCTCACCCCACCTCCCTGACCTCAGCCTCCCCCTGCCTCCTCCTCCCCTCCCTCTTCTCCTCCTTCTCACTCCACTTGGGCTTCTCCAGCCTGTTGTAGGTGTGTGCTCAATTGCTCAGTCGTGTCCAACTCTTTGCGACCCCATGGACTGCAGCCCACCAGGCTCCTTTGTTCATGGGGATTCTTCAGGCCAGAATTCTTGAGTTGGTTGCCATTTCCTCCTCCAGGGGCTCGTCGCCTCTTAGGGATAGAGCCCTTGTATCCCTTGTTTCCTGCATTGGCAGACGGAGTCTTTACCACTGAGCCACTTGGGAAGTGCCCCGCCCACCCCACGACTGCTCTTCTTTAAATATAGCAAGCCTGTTGGTACTGGGGACTCTGCACTGGCTGTCCCTTCTATCTGGGAGATGCTTGCCCTTGACCTCTCCTTCACTTTGCCCAGATGTTGGCTCAGATGTTCCTCAGTGGCCATGCTCTAAGAAGCAGTCTCCCATGCTCTCCCTGCTCCACTGGGCTTTCTTTAGAATCCTGTTATGTTTGCATGGTTATATTTGTTGGTGTGCTTTGCACGTGCATGTATGGGTTTACATGAATGTAAGCTTCCAAGAACAGGGAATTTGCTCTTTTGTGTCCCTAGTGCCTAGAATAATACTTGGAACATAGTAGATGCTCAAATAGCTGTTGATTAACTCAGTAAATGAGATGATGTTGCATCCACATCAGGACATGTGGGTTCCTGGGCCTTCCCAATAGCTGTGTGCTATTCCACAGGTGGACATGCTCAGGTTTAATTATCTGGCCCCTCACTTGAGGACATTTATCATTCTTATTCTTTTGCTACAATAAACAAAGTTTCATTGCACATCTTTGTACACCCATCTTTGCATTTATGTGTGAATATAGTGAAAAATCAACAATTACAGGCTCTGCACTTGCTGGATCAAGGAGTGTGTGCATTTAAAGCTTTGGTAGATAATCCTAAATTGTCACCCAAAAATATTTTTTACCAAATTATGATTTTTGAATTTTTAAAATATTTGAAAATCCATATGTCAAAGAATGAATTAGCCTCACTCCTTTAAAGAGCTCTTGAAACTGAGATCAGGCTCTGCGACTGAGTGTCATTTCACAAGGGTGAGACTGAGTCTCAGGGAGGGCATAGGGACTGTCATTCCTTGGCCATGGCCATGGTAGTCAACACACTCCAGCCCTGGGGTCCCACACCCTAGCCTCTTTCACCCTTACAGAAATCAGCCTTCAGTGCCTGTCACTGGCTGACTTTGGGAAAATTTAAGGACAGTCACTGAGAGTGGAGGGCTGTTATTATTCTGTATTGTCAGGAACTTCCTGAAGCACCAACCCAATAAGGATCTATTCAATGCTGGCTATTTGCTGCAACAGTGTGGACACAGCCTTCAACAACCCAGAAAAGCTTGGCCTTCAAAGAGCTTGCAGGGCATTCAAGGAGACAGATAATGAACAGGAGAGTACGTCAGATGGGAAGGAAGGATATGAGAAAGCCAAACCAGCAGAAACCGTATGACTGCTAGTTTCAGACAGGGCTTCAGGTCTTCACACCTCTGAGTTCTCACACTCTTGTGCAGCTCCCTCCCTCCAAGTTTGAACTGGACCTGGGACTTTCTTTTAATGACTAGGAAAGGCAGAGTGATGGGCTGGCACTACCAAGACTAGGTTACAAATGCCTGTGAGGGGACTTCCCTGGCAGTCCAGTGGCCAAGACTCTGCACTCCCAATGCAAGGGGCTCAGGTTCAATCCCTGATTTTGGAACTAGATCCCACATGCTGCAACTAAAGATTTGGCACAGCCAAATTACTTAATTAAAAAACAAACAAACGTCTGTGAGTCTGTCTCACTGGCACGCCCTCCCTTTCCCCTTGCTCACATTGATGTTTTGAGCAGCACAGGAGGGCCCATGTGCCAGGGACTGAGGGCAGCCTGGGAAGAGACAATTACTGCCCACAGCCTCATAAGACAGCCTTATGCAGACCCAGCCCTGAAAGGACCCCAACCTAGCTTGCCTGAAGTTATGAGAGACCCAGAGGAATAACAAGACCACACCCATATTCCTGACCCATAGAAACTGTAAGATAAACATGCAAATACTGTCTTTAAGCTTCTACGTTTTGGGCTAACTTGTTACTCAGCAATAGCTAACTCACACAAAGGGGAATAGAGAGTGCCAGGGAGGTGATGCAGTTTAAAATAGGATAGGAGGGAAGGAATTATTTGAGAAGACTTGAAGAAGGGGGAGACTGAGCCTTGGGATTCCAGGGGCAGAGTTGGATTTTGGATGGCAGTTACAAGGGTGGCTGGAATAGAGTGAGAGGGGCAAGAGGCAGGGGCAGGAAAAAGATGGATGGAAGGATGTCACGCTAGCATTTTTTTTTTGACCCTGAACTTGGGCAAAGGGGGATTTTAAGACTTTGAGCAAATGCACATTTCAACAGGGTCCAGGTGGGTGATAGGTTTAAGGGAAGGTGGAGGGTAGCAGGGAGATGGCCAGAGGTGTCAGGTCCCCAGTTTACATGAAAGGTGACCATAATAATAGACGTAGGGTGTGAGGGAAGAGTTCCTACATCTAAGGGGTGGGGTGTAGGGGGCAGGTTTGGGGAAACCTGGCGGTTGGGGTTCACAGGCCCAAGATGCCTGTCCGACCTTGAGGCGGAGGGCTGAGCAGGCAGTTGGGTCAGGCAGTGTGTACAGTATTTAAGGCCACAGGACAGGAGTGAGCGTGGGGGTAGGTGAGGAGAGGACCAAGGGGTGGGAGTGAGGCAGGGAGTTTGTAGTCCAGCCAAGGACAGCATGGGACCAAAGTGCTGGGTTACCGAGAGTTGAGGCTGAGCACTGACTTAGCAACTGGGACGGTCAGTGTAGAGTGAGTCCAACAGAGGCCTGTCTGAAGGACGAGGAAGTAAGCATATTTGGATCTGGTGGGAACAGACACAGTGTGTCTGCAGAGGGACACACTCAGGACACAACATCAAGGGAGGGAGTGGGAACCAGGCCCAAGACAGGGAGAGGGCAACAGCCCTGGGAGCTGGTGGGGAGTCAGGGCATCTGGTCCTCGGGAAATTCCAAGGACCCGGGTGCCCCTGCAGTTCATGCCTGCCCCCGGCCCCCCACCTCACTAGCAGACTAGTTACCCTGGGGGTATCAGCAGGGCTGGAGATAAACTGGGCAACTGCCTTCGGAATTTCCTGACCTGGATGAGGTTCAGCCTTTAATCTCATGTTGTATCTATAGCCTTGTCTCATGTGGTTTGTGAGAAGCTGGGGAAAAAAAAGAAAAGGGCTGATAAGCTTCACAGAGGGGAGGAGAGACCAACCCAAGACGTTTTGAGTGAGCTCCAAGGTGCCAGTGAGGGGAAGGACAGAGACTCAGGGGGCATGGGTCTGAGCTGAGGGTGCAGCCAGGGGATGCCGAGTGTGCCAGGCTGCAAGACCAGCCCCGGTCAGACACCCGCTGTGGGGCTGGACTTCCCAAGCCTGTTTCTCCATCAGACAAATGGCGTGCCTGGGAACACCACCTCACAGGCTGTAGAGCAGGAGCAGGAGGTGGGCAGGGAGGGACCTTGTGTCCTTCTGGGAGAGGGACTCAGGTGGCACCAGTGGTGGGGGGTGGGGAGAGTGCCCTGGAAAGTCGAAGTGTTGCTCTGTGTGATGGGTGGGAGGGTGGTGCAAAATCGTATCTGTGAAAGTATAAACCTACCACTGAACTGAGGAAAAATGCCGTCTGAAACAGCATCTGCTTCCCTTCCTCTTTGTCTGGGCCCAAGAGGATTTGCTGCCTCTCAGGGGCCAAGAAAGCAGGTAGGAAGAGCAGGATGCGAGGGCTGGATGTCTTGACAAATTGAATTTTCCTTCTTTTCTGGCCTCCTGGGGGAGATATTGTGTCCTGCATTGATGCAAATGTGTTCAAAGTGCACTTTCCACAGACTCAGAAATAACGAGCTGCCTTTCCGCTGAGGCCTGGGACCATGGCAAGGACCCTTTTGCTGAAGGTGGCCCGTGGCTGGTCACAGAATCTGTGGCTGGCACAGCGGCAGAGTCCAGGTGCCATGATGGGTGAGCCAGGGGAGCCTGCAGAAGGCATGCAGAGAGCAGCAACCCCAGGAAGCATCTAATATACTCCTTTTGCTGTGGGGAACCAGGGCCCAGAGAAGGCACTGAGCTGCCTGGGGCAGGCAGGGAGTCCTGGGCACCTGGCCTGCTTCTCCCTGCCCCACCCTCCAGGCCGTCTCAGACCAGGTTTGCTTCTGGGAAGGAGCAAGGAGCTGTCAGCCAGCAGTTGGTCTTCAGCCAGGAGTTTGGGCTTTGGCCAGGAGTTGGTATTTGTTAAAAGAGATGGAAAAGGTGAAACTGTTATCAAGAGGCGGTATCTGAGGGCTGAGTTCACTGCAGGGTCTCAGGAACTAGATAGCATCAGCCTGGCCTGCTCAGAGGACATGAAGGAAAACTAGGGCAGTCACACATGGGAGTCGCCTACTCTCCAGCTGGCCTGCCCAGTGCTCCTGAGAGCCCGGAAGATGGAAAACAGGTTAACAAGTCCGGGAGGAAATGAGCAGAGATGCCTTTGCTGCCAAGGGCTTGGTTCAGCAACCCGATTGCTTCTGGCTTCCTCACCGGCCTGAGGCTGGTAGTGATGGCCATTTCTGGCAGAAGGATGTCTGGGTTTGAAAGTTGGAAAGGAGTTCTTTGGAAGCCTCGGATCCTGGTCTGCATGGTTCTCAGCTTTGCTGTCTCAAGAAAATGTGGGCTCCCAGGTGGTCCCCATGGCTCAATATTTGCCTCTTGTTTCACAACAGGTGGGCCTCTATTTAGATGGAACCCAAGAGCGGAAGAGGGTTCTGCTGCTGAGAAAACGTTTGGTGAACTTCACTACCCACTCCTGATTCACTGAACATGGTCACGGATATTCCTTTCATGGGATAAAGAAAATAGTGGCAGACTCGGCAAGGTCATTCTTACCTTCCTTTCCCTTATGATCTGCACTAATTGCGGCTGGAAAGCTAATTAAATTCCCAGCCTGTCTTGAACTAAGTGTGGTCAAATAATACAGTTCTAGTAAATGAGATATAATTGGCAGTCAGCTGGGGGGTTCTGGGCAGACTTGTTTTCTTGATTAAAGAGCCATAGGTGGCTGGTATTTCTAATTTTCTCTCCATTTCCCTTTTTCCTGCCTTGCAGGTGGATATGACACCAGGAGTTGTGGCAGTCATGTTGTAACACTGAGGCAGAACACATGAAAAAGAGGCAAAGTCCTTATGGAGACAGGGCTTGACATGGCTGAGCTGTTGAACCTAGGCCAGCAGCTGTCAACTCACAGGCCTCTTGTAATCTGAGGTAAAACCAAGCTTTATTTGTCTAAGCTGTTGTGTTTGGAATTTCTGCAGCTGAAAGCACTGCTGGCTAATGCACACAACTATGACAAAGTATCAGCCAGCATCACAGGTGACAGTGAAACCCTACCTGCATTCCCACTACATTTTGAGATAGGGGTGTGTTCGCTGTAACCACCAAGAATGATAACAATACAAATAACATTTCTGAGTATTCATTACATGCCAACAACTATCCTAAGCAGTTAGCATATTGGCTCATCTGATCTTCCAACAATCCCGTGGGGAACGTTTTACAGGTGTCAAAACTAAGGCACAGAGAGGTTGAGGGAACTTGCTCAAGTTAGTAAGCAGTGAGCCAAGATGTGAATTCAGAAAGTCTGGCTCCAGGATCCATCCTCACAGTCACATGTGATACTCACCCTCTCTCTCTCTACAATTAAGAGTCAGGGGAGACCAGCATAGCCCTGATCGAGGCTTCTTGTCCTGAGCTTCATGGCTGCCTCATTCCTTCCTTTCATGCACTTCTCCGGGGAAGCCAGCTACCTGCTAAAGGAGGGTGGAGAGCCAGGATCAGAGCTGGAGGAACTGCGATCTGAAATGTTTGACAGCCTCGGGCTGGGGCAGCCTTTGGGGCTACTTCACAGACAGCCAAGACCCCTCCTCTGCTCCAGGGCATGTATGAGTGAACACTGTCAATATTTTTTCTCTTCCTTCTCCCATTTCCCAAGTTGATTAACCCCACTTCTGATGAACATCTTTTTCATTTATTTTTAAAGCTACTTTAGTATTCAGTAATGGTGAAGGCAATGGCACCCCAGTCCAGTACTCTTGCCTGGAAAATCCTATGGACAGAGGAGCCTGGTGGGCTGCAGTCCATGGGGTCGCTAAGAGTTGGACAGGACTGAGTGACTTCACTTTCACTTTTCACTTTCAAGCATTGGAGAAGGAAATGGCAACCCATTCCAGTGTTCTTGCCTGGAGAATACCAGGGACAGAGAAGCCTGGTGGGATGATGTCTATGGGGTCACACAGAGTCGGACATGACTGAAGCGACTTAGCAGCAGCAGCAGCAGCAGTATTCAGTAATACTGGTGAGTCTTATAGGATGGGGAGCTGGCTGTCTCTTCTTCACCTATTATCACTTAGAGCATTTTTCTCTTTATTCATTTACTTATTTTAATGTGCTTTGTTGCTGTGTGGGCTTTCTCTAGTCTCAGTAAACCAAGGCTACTCTTTGTTGAGGTGTGAAGGCTTCTCAGTTCGGTGGCTTCTCTTGTTGCTGAGCACAGGCTCTAGGCACACTGGTTCAACAGTTGTGGTGCATGGACTTAGTTGCTCCTAGGCATACAGAATCTTCCTGGGCTAGGGATTGAACTCCTGCATTGGCAGGTATCTACCTGCCTTATCCACTGTACCACCAGGGAAGGGAAGTCCTTACAGCTTTTTTTTCAATTGTGAAGGAAATACATGGCTGCTATAAACCCTTAACATAGTTCAGAAGTGTGTGAAATGCAAAGTATGATTTTCTGCTCCTATGTTTTCAACCTCCAGGGTCTTTCCCCATAACTCAGAAGGATAATGTTGCCTATGAGATTGGAGTGTGTCCTTTTAGTTTTCTCTACAGAAACACAGTCACCTTTGTAAGATGCACATCTCTTATCTTAAATTTTAAAAAAATCAGACTATACATGGCATTTTGTAAATTTCTGCTTCTCCAAAAATAATTCATGGACTTAAGTTTGGTTCATTTTAGGAAGGAAGTACTACAATTTCCTTAGTTAACTTTGTGTCCATGGACACTGATTGTTTCCAATGTGTTGCTTTCGTGTACTTGTGTGCTAGTTTGGGTTAAAGGGGTTCCTATAAATGGCACACTTGTGTGCATGTGCACACCTATCACCATCAAACAGGTATGACAGGCATGGCCAAGTGCCCTTTCTCACTCCTGTCCCAGGCCCTCTTCCACTGACTGAGGACAAGAGTGCTCCTCATCCATGCCTTGCTAATCGTAGATACTTTCAATACTTAAAAATGTTGCAAACACCCCATCACAACATGCAGTTCCCTGATCTTGGTTTCTAAATACAGCCCCCACTAAAAGGAACCAGGAACCAAGGCTCCTTGGAGAAATGATTGATTCCAGGGTTGGGGCAGGGAACTTAAAAATGGGCTCAGATGGACTTCCCTGGTGGTCCAGTGGCTAAGACTCTGTGCTCTCAATGCAGGGGGCCAGGGTTTGAGCCCTGATCAGGGAACTAGATCCCATATGCCACAACTAAGACCCAGCATGGCCAGATAAATACATAATTTTTTAAATGGGCTTAGAATAGCTTGCTGTGACAGAAGGTAAGAAAGTAATCAAACTATGATGGGGTGTGTCAAAGGGACACAGGAGCCAACTTGAAGGCTCCCATTGACCCAACTGGGATATTTTGAGCATCAAAATAAGTAATTACAAAAATGAATTATAACCACTAGAATTAAAAAACTCCATGCATCCTATGAGATTGCATGCTTGCTCAGTCATGTTCCACTCTTTGCAACCCTATGTAGCTTGCTAGGCTCCTCTGTCCATGGGATTCTCCAGGCAAAAATACTGAAGTGGATTGCCATTTCCTTTTTCAGGGGAGCTTTCCAATCCAGAGATTGAACCTGCATCTCCTGCAATGACATGCAGATTCTTTACCATCTGAGCCACCTGAGAAGCCTAGTAAAGAAAAAAGGAAAGGCTAGCCTTCACAGTAGAATGTCAGCTAAGAAGTATAGATAGAACTTAGAAAAATTATCATTTGGCAACAATTGTAATGATAACTGATACAGACGAGGATCAGCAGCAGATGAACTTGTTGATTACAAAAGGAAAAGTAGTAACTTGGGGCCTTCCCAAGGCAGAGTGGGGGTCTGGGAGATAAAGTTATAGTAGTCCTTACAGGGGAGGGGAGGATAGACAGAGTTCCAACTTTACATCCTCCTAGTGGATGATTCTGAAAGCTTCTCGGGGGGCCCAGCAGCCCCCGGTCCCCATGATGACCACCCTTCTATTGGACTTTCTCCTCTCTTACTCCTGCCTCCTGCCATCACCTCCCCAACCAACTCCCACCCCAAGTCCTATCTCAGGCCCTGCTTTGGTGGGGACCAAGGCAACCTGCTTGGTGGGCTGCTGAGCCCCAGGGTGTCCATGCAGCTTGGGGAGACCAGTCAGGAGCATCTGCCACGGTTGAGTTGAGGGCCACTGTGGCTGGGACTGGCGGGTTTGCTGATAGACCATGGGGGACAACAGCACAGTCATGGTGGCTCTGCTCCCAGGCTTTGGAATGGAGCACTGGAAGGACGAGGTTGCCACCTGCTGCTATGCGGGAGAGTTCCAGGCAGAGCTGTGCAAGTGCTGCTAGTTACCCTGGAGGTGCCTTCCAGAGCGTCAGAGTGACCTTTGTGGGTGACATCAGTGCACAGATGCATGAAGCCATTGCCTGAATGAGCTCACCATGGAAGGAGTGGGGAAGAGAGGAGGCTACCAAGAATGGAGGCTCCTGGGACATTCCAAAATCCACACATCAGGACAAGAGGGTGAGGCCAGCCAGGGAACCAAGGAGGGTGGGTGGCAGGTGAGGTGAGACTCCAAGCCAGCTGTGTGAGCCGGGATTCTGCTGCTGCTCTGCGGGTCCCAGCCAGGGAGAGGAGTGCTGCCAGGAGGGAGTGACTCACCCCGTCAAGGGCAGACAGCAGTGTGGAGGGCATGACAGCTTGGATGCGAGCGCATCCCTCAGACATCCCGAGATTCAGGAAGGAGGGGTCAGCTGCCTCTGGAGCTGCTGCATCTCTGATATGTCATTAGCACTCTGGAGGAGGACAACTGAGCTTTTCTCCTTTATGACTTTTTAAAAATCTGTTTTCTACTTTGAGCAGATGTTATTTTTTTGTGTAAGAAAAACCAGTGTATCTTATTTAATTTAAAGGTAAGTTAGGATATTTGTAAATTATGTATCAGCTACAGGGTTAATAACCAAAATATACAACAAACTTTTACAACTCAAAAGCAAAAAAAAAAAAGAAAAAATGAAAGAAATTTGATTTAAAATGGGCAAAGGACCTAAATACAGACATACCTCCTTTCAGCATCCTTTGCTGTACTGTGTATCACAAATACTGCTTTTTATTTTTTCAAATTCAATGTCCATAGCCAAAAAAAAGTAAGTTAGGTTCCAGACATAATCTAGATCCTTTAGGCACAGTGGTGGGCTAGTGATAACCTCATGGCTACCAAGTGCGTCTCGGGACTTTACACCCAGGGGAGGACAGTTCACCTGGGTTTTGGTTCAGTGGGGCTGGACTTCTAGGTGATCCCGAGCAGCTTCCCCTGGAGAGAACCAGACTCCCATTTCAGACAGCCTGTGTAGAGTCTCTTGTCCCCTCTGTGGTGCTGCTGCTTCTGTCCATGAGGACGGAAAAGTGGCCTCTGCACACTGGGTTGGCAAGGGGCAGAGGGGCAACACTGCCTGCCATGCTGTTTGTCTGCCATGACCTTCCTCAGAGGGCAGGCATGGAGGTCATTGTCTCCTGGCTCCAAGGCCAGCTCAGCAGGGCCATCTGACTGCCATCACAAGTATCCATGGTTAAAATAGATTTATTCAGCATTCACCTGTTACGTGGTAACTGAGCACCCACTCTGTGCCATCCACCATTCTGGTTGCTAGGTATGTAGCAGTTAAGGGAAGATGCAGTCAGAGTAAGGTCAGGGACCATCTAACCATCTCATCCTCTTGTTGTATGGCATCATTGACTCAATGGACATGAGTCTGAGCAAACTCAGGAGAAAGTGAAGGACAGAGAGGCTTGGCATGCTGCAGTCTATGGGGTTGCAAAGAGTGGGACATGACTGAGTGACTGAACAAAAACAACAAAGGTCAGGAACAGGAGGATGACTGTGACTGTGGATGCAATGAGCAGAGGCAGGCCCAAGGGCCTGAGCTGAGCTGCTGCTACAGCCCAGTCTGCAGTGCCTCTCCTAGTGGAGAACTGACAGTGGCCAGGCCTGGGAGCCCTTTGCAGAAGCAGCCCCACACCAGGCGAGGAGTCTGAGGACTGGGGCAGAAAGTGCTGCCCAGCGTCGTGAGTGAGTGCCCTTCTCCCAGCCTCAGCCCACTCACTGCCACTCCTTCACAAAACATTCCATGCTCACTCACCCTAGCTGCCCATGCTGAGCCCCTGGCCCCACCTGGCATGCTGCCCAGGAATGGTGACCTTGGCCTGTACCACAGGGACAGGTCACAGGCAGTGGCTCCTCTACAGGACAGGCCACACTGGAGTCATTTATAAACACATCACAGGACAACTCCAAGCCAGTCGAAAATCAATGCAGTAAAACAAAAAATCAAAAACCAGAAGTCTGCTAATGCAGTAACCATAAGCAGCTTTCTCTGGACCCTGGGCTCTGGGTGGTTTCTATGGTGATGGTTCCTTGGGGCTTTGGACCCCTGGAAATGTGGGGATCAGTGCTTCAGTTCTTCTCACAGCATCTCCATCAACTTCCTTTTCAGCTGAGTCTCCAGGGTGAGAGCCTTCTCATCACTTTGTTGTTTTGCTAGATTAGCCTGTCTTTTCTGATCTGTGCACCAAGCGTGAGTTACCTTTATAACTGAAAAGCCAATGCTTCCATTAAGATTCAGAGGAAAGTTTATAGTTTACTTATAAAAACAATAGAAATGGCTCTGGCCAAGTTGAGTTGGGTAAAGTAGGCGCCTGAGGGGTCTTCTGGCCAGCACCTGACCCACTGCGGAGCCTCTGGGTGTTTGGCAGGACACAGAAGTGAGCCAGTTGCCGATTCATGGATCCCAAGGCCTCTTGGTTTGGGCCTGGAGTCTTCCTGGCCTCTGGGTCTCCTCCTGTCGCTGTCCCCTCCCATTTTTCTTCTTCCAAAATGACCAAAAGAAATACAGCCTCCCATTTCAGTGGGGGAAAAAATTCATCTAAGTAGCTTTTTAATAAAAACAGAGGCTCTTGCTTGACCACAAAATCAATTAGTTGGTGGAGAATTTTATTAGTCAATCATGTAAGTAATTAAAAATATTGATTGATGGGGGCACCAGGGGCCGAAAGTGGCTGCTTCTCCCCAGCAGTGTGGGGCGGTGGCTGGCATGGGGGCACCGGGAAGTGATCCTAAGTGGGGACTTTTGAATCACTCCCCAGTGTGCCTCTCCCAAGGTCAAACTGGGACATATTAGACAAGGGAGTCAGTCGATCTTGGAGCCTCCATTTTCTCATGTGAAAAACAACAGGGCTGATAACATGGTATTCTTTCGTGGACTAAATGAAGCAGAACTTGGATGGTGAGTGGCATGGCTCTAAGGGTTCATGACAGGTGGGGCTGTATTCCTGACTGTCAAGGAATTCTAGGCCAAGGAATTCAAGTTCAGTCTTGTCCTGGGGCCAAGGGTAGGAGGGACAGAACGGTCAGGGGGCCTGGTCTTCTGAGTCAGGCCTCGCCAACAGGCAAGGGCTCTGCCGGGTTTTGTCTGACCAGAGGTGGATCAGGTAATGTGGGTGCCCAGCCTCCTATGCTCAGCACCCAACTCAAGTTCAAAGGGAGAGGAAATGGACTCCCTGTTGGCAGGGGAGTGGCAGATTTCTGAGAGAGCATGTGGAACAAGAGCACTTTTGTGGCCAGTTTTGGAAAATATCACCTGCTACATTGGATCCCTTCCTGGAGGCCTGAGGATGGTGTCCTCGGCCTTGAGAAGCACCCATCTTGGTGCCCACTGTGGAGGGATCATGAGGGGGGAACAAACCTCCACTGACTGAGTGCCCTGCCCTGTGTCTGCCTCCTCTTCATGGCACATGCAGTGGAAATCACTGCCCTGCTCCACAGATGAGGAGTGGGGATCTGGTGGCTCCATCACTTAACTGCTCTGTTGTAAGTTCTCTCCTCCATTCTGGGCCTCCTGGTCCCCTAGTCCAGTGGATGCAGGGAGGCTCACCTCATCCTGGGAGGCCCCTCAGGATCAGACTCCATGGGTGCCTCCCCTAACATCTAAGAGATCTGTGTAATGGGCCAGGAAGATGGGGCTTCCTGTAGGGGGAGAGGAGGAACTGAACCTGAGGGTCTTCTGCCGTCAGTCCCTTCCTCCACCTCCTTGCCCACAGGGTGCAGCCTTGCCTGAGGGTCCTCAGGAGGGATCCCTGGTCTGATGGGAGCCCAGGTCCTCAGGACCACCTGGGACAGTCACCCCCACACCAGGCCCCAGTCCGGCTGCCCCTTCCTCCCCGGGAACCCTGTAAACCTCACCTGTCTGGGCCCTAAAGGCTTGCCCCACCACGAAGGCTTCTGAGCTTCCTTCCTGGCACACAGTTTTGCAAAGCCACCCCGGAAAGCGGGCCCTGGGGGTGCTTTATGCAGGCTGTTCGTCCTCTGTAAAGCCTGGCTATTTGTTTAGACTAGCTGACATTTCCATGGTATTTTATTAAAGAAAATATCCTGGGGAGAAGGCGGGATGTTTGCACACAGCTTATACCCTCCGCCTCTGGTCCCCAGCGCCCAGGAGCGGGTAAGGCGGCCAGCCTCTCCCCCACCCTTCTTCCCTGAGAAAGGAGGGGTGGTAGGCAGCCACACACAGGTGCAGGGATCCTTCCAATCTCTGCTTGGCCCCATGCTCTGAGGGGCAGGACAGAAAGAGACCAGGCAAGACCATGGCTTCCTTCTCGGTGGGACTGTGGTCAATGACCCCACTGGGGACTCCCGGCCAGCTCCATCAGTTGTGCCCTGTATTAGTCTGTCTCTGGATCTTGTGTACTGTGCCCTTTGCTCTCCTTTGTGTCTTTGTTATCAGCATCTGCTAGGGGTTCCCCCGCAGTCAAAGGGCTGAGTTAACTGCTGGCAGCCTTCATTCTGAGCTAACAATCCTAGTTATTCTGTGGGATCTGTCTCAAGGTGCCAGGGGCACCTGTGGCCAGAGGAATCTCCTTCCCCATCAGCCATCACCCAAGCACTTCTGAGGTGGCCGCACTAGGGTGTTGCCTCTCCCCCAGCACCAGACAAAGGTGTCACAGTCACACTGACTGGGGTGTGAGTCCCAGCCCTGCACAGCTGCCAATGAGGGCCTGCTGAGCAGCCCCGTGGGGGGCCCTTGGGTGCTTGCTGTGCATGCTGGACCTTCCCCAGGGCAGCACCCTGGGGGTCCCCGTCTCCCTCACCATGGCTGGAATGCAGTCTAGGTATGAGGTCCTGGAACCTGGCTTTGCAAGCAGATGGAACACTGGTGCACTCCAACACTGTGTTCTTACCTGTCCTGGAGAAAAGAGAAGAAGGACAGGCTCGGCACTGTCTTCCAGTGACACGGGGCTGGTTTGGCCTTAATTAAATCACCCTCAGCCCAGCTCATAGTTATAAATTGCTATCACGCCCATGGACCCATTTCAAGCATCAACCTTCCATGTCTATGCAAACAACCCCACAACCTCCACTTCAGCTCCCGCCTGCAAACCACAGGAGGTATTTCCATTTTAACCAAAATCAACTACCGACAATTAGGGATCCTTGGCCTAATTCATCATGAAAGGGCTGCACATCTGTGGATTAGGAGAGTACAACTGCCTTCCTCCTGAGAGGAGACTGAGCCGCCAGGCCTAGAGTGGCCCAGTGGGTGGGGCTGAGCAGGTGGGAGTGGGGGTGGGGGAGCCCAGATTCTACTTACTGGAGGTGTGGATGATCCCACCTGCCAGGAAGCCCCTGTGGGTCAAGTATTAGTCTTGTCAGCATATAGGGGTGAGCAGAGTCCCGGATGCTGAGAGCCTATCTGAGGGGTCAGGCCTGGGCCTCCTCACAGGGGGTGGTGAGTTGCGGGGAGGGGTGGGTTGGGAGGGGGAAGAAAGGGAAAGGGAGGGGACACAGAGGGAAGAGGGCAGGGGAAAGGGGGGAGGGGATAGCAGCAGCATCTGGGTCCTAGACCAGAGCAGACGCCTCTCACTGGCCTCCCTGCTCCCCTCGGGTCCCCCAACACCCTCCTTCACACAAGCATTAGCCAGAGTGAGCTTTCCAAATGACAGTCAGACCCTGAAACTCCTTCATGCAAACCTCCCAGCAGCTTCCTGTTGCCAGCAGAATAAATTCCACATCCTTTCTGATGGCCCTCAGGGCCCTTCATGGCCTCTTGACTCCTCTCCTTCTTCAGCCACTTACTTCCCTGGGACCACGCTGCCACCTATCCATCCTTCCAGCCTCAGGTCCCTGCATTTATATTTCTGTTGGGCTCCCTGTCTCCTCACCTGTCTGGCTTTTTGTCTCTCTCAAGCTCAACTGTCGTTTCTCAGGAGAGGTCCTTCCTGAGCACTCCCAGCCATCCTGCGTGAATCACCTCCCAGCAAACCCTGTCCCCTTGGCCCATCTGCCCCCTTCACGGACCTGCTGGTCAGAGTTGGCAAGCATGTTCCTTATTGACCTGTTGGCCTTCTCTCTGCTAACAGAAGTAGGGGACTCACCTCTCTGGCCCATGCTCTGAATGGTTGCTGCTTCAGGCACAAGAGTGCCCCCCTCTGCCCCGCAGGCTGTCAGCTTACTGAGGGCAGTACTCCTTCTGCCTCCAAGCCGGGTACACGGTGTGATGCCCTGACCTGCATGGGCTCCGTTCACTGGGTCATGGTGCTGATCTTCTTCCCTCTGTACAGACGAGGAAACACTGCCTCCCATACCCCGTGCCCTGGAGGGGCGCTCCCCAGTGAGCAGAGCGGCAGCTGGGCCAGCACTGGCTGGAAGGCCTGTGCTGACCCTCAGGCGAGGCCCTGACCCTGACCAGCCACACATGGCCCAACGCCTGGTGGCCCTCCAGCTGCAGCGGACATCTGCTGCAGCTGGGCCTGGCCTGCAGCTCTGCCACATGTGTTCTGTCTCAGACCCTGCACTGGGGACACCCCTGGTGATGTGAGACTCACACTGCAATTCCCTGTGATGTAATTAGCTCCCCAGAGCCTGGGGAGTGGTCGGCTGCAGGTGGGCAGAAGGTGGGCTTCCCTGCAGGTACGTGTGTGCGGGCACGTGCGCCTGTGTGTATGTGTGTGTGTGTGTGTGTGTGTGTGTGTGCATGCATGTATGCATGTGCATGTGAGTGTGTAGAGTCGCTCCTCGGGGACTGAGAGGTCTGGGGTGGAGAGGTAGCACAGTTGGGTCTGCTTTTTAAAGAGATAGTGTCATGGGATGTCTAAAGGCTTTGGAATCTCAGAGGCCACACTTCCTGATGCTCCACCCCTTTCAACCTCTCAAGGGTCTCAGTATACTTATCTATAAAACAGGGCAACAGTTCTACCTCACCCTCAGGCTCACCATGAGGATGAAAATGCAGGACAAGTGCTGAAGGCCCGTCCCACCCCGAGTAGGTGCTGGGAAGTGTCATGGAGAGGACTGGGGTGGGGCAGGAGGGAGACCTTGGGGTCCAGCACACTTAGTGGCAGGACCTTGGGGAAGCCGGGAACCTCAAAGGCGACCTTGTTCCTGACTACTCAGGAGGTAGCTGGGAAGGTCCATGAGAGGATATAGGCCCAAGAAAGCCGGCCCGGGTGACAGGAGCTAGAGAGACCGTCACGCTCATGACTGAAATCTGAGCTCTGTTCAGGCCTCCACTGCTGGGTGTGGGCCTATTTGGGGACTCTGCTTTTTCCTCTGGAGCCTCCTGAGATCTTCCAGCCTGGGAAGATGAAGAGTGCCAGCCCTTGGGGATTCCCAGGGGTTCCGTGGAAGCTGGCAAGGGGCAAGAAGCTTCAGCACCTGTGCTCTACCACACAGGGAGGGTGCACCCACTCCTCCAGCCAGGTTTGTGGGTTTTCTGGGGCTGTTGGGGCAGAGATGGGGTAGCTGAGGCCACACACCCTCCTTCTCGTAGGATTCACCTCCTGTCACCTCTTGTCTCAGGCCTCCAGGGCAAGTCCTCTGGAGGTTCAGGGTCCATGTTGCTCTCCAAGGTGCTCTCCTTCAGCAGCCAGATTTGGGATGTGGAGAGGATTAAAAACAAGAGCAGTTAATCCCAATCTGCATCTTTGTGTTAATCATTCAGTCATGTCCAATTCTTTGCTGCCCCACGGACTATAGCTCGCCAGGCTCCTCTGTCCATAGAATTCTCCAAGAATATTGGAGTGGGTTGCCATTCCCTCCTTCAGGGGACCTTCCCAACCCAGGGATCGAATCCAGGTCTCCTGCATTGTAAGCGGTTTCTTTACCATCTGAGCCACCAGGGAAGACCAATCCCAATCAACTATATATAACATAGATAACTAATAAGGAACTCCTATATAACACAGGGAAGTCCACTCAACACTCTGTAATGATCTACGTGGGAAAAAAAGTCTAAAACAAAGATACATATAACTGATTGTTTATATAACTTTGCTGTATACCCAAAACTAACAAAACATTGTAAATCAATTACACTCTATTAAACAAACAAAAAACAAGAGCAGTGTCAGAAAACGCTCTCCAGCCACCCAGGGTGGGGACCTTTGGGTGGGGGAAGCCCCCTGTACCTCCCAGGCCTCAGCCATGTCATGGGAGCTGGTCTGCCCTGCCTGCTCCAGGGCCACCTGAAGTCCAAGTGACAGTGCTGTGTGAAAGGATGGAAGTAATAAAAATAATGAACACAAGCCAGCACAGGTTGTTATTTTACCCTCCATGTCCTAGTTCTGCTAACTCCCCTGGCTCTGGGCTGAGCTGAATGCCTCCCTGTAATGAGATGATGAACAGTTTATTCCTTTGTGTGTAGCCAACCAGAAATTCAGCCTGCAGCACTGCAATCTGTGCCCAGTGGGCAGCCCCGGAGCCTTGCCCTCTAACTCAGTTTCCCCTCTGATTCGCGGTGCCAGCACGGGGTTACCTCTGTGCTCTCCTCCTCCGGAGTTGGGCTGGGTTTTTCCTGTGTTTTCTGGCATCTGTCCAAGCTGGCTTTCCCTGATCATGGATTGTTCTAGCTCTTCACGTGCATATGCCATCTAAGGGGATGGAAGCTGGAGAACACTGCACCTAGTACCCCATGTTTCCCATGACCTGGGCATATCCCCTCAGAGCATGAGACAACCCAGCTGCCAAACTGAGGCTGCCTGGCCATGCCTTCTGCTTGGTGGGACTCCTTGAGGGAAAGCCTGGGCCATAGACTAGCACCAGCCTCTGAATCCTCCTCCTCTTGCACCACAGAGCATTGGACAGAGGCCTTGTGCTTCCCACCACCTCTGAGGCCCAGTGCTCCTGCACAGAAGGACTGTCATCACACAGGCAGGATGAAGACCCTGGGGAGGCCACCCCATCATGCCACACAAAGTCCCTACCCACTGGCCAACCCATGACCCTGGCCCCTCCCATTGCAATTCCGGGGCACCCCATTCTCTGAGCCTCACATGTACCCAGGCCCTAGGCACCATCAGCACTGTCCCTTCTATGTCCCCAGGTGAGCCTCCTCTGTGACACCTCCTGTGATGGCAGGGCTGGGGACAGGGCCAGTCCCCTGCCTCTCTGAGTCTCTAGGCTATTCTGCTCCAGGGAGGGGCTATGCATTACCTGCCCCTCCCCTAGGCCCTGCTGGGAGGTGGGATGAAAAAGGGTCCAGTAACCAGGTCACCATCCCTCCAGAGCCCTACCCAGCTGGACCAGTGGACCACAGACGTAGTGATGAAGTCAGAATCACAGGCTCCATCCCATGGGCCAAGCTCTGGGCCTCTGCCTGGGGACGAGTCAGTGCATGAGCCAATGGGCAGGATGCATCTGTCACTCTGTTCTCGGACATCCCTAGTCCCTGAGCTCCTAGCCTGACCTGCCCTAGGCTGCAGGCTTCTGCTTATGGGATGGATCCTTCACTCGATGCCCAGAGTTAAACGGGCATTTCTTTGCTGCTTTTTCTTATCTCTAACACAGCTTCTGGGATTAATTATCAATACAAAGTCATATTTGAAAGGTAGTTACAGAGCCAGCCCAACATGAATACCATAACTCAATAAACAGCAAAAAAAACAATGGAGATCACCAGACCATAGACCACTCTCCTCTATGAAGACAGATGCAAAAAACCTTAAATTATTAGCAAATAAAATAATATGCCACAACCAGGAGGCCCATCCCTCTGGTAAGCAAGGCAATACACTGGTAGAAAGGGTATTAACAGAGTCCACTCTTTAATTGGTCAGATGGTGGACAGTGTTTGGAGGGGTGCAAAGGGACTTTAGGACCCAGCAGTGCTCTGACCTGGGTGGGTGACACCGACGTAGGCACTCTGGAGAATTCATGGAGCTACACATTTGAGCTATGCTGTCACTATGTGGTGTTATGCTTCAAAAACAATTCAATAAGAAAAGTAACCAACAGAGAAAAGATGTTGCTTCAATAAGAAGCAACCAACATACAGCAAACTGAGAACTAGCAACTTAAAAAATCAGTAAGAAAAAATAAAAACAATCTCAACCCACTCCAATATTCTTGCCTGGAGAATCCCACGGGCAGAGGAGCTTGGTGAGCTTCAGTCCATGGGGACACAAGGAGTGGGACAGGTAGAGAGGGAGGTGGGAGGGGGGATCGGGATGCGGAATACATGTAAATCCATGGCTGATTCATGTTAATGTCCGGCTTCACTGGACCCTTGCACCCATCTGGCCTACTCAGGTTTCAGGGGCAGAGGCTGGGGTATGTCCCCCACATATACTTGCCCCCCGGCAGTAGTGGGCAGGAGCTGGTCTCTTCATTTCTCACCAGCACTTGGCAAAATCAGAAATAAGTTCCAGGGGCCCAGCATGCTGCCATGATCTCCACAGCCCACAGCGCTCTCTAGACTCAAAGAATTCCATGGTCACATCTGATTTTTCCTGCAGGAGCCCATCCATGTTTACATGTCAGAGTGCAGTGGAGGTGGAGCTGGGGTGGCCTCTCTGGGCCTTGAATCCCCCACCGCCACCCCCAAGAAGATGGTCGTGGTGTCTGCTCACAGTGGACCCCAGGGAGGGAGGCTCGGACCTGGGGAGTGCCTGAAAGGATAGTAATGCAATCACCACCCGAGACCAAGAGCCTTCACATTTTTCACACCTTTTCATGCTCCTCGCATTTTTCACACCTTTTAATGCTCCTCGAAATTTTCACACGTTTTCATGCTCCTCGTATTTTTCACACCGTTTCATGTTCCTCGAATTTTTCACACCTTTTCATGCTCCTCGCATTTTTCTTTTTTTTTTTTTGCTCCTCGCATTTTTTACACCTTTTCATGCTCCTCGCATTTTTTACACCTTTTCATGCTCCTCGCATTTTTCACAACTTTTCATGCTCCTCGTATTTTTCTTTTTTTTTTTTTTGCTCCTCGCATTTTTCACACCTTTTCATGCTCCTTGCATTTTTCAAACCTTTTCATGCTCCTCGTCTTTTTCTTTTTTTTTTCTCCTCGCATTTTTTACACCTTTTCATGCTCCTCGTCTTTCTTGTTTTTTTGCTCCTCGCATTTTTCACACCTTTTCATGCTCCTTGCATTTTTCACACCTTTTCATGCTCCTCGTCTTTTTCTTTTTTTTTTTCTCCTCACATTTTTCACACCTTTTCATGCTCCTTGCATTTTACACACCTTTTCATGCTCCTCGTCTTTTTTTTTTCTGCTCCTCGCATTTTTCACACCTTTTCATGCTCCTCGAATTTTTCACATCTTTTCATGCTCGTCGTCTTTTTTTTTTTTTGCTCCTCACATTTTTCACACCTTTTCATGCTCCTCACATTTTTCACACCTTTTCATGCTCCTCGCATTTTTCACACCTTTTCGTGGTCCTCGCCTTTTTCGCACCTTTTCATGCTCCTCGCATTTTACACACCTTTTCATGCTACTCGTCTTTTTTTTTTTTTGCTCCTCGCATTTTTCACACCTTTTCATGCTCCTCGTCTTTTTCTTTTTTTTTTTTTCTTCTCGCATTTTCCGCACCTTTTCATGCTCCTTGCATTTTACACACCTTTTCATGCTCCTCGCATTTTTCAAACTTTTTCATGCTCCTCACATTTTTCTCAGCTTTACATTCTCTCGCATTTTTCATAGCTTTTCATGCTCCTCGCATTTTTCACACCTTTTCATGCTCCTCGTATTTTTGACAACGTTTCATGCTCCTCGAAATTTTCACACATTTTCATGCTCCTCATATTTTTCACACCTTTTCCTGCTCCTTGCATTTTTCAAACCTTTTCATGCTCCTCGCACTTTTCAAACCTTTTCATGCTCCTCGCATTTTTCACAACTTTTCATGCTGCTCGCATTTTTCACACCTTTTCATGCTCCTCGTCTTTTTTTTTGCTCCTCGCATTTTTCACACCTTTTCATGCTCCTCGCATTTTTCACACCTTTTCATGCTCCTCCCATTTTTCACACCTTTTCATGCTCCTCACATTTTTCACACCTTTTCATGATCCTCGCATTTTTCACAACTTTTCATGCTCCTTGTATTTTTTTTTTGCTCCTCGCACTTTTCACACCTTTTCATGCTCCTTGCATTTTTCAAACCTTTTCATGCTGCTCGCATTTTTCACACCTTTTCATGCTCCTCGTCTTTTTTTTTTTGCTCCTCGCATTTTTCACACCTTTTCATGCTCCTCGCATTTTTCACACCTTTTCATGCTCCTCGCATTTTTCAGACATTTTCATGCTCCTCGTCTTTTACTTTTTTTTTTTTGCTTCTCGCATTTTTCACAACTTTTCATGCTCCTTGCATTTTTCACACCTTTTCATGCTCCTCGCATTTTTCACAACTTTTCATGCTCCTTGCATTTTCACAACTTTTCATGCTCCTCGCATTTTTCATACCTTTATATGCTCCTCGTCTTATTTTTTTTTTCCTCCTCGCATTTTTCACACCTTCTCATGGTCCTCATCTTTGTTTTTTTTTTTTGCTCCTTGCATTTTTCACACCTTTTCATGCTCCTTGCATTTTACACACCTTTTCATGCTCCTCGCATTTTTCAAACCTTTTCATGCTCCTCACATTTTTCACAGCTTTTCATTCTCCTCGCATTTTTCACACCTTTTCATGCTCCTCGCATTTTTCACACCTTTTCATTCTCCTCGCATTTTTCACACCTTTTCATGCTCCTTGCATTTTTCACACCTTTTCATGCTCCTCGCATTTTTCACACCTTTTCGTGGTCCTCGTCTTTTTTTTTTTTTGCGCCTCTCCTTTTTCACAACTTTTCATGCTCCTTGCTTTTTTCACAACTTTTCATGCTCCTCGCATTTTCACACCTTTTCATGCTCCTCGTCTTTTTGTTTTTTTGCTCCTAGCTTTTTTCACACCTTTTCATGCTCCTGGTCTTTTTTTTTTTTTTTTGCTCCTCGCATTTTTCACACCTTTTCATGCTCCTGGTCTTTTTTCTTTTTTTTTTTTTGCTCCTCGCATTTTTCACACCTTTTCATGTTCCTGGTCTTTTTTTTTTTTTTTTTTTTTTTGCTCCTCGCATTTTTCACACCTTTTCATGCTCCTGGTCTTTTCTTTTTTTTTTGCTCCTCGAATTTTCACACCTTTTCATGCTCCTTGCATTTTTCACACCTCTTCATGCTCCTCGCATTTTTCACAAGTTTTCATGCTCCTCGCATTTTTCACAAGTTTTCATGCTCCTCGCATTTTTCACACCTTTTCATGCTCCTCGTATTTTTCTTTTTTTTTTTGCTCCTCGCATTTTTCACACCTTTTCATGCTCCTGGTCTTTTTTTTTTTTTTTTTGCTCCTCGCATTTTTCACACCTTTTCATGCTCCTGGTCTTTTCTTTTTTTTTTGCTCCTCAAATTTTTCACACCTTTTCATGCTCCTGGTCTTTTTTCTTTTTTTTTTTTTGCTCCTCGAATTTTCACACCTTTTCATGCTCCTTGCATTTTTCACACTTTTTCATGCTCCTCGCATTTTTCACAAGTTTTCATGCTCCTCGCATTTTTCACACCTTTTCATGCTCCTGGGCTTTCTTTTTTTTTTTTTTTTTGCTCCTCGCATTTTTCACACCTTTTCATGCTCCTCGCATTTTTCACACCTTTTCATGCTCCTGGTCTTTTTTTTTTTTTTTTGCTCCTCGCTTTTTTCACACCTTTTCATGCTCCTGGTTTTTTTTTTTTTTTTTTTTGCTCCTCGCATTTTTCACACCTTTTCATGCTCCTGGTCTTTTCTTTTTTTTTTGCTCCTGTAATTTTTCACACCTTTTCATGCTCCTGGTCTTTTTTCTTTTTTTTTTTTTGCTCCTCGCATTTTTCACACCTTTTCATGCTCCTGGTCTTTTCTTTTTTTTTTGCTCCTCGAATTTTCACACCTTTTCATGCTCCTTGCATTTTTCACACCTCTTCATGCTCCTCGCATTTTTCACAAGTTTTCATGCTCCTCGCATTTTTCACAAGTTTTCATGCTCCTCGCATTTTTCACACCTTTTCATGCTCCTGGGCTTTCTTTTTTTTTTTTTTTTTTTACTCCTCGCATTTTTCACACCTTTTCATGCTCCTGGTCTATTTTTTTTTTTTTTTGCTCCTCGCATTTTTCACACCTTTTCATGCTCCTGGTCTTTTCTTTTTTTTTTGCTCCTCAAATTTTTCACACCTTTTCATGCTCCTGGTCTTTTTTCTTTTTTTTTTTTTGCTCCTCGAATTTTCACACCTTTTCATGCTCCTTGCATTTTTCACACCTCTTCATGCTCCTCGCATTTTTCACAAGTTTTCATGCTCCTCGCATTTTTCACAAGTTTTCATGCTCCTCGCATTTTTCACACCTTTTCATGCTCCTGGGCTTTCTTTTTTTTTTTTTTTTTTTGCTCCTCGCATTTTTCACACCTTTTCATGTTCATCGCATTTTTCACAACTTTTCATGCTCCTGGTCTTTCTTTTTTTTTTTCTCCTCACATTTTTCACACCTTTTCATGCTCCTCGCATTTTTCACACCATATCATGCTCCTGGTCTTTTTTTTTTTTTTTGCTCCTCGCATTTTTGACACCTTTTCATGCTCCTTGTCTTTTTTTTTTTTTTTTTGCTCCTCGCATTTTTCACACCTTTTCATGCTCCTGGTCTTTTTTTTTTTTTTTTTTGCTCCTCGAATTTTCACACCTTTTCATGCTCCTTGCATTTTTCACACCTCTTCATGCTCCTCGCATTTTTCACAAGTTTTCATGCTCCTCGCATTTTTCTCAAGTTTTCATGCTCCTCGCATTTTTCACACCTTTTCATGCTCCTGGGCTTTTTTTTTTTTTTTTTTTGCTCCTCGCATTTTTCACACCTTTTCATGCTCCTGGTCTTTTTTTTTTTTTTTTTTTGCTCCTCGCATTTTTCACACCTTTTCATGCTCCTGGTCTTTTCTATTTTTTTTGCTCCTCAAATTTTTCACACCTTTTCATGCTCCTGGTCTTTTTTCTTTTTTTTTTTTTGCTCCTCGAATTTTCACACCTTTTCATGCTCCTTGCATTTTTCACACCTCTTCATGCTCCTCGCATTTTTCACAAGTTTTCATGCTCCTCGCATTTTTCACACCTTTTCATGCTCCTGGGCTTTCTTTTTTTTTTTTTTTTTTGCTCCTCGCATTTTTCACACCTTTTCATGCTCCTCGCATTTTTCACACCTTTTCATGCTCCTGGTCTTTTTTTTTTTTTTTTTTTTTGGTCCTCGCATTTTTCACACCTTTTCATGCTCCTGGTCTTTTTTTTTTTTTTTCTGCTCCTCGCATTTTTCACACCTTTTCATGCTCCTGGTCTTTTCTTTTTTTTTTGCTCCTCAAATTTTTCACACCTTTTCATGCTCCTGGTCTTTTTTCTTTTTTTTTTTTTGCTCCTCGCATTTTTCACACCTTTTCATGTTCCTGGTCTTTTTTTTTTTTTTTTGCTCCTCGCATTTTTCACACCTTTTCATGCTCCTGGTCTTTTCTTTTTTTTTTGCTCCTCGCATTTTTCACACCTTTTCATGCTCCTGGTCTTTTTTCTTTTTTTTTTTTTGCTCCTCGCATTTTTCACACCTTTTCATGTTCCTGGTCTTTTTTTTTTTTTTTTTTTTTTTGCTCCTCGCATTTTTCACAATTTTTCATGCTCCTGGTCTTTTTTTTTTTTTTTGCTCCTCGCATTTTTCACACCTTTTCATGCTCCTGGTCTTTTTTCTTTTTTTTTTTTTGCTCCTCGCATTTTTCACACCTTTTCATGTTCCTGGTCTTTTTTTTTTTTTTTTTTTTTTTGCTCCTCGCATTTTTCACACCTTTTCATGCTCCTGGTCTTTTCTTTTTTTTTTTGCTCCTCGAATTTTCACACCTTTTCATGCTCCTTGCATTTTTCACACCTCTTCATGCTCCTCGCATTTTTCACAAGTTTTCATGCTCCTCGCATTTTTCACACCTTTTCATGCTCCTGGGCTTTCTTTTTTTTTTTTTTTTTGCTCCTCGCATTTTTCACACCTTTTCATGCTCCTGGTCTTTTTTTTTTTTTTTTTGCTCCTCGCATTTTTCACACCTTTTCATGCTCCTGGTCTTTTCTTTTTTTTTTGCTCCTCAAATTTTTCACACCTTTTCATGCTCCTGGTCTTTTTTCTTTTTTTTTTTTTGCTCCTCGCATTTTTCACACCTTTTCATGTTCCTGGTCTTTTTTTTTTTTTTTTTTTTTTTTGCTCCTCGCATTTTACACACCTTTTCATGCTCCTGGTCTTTTTTCTTTTTTTTTTTTTGCTCCTCGCATTTTTCACACCTTTTCATGTTCCTGGTCTTTTTTTTTTTTTTTTTGCTCCTCACATTTTTCACACCTTTTCATGCTCCTCGCATTTTTCACACCATATCATGCTCCTGGTCTTTTTTTTTTTTTTTTGCTGCTCGCATTTTTGACACCATTTCATGCTCCTTGTCTTTTTTTATTTTTTTTTTGCTCTTCACATTTTTTACACCTTTTCATGCTCCTGGTCTTTTTTTTTTTTTTTTTTTTTGCTCCTCGAATTTTCACACCTTTTCATGCCCCTTGCATTTTTCACACCTCTTCATGCTCCTCGCATTTTTCACACCTTTTCATGCTCCTGGTCTTTTTTCTTTTTTTTTTTTTGTCCTCGAATTTTCACACCTTTTCATGCTCCTTGCATTTTTCACACCTCTTCATGCTCCTCGCATTTTTCACACCTTTTCATGCTCCTGGTCTTTTTTCTTTTTTTTTTTTTGTCCTCGAATTTTCACACCTTTTCATGCTCCTTGCATTTTTCACACCTCTTCATGCTCCTCGCATTTTTCACAAGTTTTCATGCTCCTCGCATTTTTCACACCTTTTCATGCTCCTGGGCTTTCTTTTTTTTTTTTTTTTTGCTCCTCGCATTTTTCACACCTTTTCATGCTCCTGGTCTTTTCTTTTTTTTTTGCTCCTCGCATTTTTCACACCTTTTCATGCTCCTGGTCTTTTTTCTTTTTTTTTTTTGCTCCTCGCATTTTCACACCTTTTCATGTTCCTGGTCTTTTTTTTTTTTTTTTTTTTTTTTGCTCCTCGCATTTTTCACAACTTTTCATGCTCCTGGTCTTTTTTTTTTTTTTTTGCTCCTCGCATTTTTCACACCTTTTCATGCTCCTGGTCTTTTCTTTTTTTTTTGCTCCTCGAATTTTCACACCTTTTCATGCTCCTTGCATTTTTCACACCTCTTCATGCTCCTCGCATTTTTCACAAGTTTTCATCCTCCTCGCATTTTTCACACCTTTTCATGCTCCTGGGCTTTCTTTTTTTTTTTTTTTTTGCTCCTCGCATTTTTCACACCTTTTCATGCTCCTGGTCTTTTTTTTTTTTTTTTTGCTCCTCGCATTTTTCACACCTTTTCATGCTCCTGGTCTTTTCTTTTTTTTTTGCTCCTCAAATTTTTCACACCTTTTCATGCTCCTGGTCTTTTTTCTTTTTTTTTTTTTGCTCCTCGAATTTCCACACCTTTTCATGCTCCTTGCATTTTTCACACCTCTTCATGCTCCTCGCATTTTTCACATGTTTTCATGCTCCTCGCATTTTTCACAAGTTTTCATGCTCCTCGCATTTTTCACACCTTTTCATGCTCCTGGGCTTTCTTTTTTTTTTTTTTTTGCTCCTCACATTTTTCACACCTTTTCATGCTCCTCGCATTTTTCACACCATATCATGCTCCTGGTCTTTTTTTTTTTTTTTGCTCCTCGCATTTTTCACACCTTTTCATGCTCCTTGTCTTTTTTTTTTTTTTTTTGCTCCTCACATTTTTCACACCTTTTCATGCTCCTGGTCTTTTTTTTTTTTTTTTTTGCTCCTCGAATTTTCACACCTTTTCATGCTCCTCGCATTTTTCACACCTTTTCATGCTCCTTGCATTTTTCACAAGTTTTCATGCTCCTCGCATTTTTCACACCTTTTCATGCTCCTGGGCTTTCTTTTTTTTTTTTTTTTGCTCCTCGCATTTTTCACACCTTTTCATGCTCCTGCTCTTTTTTTTTTTTTTTTGCTGCTCGCATTTTTCACACATTTTCATGCTCCTGGTCTTTTCTTTTTTTTTTGCTCCTCAAATTTTTCACACCTTTTCATGCTCCTGGTCTTTTTTCTTTTTTTTTTTTTGCTCCTCGCATTTTTCACACCTTTTCATGCTCCTCGCATTTTTCACACCTTTTCATGCTCCTGGTCTTTTTTTTTTTTTTTTTTTTTTGCTCCTCGCATTTTTCACACCTTTTCATGCTCCTGGTCTTTTTTTTTTTTTTTTTTGCTCCTCGCATTTTTCACACCTTTTCATGCTCCTGGTCTTTTCTTTTTTTTTTGCTCCTCAAATTTTTCACACCTTTTCATGCTCCTGGTCTTTTTTCTTTTTTTTTTTTTGCCCCTCGCATTTTTCACACCTTTTCATGTTCCTGGTCTTTTTTTTTTTTTGCTCCTCGCATTTTTCACACCTTTTCATGCTCCTGGTCTTTTTTTTTTTTTCTTTTTGCTCCTCGAATTTTCACACCTTTTCATGCTCCTTGCATTTTTCACACCTCTTCATGCTCCTCGCATTTTTCACAAGTTTTCATGCTCTTCGCGTTTTTCACAAGTTTTCATGCTCCTCGCATTTTTCACACCTTTTCATGCTCCTGGGCTTTCTTTTTTTTTTTTTTTTGCTCCTCGCATTTTTCACACCTTTTCATGCTCCTGGTCTTTTTTCTTTTTTTTTTTTTGCTCCTCGCATTTTCACACCTTTTCATGTTCCTGGTCTTTTTTTTTTTTTTTTTTTTTTTGCTCCTCCCATTTTTCACAACTTTTCATGCTCCTGGTCTTTTTTTTTTTTTTTGCTCCTCGCATTTTTCACACCTTTTCATGCTCCTGGTCTTTTTTTTTTTTTTTTTTTTTGCTCCTCGCATTTTTCACACCTTTTCATGTTCCTGGTCTTTTTTTTTTTTTTTTTTTTTTTTGCTCCTCGCATTTTTCACACCTTTTCATGCTCCTGGTCTTTTCTTTTTTTTTTGCTCCTCGAATTTTCACACCTTTTCATGCTCCTTGCATTTTTCACACCTCTTCATGCTCCTCGCATTTTTCACAAGTTTTCATGCTCCTCGCATTTTTCACAAGTTTTCATGCTCCTCGCATTTTTCACACCTTTTCATGCTCCTGGGCTTTCTTTTTTTTTTTTTTTTTGCTCCTCGCATTTTTTTTTTTTTTTTTTTGCTCCTCGCATTTTTTACACCTTTTCATGCTCCTCGCATTTTTTACACCTTTTCATGCTCCTCGCATTTTTCACAACTTTTCATGCTCCTCGTATTTTTCTTTTTTTTTTTTTGCTCCTCGCATTTTTCACACCTTTTCATGCTCCTTACATTTTTCAAACCTTTTCATGCTCCTCGTCTTTTTCTTTTTTTTTTCTCCTCGCATTTTT
Source organism: Cervus elaphus (assembly GCF_910594005.1). Taxonomy (NCBI): domain Eukaryota; kingdom Metazoa; phylum Chordata; class Mammalia; order Artiodactyla; family Cervidae; genus Cervus; species Cervus elaphus. The sequence goes on along the minus strand of NW_025316735.1, from coordinate 261,434 downwards.
TACACCTTTTCATGCTCCTCGTCTTTCTTGTTTTTTTGCTCCTCGCATTTTTCACACCTTTTCATGCTCCTTGCATTTTTCACACCTTTTCATGCTCCTCGTCTTTTTCTTTTTTTTTTTCTCCTCACATTTTTCACACCTTTTCATACTCCTTGCATTTTACACACCTTTTCATGCTCCTCGTCTTTTTTTTTTCTGCTCCTCGCATTTTTCACACCTTTTCATGCTCCTCGAATTTTTCACATCTTTTCATGCTCGTCGTCTTTTTTTTTTTTTGCTCCTCACATTTTTCACACCTTTTCATGCTCCTCACATTTTTCACACCTTTTCATGCTCCTCGCATTTTTCACACTTTTTCGTGGTCCTCGCATTTTTCGCACCTTTTCATGCTCCTCGCATTTTACACACCTTTTCATGCTACTCGTCTTTTTTTTTTTTTTGCTCCTCACATTTTTCACACCTTTTCATGCTCCTCGCATTTTTCACACCATATCATGCTCCTGGTCTTTTTTTTTTTTTTTTGCTCCTCGCATTTTTGACACCTTTTCATGCTCCTTGTCTTTTTTTTTTTTTTTTTGCTCCTCACATTTTTCACACCTTTTCATGCTCCTGGTCTTTTTTTTTTTTTTTTTTGCTCCTCGAATTTTCACACCTTTTCATGCTCCTCGCATTTTTCACACCTTTTCATGCTCCTTGCATTTTTCACAAGTTTTCATGCTCCTCGCATTTTTCACACCTTTTCATGCTCCTGGGCTTTCTTTTTTTTTTTTTTTTGCTCCTCGCATTTTTCACACCTTTTCATGCTCCTGCTCTTTTTTTTTTTTTTTTGCTGCTCGCATTTTTCACACATTTTCATGCTCCTGGTCTTTTCTTTTTTTTTTGCTCCTCAAATTTTTCACACCTTTTCATGCTCCTGGTCTTTTTTCTTTTTTTTTTTTTGCTCCTCGCATTTTTCACACCTTTTCATGCTCCTCGCATTTTTCACACCTTTTCATGCTCCTGGTCTTTTTTTTTTTTTTTTTTTTTTTTGCTCCTCGCATTTTTCACACCTTTTCATGCTCCTGGTCTTTTTTTTTTTTTTTTTTGCTCCTCGCATTTTTCACACCTTTTCATGCTCCTGGTCTTTTCTTTTCTTTTTGCTCCTCAAATTTTTCACACCTTTTCATGCTCCTGGTCTTTTTTCTTTTTTTTTTTTTGCCCCTCGCATTTTTCACACCTTTTCATGTTCCTGGTCTTTTTTTTTTTTTGCTCCTCGCATTTTTCACACCTTTTCATGCTCCTGGTCTTTTTTTTTTTTTTCTTTTTGCTCCTCGAATTTTCACACCTTTTCATGCTCCTTGCATTTTTCACACCTCTTCATGCTCCTCGCATTTTTCACAAGTTTTCATGCTCTTCGCGTTTTTCACAAGTTTTCATGCTCCTCGCATTTTTCACACCTTTTCATGCTCCTGGTCTTTTTTCTTTTTTTTTTTTTGCTCCTCGCATTTTTCACACCTTTTCATGTTCCTGGTCTTTTTTTTTTTTTTTTTTTTTTTTGCTCCTCGCATTTTTCACACCTTTTCATGCTCCTGGTCTTTTCTTTTTTTTTTTGCTCCTCGAATTTTCACACCTTTTCATGCTCCTTGCATTTTTCACACCTCTTCATGCTCCTCGCATTTTTCACAAGTTTTCATGCTCCTCGCATTTTTCACACCTTTTCATGCTCCTGGGCTTTCTTTTTTTTTTTTTTTTTGCTCCTCGCATTTTTCACACCTTTTCATGCTCCTGGTCTTTTTTTTTTTTTTTTTGCTCCTCGCATTTTTCACACCTTTTCATGCTCCTGGTCTTTTCTTTTTTTTTTGCTCCTCAAATTTTTCACACCTTTTCATGCTCCTGGTCTTTTTTCTTTTTTTTTTTTTGCTCCTCGCATTTTTCACACCTTTTCATGTTCCTGGTCTTTTTTTTTTTTTTTTTTTTTTTTGCTCCTCGCATTTTACACACCTTTTCATGCTCCTGGTCTTTTTTCTTTTTTTTTTTTTGCTCCTCGCATTTTTCACACCTTTTCATGTTCCTGGTCTTTTTTTTTTTTTTTTTGCTCCTCACATTTTTCACACCTTTTCATGCTCCTCGCATTTTTCACACCATATCATGCTCCTGGTCTTTTTTTTTTTTTTTTGCTGCTCGCATTTTTGACACCATTTCATGCTCCTTGTCTTTTTTTATTTTTTTTTTGCTCTTCACATTTTTTACACCTTTTCATGCTCCTGGTCTTTTTTTTTTTTTTTTTTTTTGCTCCTCGAATTTTCACACCTTTTCATGCCCCTTGCATTTTTCACACCTCTTCATGCTCCTCGCATTTTTCACACCTTTTCATGCTCCTGGTCTTTTTTCTTTTTTTTTTTTTGTCCTCGAATTTTCACACCTTTTCATGCTCCTTGCATTTTTCACACCTCTTCATGCTCCTCGCATTTTTCACACCTTTTCATGCTCCTGGTCTTTTTTCTTTTTTTTTTTTTGTCCTCGAATTTTCACACCTTTTCATGCTCCTTGCATTTTTCACACCTCTTCATGCTCCTCGCATTTTTCACAAGTTTTCATGCTCCTCGCATTTTTCACACCTTTTCATGCTCCTGGGCTTTCTTTTTTTTTTTTTTTTTGCTCCTCGCATTTTTCACACCTTTTCATGCTCCTGGTCTTTTCTTTTTTTTTTGCTCCTCGCATTTTTCACACCTTTTCATGCTCCTGGTCTTTTTTCTTTTTTTTTTTTGCTCCTCGCATTTTCACACCTTTTCATGTTCCTGGTCTTTTTTTTTTTTTTTTTTTTTTTGCTCCTCGCATTTTTCACAACTTTTCATGCTCCTGGTCTTTTTTTTTTTTTTTTGCTCCTCGCATTTTTCACACCTTTTCATGCTCCTGGTCTTTTCTTTTTTTTTTGCTCCTCGAATTTTCACACCTTTTCATGCTCCTTGCATTTTTCACACCTCTTCATGCTCCTCGCATTTTTCACAAGTTTTCATCCTCCTCGCATTTTTCACACCTTTTCATGCTCCTGGGCTTTCTTTTTTTTTTTTTTTTTGCTCCTCGCATTTTTCACACCTTTTCATGCTCCTGGTCTTTTTTTTTTTTTTTTTGCTCCTCGCATTTTTCACACCTTTTCATGCTCCTGGTCTTTTCTTTTTTTTTTGCTCCTCAAATTTTTCACACCTTTTCATGCTCCTGGTCTTTTTTCTTTTTTTTTTTTTGCTCCTCGAATTTCCACACCTTTTCATGCTCCTTGCATTTTTCACACCTCTTCATGCTCCTCGCATTTTTCACATGTTTTCATGCTCCTCGCATTTTTCACAAGTTTTCATGCTCCTCGCATTTTTCACACCTTTTCATGCTCCTGGGCTTTCTTTTTTTTTTTTTTTTGCTCCTCACATTTTTCACACCTTTTCATGCTCCTCGCATTTTTCACACCATATCATGCTCCTGGTCTTTTTTTTTTTTTTTGCTCCTCGCATTTTTCACACCTTTTCATGCTCCTTGTCTTTTTTTTTTTTTTTTTGCTCCTCACATTTTTCACACCTTTTCATGCTCCTGGTCTTTTTTTTTTTTTTTTTTGCTCCTCGAATTTTCACACCTTTTCATGCTCCTCGCATTTTTCACACCTTTTCATGCTCCTTGCATTTTTCACAAGTTTTCATGCTCCTCGCATTTTTCACACCTTTTCATGCTCCTGGGCTTTCTTTTTTTTTTTTTTTTGCTCCTCGCATTTTTCACACCTTTTCATGCTCCTGCTCTTTTTTTTTTTTTTTTGCTGCTCGCATTTTTCACACATTTTCATGCTCCTGGTCTTTTCTTTTTTTTTTGCTCCTCAAATTTTTCACACCTTTTCATGCTCCTGGTCTTTTTTCTTTTTTTTTTTTTGCTCCTCGCATTTTTCACACCTTTTCATGCTCCTCGCATTTTTCACACCTTTTCATGCTCCTGGTCTTTTTTTTTTTTTTTTTTTTTTTGCTCCTCGCATTTTTCACACCTTTTCATGCTCCTGGTCTTTTTTTTTTTTTTTTTTGCTCCTCGCATTTTTCACACCTTTTCATGCTCCTGGTCTTTTCTTTTTTTTTTGCTCCTCAAATTTTTCACACCTTTTCATGCTCCTGGTCTTTTTTCTTTTTTTTTTTTTGCCCCTCGCATTTTTCACACCTTTTCATGTTCCTGGTCTTTTTTTTTTTTTGCTCCTCGCATTTTTCACACCTTTTCATGCTCCTGGTCTTTTTTTTTTTTTCTTTTTGCTCCTCGAATTTTCACACCTTTTCATGCTCCTTGCATTTTTCACACCTCTTCATGCTCCTCGCATTTTTCACAAGTTTTCATGCTCTTCGCGTTTTTCACAAGTTTTCATGCTCCTCGCATTTTTCACACCTTTTCATGCTCCTGGGCTTTCTTTTTTTTTTTTTTTTGCTCCTCGCATTTTTCACACCTTTTCATGCTCCTGGTCTTTTTTCTTTTTTTTTTTTTGCTCCTCGCATTTTCACACCTTTTCATGTTCCTGGTCTTTTTTTTTTTTTTTTTTTTTTTGCTCCTCCCATTTTTCACAACTTTTCATGCTCCTGGTCTTTTTTTTTTTTTTTTGCTCCTCGCATTTTTCACACCTTTTCATGCTCCTGGTCTTTTTTCTTTTTTTTTTTTTTGCTCCTCGCATTTTTCACACCTTTTCATGTTCCTGGTCTTTTTTTTTTTTTTTTTTTTTTTTGCTCCTCGCATTTTTCACACCTTTTCATGCTCCTGGTCTTTTCTTTTTTTTTTGCTCCTCGAATTTTCACACCTTTTCATGCTCCTTGCATTTTTCACACCTCTTCATGCTCCTCGCATTTTTCACAAGTTTTCATGCTCCTCGCATTTTTCACAAGTTTTCATGCTCCTCGCATTTTTCACACCTTTTCATGCTCCTGGGCTTTCTTTTTTTTTTTTTTTTTGCTCCTCGCATTTTTCTTTTTTTTTTTTTGCTCCTCGCATTTTTTACACCTTTTCATGCTCCTCGCATTTTTTACACCTTTTCATGCTCCTCGCATTTTTCACAACTTTTCATGCTCCTCGTATTTTTCTTTTTTTTTTTTTGCTCCTCGCATTTTTCACACCTTTTCATGCTCCTTACATTTTTCAAACCTTTTCATGCTCCTCGTCTTTTTCTTTTTTTTTTCTCCTCGCATTTTTTACACCTTTTCATGCTCCTCGTCTTTCTTGTTTTTTTGCTCCTCGCATTTTTCACACCTTTTCATGCTCCTTGCATTTTTCACACCTTTTCATGCTCCTCGTCTTTTTCTTTTTTTTTTTCTCCTCACATTTTTCACACCTTTTCATACTCCTTGCATTTTACACACCTTTTCATGCTCCTCGTCTTTTTTTTTTCTGCTCCTCGCATTTTTCACACCTTTTCATGCTCCTCGAATTTTTCACATCTTTTCATGCTCGTCGTCTTTTTTTTTTTTTGCTCCTCACATTTTTCACACCTTTTCATGCTCCTCACATTTTTCACACCTTTTCATGCTCCTCGCATTTTTCACACTTTTTCGTGGTCCTCGCATTTTTCGCACCTTTTCATGCTCCTCGCATTTTACACACCTTTTCATGCTACTCGTCTTTTTTTTTTTTTTGCTCCTCACATTTTTCACACCTTTTCATGCTCCTCGCATTTTTCACACCATATCATGCTCCTGGTCTTTTTTTTTTTTTTTTGCTCCTCGCATTTTTGACACCTTTTCATGCTCCTTGTCTTTTTTTTTTTTTTTTTGCTCCTCACATTTTTCACACCTTTTCATGCTCCTGGTCTTTTTTTTTTTTTTTTTGCTCCTCGAATTTTCACACCTTTTCATGCTCCTCGCATTTTTCACACCTTTTCATGCTCCTTGCATTTTTCACAAGTTTTCATGCTCCTCGCATTTTTCACACCTTTTCATGCTCCTGGGCTTTCTTTTTTTTTTTTTTTTGCTCCTCGCATTTTTCACACCTTTTCATGCTCCTGCTCTTTTTTTTTTTTTTTTGCTGCTCGCATTTTTCACACATTTTCATGCTCCTGGTCTTTTCTTTTTTTTTTGCTCCTCAAATTTTTCACACCTTTTCATGCTCCTGGTCTTTTTTCTTTTTTTTTTTTTGCTCCTCGCATTTTTCACACCTTTTCATGCTCCTCGCATTTTTCACACCTTTTCATGCTCCTGGTCTTTTTTTTTTTTTTTTTTTTTTTTGCTCCTCGCATTTTTCACACCTTTTCATGCTCCTGGTCTTTTTTTTTTTTTTTTTTGCTCCTCGCATTTTTCACACCTTTTCATGCTCCTGGTCTTTTCTTTTCTTTTTGCTCCTCAAATTTTTCACACCTTTTCATGCTCCTGGTCTTTTTTCTTTTTTTTTTTTTGCCCCTCGCATTTTTCACACCTTTTCATGTTCCTGGTCTTTTTTTTTTTTTGCTCCTCGCATTTTTCACACCTTTTCATGCTCCTGGTCTTTTTTTTTTTTTTCTTTTTGCTCCTCGAATTTTCACACCTTTTCATGCTCCTTGCATTTTTCACACCTCTTCATGCTCCTCGCATTTTTCACAAGTTTTCATGCTCTTCGCGTTTTTCACAAGTTTTCATGCTCCTCGCATTTTTCACACCTTTTCATGCTCCTGGGCTTTCTTTTTTTTTTTTTTTTGCTCCTCGCATTTTTCACACCTTTTCATGCTCCTGGTCTTTTTTCTTTTTTTTTTTTTGCTCCTCGCATTTTCACACCTTTTCATGTTCCTGGTCTTTTTTTTTTTTTTTTTTTTTTTTGCTCCTCCCATTTTTCACAACTTTTCATGCTCCTGGTCTTTTTTTTTTTTTTTGCTCCTCGCATTTTTCACACCTTTTCATGCTCCTGGTCTTTTTTCTTTTTTTTTTTTTGCTCCTCGCATTTTTCACACCTTTTCATGTTCCTGGTCTTTTTTTTTTTTTTTTTTTTTTTTGCTCCTCGCATTTTTCACACCTTTTCATGCTCCTGGTCTTTTCTTTTTTTTTTGCTCCTCGAATTTTCACACCTTTTCATGCTCCTTGCATTTTTCACACCTCTTCATGCTCCTCGCATTTTTCACAAGTTTTCATGCTCCTCGCATTTTTCACAAGTTTTCATGCTCCTCGCATTTTTCACACCTTTTCATGCTCCTGGGCTTTCTTTTTTTTTTTTTTTTTGCTCCTCGCATTTTTCTTTTTTTTTTTTTGCTCCTCGCATTTTTTACACCTTTTCATGCTCCTCGCATTTTTTACACCTTTTCATGCTCCTCGCATTTTTCACAACTTTTCATGCTCCTCGTATTTTTCTTTTTTTTTTTTTGCTCCTCGCATTTTTCACACCTTTTCATGCTCCTTACATTTTTCAAACCTTTTCATGCTCCTCGTCTTTTTCTTTTTTTTTTCTCCTCGCATTTTTTACACCTTTTCATGCTCCTCGTCTTTCTTGTTTTTTTGCTCCTCGCATTTTTCACACCTTTTCATGCTCCTTGCATTTTTCACACCTTTTCATGCTCCTCGTCTTTTTCTTTTTTTTTTTCTCCTCAAATTTTTCACACCTTTTCATGCTCCTGGTCTTTTTTCTTTTTTTTTTTTTGCTCCTCGAATTTTCACACCTTTTCATGCTCCTTGCATTTTTCACACTTCTTCATGCTCCTCGCATTTTTCACAAGTTTTCATGCTCCTCGCATTTTTCACACCTTTTCATGCTCCTGGGCTTTCTTTTTTTTTTTTTTTTTTGCTCCTCGCATTTTTCACACCTTTTCATGCTCCTCGCATTTTTCACACCTTTTCATGCTCCTGGTCTTTTTTTTTTTTTTTTGCTCCTCGCATTTTTCACACCTTTTCATGCTCCTGGTCTTTTTTTTTTTTTTTTTTGCTCCTCGCATTTTTCACACCTTTTCATGCTCCTGGTCTTTTCTTTTTTTTTTGCTCCTGTAATTTTTCACACCTTTTCATGCTCCTGGTCTTTTTTCTTTTTTTTTTTTTGCTCCTCGCATTTTTCACACCTTTTCATGCTCCTGGTCTTTTCTTTTTTTTTTGCTCCTCGAATTTTCACACCTTTTCATGCTCCTTGCATTTTTCACACCTCTTCATGCTCCTCGCATTTTTCACAAGTTTTCATGCTCCTCGCATTTTTCACAAGTTTTCATGCTCCTCGCATTTTTCACACCTTTTCATGCTCCTGGGCTTTCTTTTTTTTTTTTTTTTTTTACTCCTCGCATTTTTCACACCTTTTCATGCTCCTGGTCTATTTTTTTTTTTTTTTGCTCCTCGCATTTTTCACACCTTTTCATGCTCCTGGTCTTTTCTTTTTTTTTTGCTCCTCAAATTTTTCACACCTTTTCATGCTCCTGGTCTTTTTTCTTTTTTTTTTTTTGCTCCTCGAATTTTCACACCTTTTCATGCTCCTTGCATTTTTCACACCTCTTCATGCTCCTCGCATTTTTCACAAGTTTTCATGCTCCTCGCATTTTTCACAAGTTTTCATGCTCCTCGCATTTTTCACACCTTTTCATGCTCCTGGGCTTTCTTTTTTTTTTTTTTTTTTTGCTCCTCGCATTTTTCACACCTTTTCATGTTCATCGCATTTTTCACAACTTTTCATGCTCCTGGTCTTTCTTTTTTTTTTTCTCCTCACATTTTTCACACCTTTTCATGCTCCTCGCATTTTTCACACCATATCATGCTCCTGGTCTTTTTTTTTTTTTTTGCTCCTCGCATTTTTGACACCTTTTCATGCTCCTTGTCTTTTTTTTTTTTTTTTTGCTCCTCGCATTTTTCACACCTTTTCATGCTCCTGGTCTTTTTTTTTTTTTTTTTTGCTCCTCGAATTTTCACACCTTTTCATGCTCCTTGCATTTTTCACACCTCTTCATGCTCCTCGCATTTTTCACAAGTTTTCATGCTCCTCGCATTTTTCACAAGTTTTCATGCTCCTCGCATTTTTCACACCTTTTCATGCTCCTGGGCTTTTTTTTTTTTTTTTTTTTGCTCCTCGCATTTTTCACACCTTTTCATGCTCCTGGTCTTTTTTTTTTTTTTTTTTTTGCTCCTCGCATTTTTCACACCTTTTCATGCTCCTGGTCTTTTCTATTTTTTTTGCTCCTCAAATTTTTCACACCTTTTCATGCTCCTGGTCTTTTTTCTTTTTTTTTTTTTGCTCCTCGAATTTTCACACCTTTTCATGCTCCTTGCATTTTTCACACCTCTTCATGCTCCTCGCATTTTTCACAAGTTTTCATGCTCCTCGCATTTTTCACACCTTTTCATGCTCCTGGGCTTTCTTTTTTTTTTTTTTTTTTGCTCCTCGCATTTTTCACACCTTTTCATGCTCCTCGCATTTTTCTCACCTTTTCATGCTCCTGGTCTTTTTTTTTTTTTTTTTTTTTGGTCCTCGCATTTTTCACTCCTTTTCATGCTCCTGGTCTTTTTTTTTTTTTTTCTGCTCCTCGCATTTTTCACACCTTTTCATGCTCCTGGTCTTTTCTTTTTTTTTTGCTCCTCAAATTTTTCACACCTTTTCATGCTCCTGGTCTTTTTTCTTTTTTTTTTTTTGCTCCTCGCATTTTTCACACCTTTTCATGTTCCTGGTCTTTTTTTTTTTTTTTTGCTCCTCGCATTTTTCACACCTTTTCATGCTCCTGGTCTTTTCTTTTTTTTTTGCTCCTCGCATTTTTCACACCTTTTCATGCTCCTGGTCTTTTTTCTTTTTTTTTTTTTGCTCCTCGCATTTTTCACACCTTTTCATGTTCCTGGTCTTTTTTTTTTTTTTTTTTTTTTTTGCTCCTCGCATTTTTCACAATTTTTCATGCTCCTGGTCTTTTTTTTTTTTTTTGCTCCTCGCATTTTTCACACCTTTTCATGCTCCTGGTCTTTTTTCTTTTTTTTTTTTTGCTCCTCGCATTTTTCACACCTTTTCATGTTCCTGGTCTTTTTTTTTTTTTTTTTTTTTTTGCTCCTCGCATTTTTCACACCTTTTCATGCTCCTGGTCTTTTCTTTTTTTTTTTGCTCCTCGAATTTTCACACCTTTTCATGCTCCTTGCATTTTTCACACCTCTTCATGCTCCTCGCATTTTTCACAAGTTTTCATGCTCCTCGCATTTTTCACACCTTTTCATGCTCCTGGGCTTTCTTTTTTTTTTTTTTTTTGCTCCTCGCATTTTTCACACCTTTTCATGCTCCTGGTCTTTTTTTTTTTTTTTTTGCTCCTCGCATTTTTCACACCTTTTCATGCTCCTGGTCTTTTCTTTTTTTTTTGCTCCTCAAATTTTTCACACCTTTTCATGCTCCTGGTCTTTTTTCTTTTTTTTTTTTTTGCTCCTCGCATTTTTCACACCTTTTCATGTTCCTGGTTTTTTTTTTTTTTTTTTTTTTTTTTGCTCCTCGCATTTTACACACCTTTTCATGCTCCTGGTCTTTTTTCTTTTTTTTTTTTTGCTCCTCGCATTTTTCACACCTTTTCATGTTCCTGGTCTTTTTTTTTTTTTTTTTGCTCCTCACATTTTTCACACCTTTTCATGCTCCTCGCATTTTTCACACCATATCATGCTCCTGGTCTTTTTTTTTTTTTTTTGCTGCTCGCATTTTTGACACCATTTCATGCTCCTTGTCTTTTTTTATTTTTTTTTTGCTCTTCACATTTTTTACCCCTTTTCTTGCTCCTGGTCTTTTTTTTTTTTTTTTTTTTTGCTCCTCGAATTTTCACACCTTTTCATGCCCCTTGCATTTTTCACACCTCTTCATGCTCCTCGCATTTTTCACACCTTTTCATGCTCCTGGTCTTTTTTCTTTTTTTTTTTTTGTCCTCGAATTTTCACACCTTTTCATGCTCCTTGCATTTTTCACACCTCTTCATGCTCCTCGCATTTTTCACACCTTTTCATGCTCCTGGTCTTTTTTCTTTTTTTTTTTTTGTCCTCGAATTTTCACACCTTTTCATGCTCCTTGCATTTTTCACACCTCTTCATGCTCCTCGCATTTTTCACAAGTTTTCATGCTCCTCGCATTTTTCACACCTTTTCATGCTCCTGGGCTTTCTTTTTTTTTTTTTTTTTGCTCCTCGCATTTTTCACACCTTTTCATGCTCCTGGTCTTTTCTTTTTTTTTTGCTCCTCGCATTTTTCACACCTTTTCATGCTCCTGGTCTTTTTTCTTTTTTTTTTTTGCTCCTCGCATTTTCACACCTTTTCATGTTCCTGGTCTTTTTTTTTTTTTTTTTTTTTTTTGCTCCTCGCATTTTTCACAACTTTTCATGCTCCTGGTCTTTTTTTTTTTTTTTTGCTCCTCGCATTTTTCACACCTTTTCATGCTCCTGGTCTTTTCTTTTTTTTTTGCTCCTCGAATTTTCACACCTTTTCATGCTCCTTGCATTTTTCACACCTCTTCATGCTCCTCGCATTTTTCACAAGTTTTCATCCTCCTCGCATTTTTCACACCTTTTCATGCTCCTGGGCTTTCTTTTTTTTTTTTTTTTTGCTCCTCGCATTTTTCACACCTTTTCATGCTCCTGGTCTTTTTTTTTTTTTTTTTGCTCCTCGCATTTTTCACACCTTTTCATGCTCCTGGTCTTTTCTTTTTTTTTTGCTCCTCAAATTTTTCACACCTTTTCATGCTCCTGGTCTTTTTTCTTTTTTTTTTTTTGCTCCTCGAATTTCCACACCTTTTCATGCTCCTTGCATTTTTCACACCTCTTCATGCTCCTCGCATTTTTCACATGTTTTCATGCTCCTCGCATTTTTCACAAGTTTTCATGCTCCTCGCATTTTTCACACCTTTTCATGCTCCTGGGCTTTCTTTTTTTTTTTTTTTTGCTCCTCACATTTTTCACACCTTTTCATGCTCCTCGCATTTTTCACACCATATCATGCTCCTGGTCTTTTTTTTTTTTTTTGCTCCTCGCATTTTTCACACCTTTTCATGCTCCTTGTCTTTTTTTTTTTTTTTTTGCTCCTCACATTTTTCACACCTTTTCATGCTCCTGGTCTTTTTTTTTTTTTTTTTTGCTCCTCGAATTTTCACACCTTTTCATGCTCCTCGCATTTTTCACACCTTTTCATGCTCCTTGCATTTTTCACAAGTTTTCATGCTCCTCGCATTTTTCACACCTTTTCATGCTCCTGGGCTTTCTTTTTTTTTTTTTTTTGCTCCTCGCATTTTTCACACCTTTTCATGCTCCTGCTCTTTTTTTTTTTTTTTTGCTGCTCGCATTTTTCACACATTTTCATGCTCCTGGTCTTTTCTTTTTTTTTTGCTCCTCAAATTTTTCACACCTTTTCATGCTCCTGGTCTTTTTTCTTTTTTTTTTTTTGCTCCTCGCATTTTTCACACCTTTTCATGCTCCTCGCATTTTTCACACCTTTTCATGCTCCTGGTCTTTTTTTTTTTTTTTTTTTTTTTGCTCCTCGCATTTTTCACACCTTTTCATGCTCCTGGTCTTTTTTTTTTTTTTTTTTGCTCCTCGCATTTTTCACACCTTTTCATGCTCCTGGTCTTTTCTTTTTTTTTTGCTCCTCAAATTTTTCACACCTTTTCATGCTCCTGGTCTTTTTTCTTTTTTTTTTTTTGCCCCTCGCATTTTTCACACCTTTTCATGTTCCTGGTCTTTTTTTTTTTTTGCTCCTCGCATTTTTCACACCTTTTCATGCTCCTGGTCTTTTTTTTTTTTTCTTTTTGCTCCTCGAATTTTCACACCTTTTCATGCTCCTTGCATTTTTCACACCTCTTCATGCTCCTCGCATTTTTCACAAGTTTTCATGCTCTTCGCGTTTTTCACAAGTTTTCATGCTCCTCGCTTTTTTCACACCTTTTCATGCTCCTGGGCTTTCTTTTTTTTTTTTTTTTGCTCCTCGCATTTTTCACACCTTTTCATGCTCCTGGTCTTTTTTCTTTTTTTTTTTTTGCTCCTCGCATTTTCACACCTTTTCATGTTCCTGGTCTTTTTTTTTTTTTTTTTTTTTTTGCTCCTCCCATTTTTCACAACTTTTCATGCTCCTGGTCTTTTTTTTTTTTTTTTGCTCCTCGCATTTTTCACACCTTTTCATGCTCCTGGTCTTTTTTCTTTTTTTTTTTTTTGCTCCTCGCATTTTTCACACCTTTTCATGTTCCTGGTCTTTTTTTTTTTTTTTTTTTTTTTTGCTCCTCGCATTTTTCACACCTTTTCATGCTCCTGGTCTTTTCTTTTTTTTTTGCTCCTCGAATTTTCACACCTTTTCATGCTCCTTGCATTTTTCACACCTCTTCATGCTCCTCGCATTTTTCACAAGTTTTCATGCTCCTCGCATTTTTCACAAGTTTTCATGCTCCTCGCATTTTTCACACCTTTTCATGCTCCTGGGCTTTCTTTTTTTTTTTTTTTTTGCTCCTCGCATTTTTCTTTTTTTTTTTTTGCTCCTCGCATTTTTTACACCTTTTCATGCTCCTCGCATTTTTTACACCTTTTCATGCTCCTCGCATTTTTCACAACTTTTCATGCTCCTCGTATTTTTCTTTTTTTTTTTTTGCTCCTCGCATTTTTCACACCTTTTCATGCTCCTTACATTTTTCAAACCTTTTCATGCTCCTCGTCTTTTTCTTTTTTTTTTCTCCTCGCATTTTTTACACCTTTTCATGCTCCTCGTCTTTCTTGTTTTTTTGCTCCTCGCATTTTTCACACCTTTTCATGCTCCTTGCATTTTTCACACCTTTTCATGCTCCTCGTCTTTTTCTTTTTTTTTTTCTCCTCACATTTTTCACACCTTTTCATACTCCTTGCATTTTACACACCTTTTCATGCTCCTCGTCTTTTTTTTTTCTGCTCCTCGCATTTTTCACACCTTTTCATGCTCCTCGAATTTTTCACATCTTTTCATGCTCGTCGTCTTTTTTTTTTTTTGCTCCTCACATTTTTCACACCTTTTCATGCTCCTCACATTTTTCACACCTTTTCATGCTCCTCGCATTTTTCACACTTTTTCGTGGTCCTCGCATTTTTCGCACCTTTTCATGCTCCTCGCATTTTACACACCTTTTCATGCTACTCGTCTTTTTTTTTTTTTTGCTCCTCACATTTTTCACACCTTTTCATGCTCCTCGCATTTTTCACACCATATCATGCTCCTGGTCTTTTTTTTTTTTTTTTGCTCCTCGCATTTTTGACACCTTTTCATGCTCCTTGTCTTTTTTTTTTTTTTTTTGCTCCTCACATTTTTCACACCTTTTCATGCTCCTGGTCTTTTTTTTTTTTTTTTTGCTCCTCGAATTTTCACACCTTTTCATGCTCCTCGCATTTTTCACACCTTTTCATGCTCCTTGCATTTTTCACAAGTTTTCATGCTCCTCGCATTTTTCACACCTTTTCATGCTCCTGGGCTTTCTTTTTTTTTTTTTTTTGCTCCTCGCATTTTTCACACCTTTTCATGCTCCTGCTCTTTTTTTTTTTTTTTTGCTGCTCGCATTTTTCACACATTTTCATGCTCCTGGTCTTTTCTTTTTTTTTTGCTCCTCAAATTTTTCACACCTTTTCATGCTCCTGGTCTTTTTTCTTTTTTTTTTTTTGCTCCTCGCATTTTTCACACCTTTTCATGCTCCTCGCATTTTTCACACCTTTTCATGCTCCTGGTCTTTTTTTTTTTTTTTTTTTTTTTTGCTCCTCGCATTTTTCACACCTTTTCATGCTCCTGGTCTTTTTTTTTTTTTTTTTTGCTCCTCGCATTTTTCACACCTTTTCATGCTCCTGGTCTTTTCTTTTCTTTTTGCTCCTCAAATTTTTCACACCTTTTCATGCTCCTGGTCTTTTTTCTTTTTTTTTTTTTGCCCCTCGCATTTTTCACACCTTTTCATGTTCCTGGTCTTTTTTTTTTTTTGCTCCTCGCATTTTTCACACCTTTTCATGCTCCTGGTCTTTTTTTTTTTTTTCTTTTTGCTCCTCGAATTTTCACACCTTTTCATGCTCCTTGCATTTTTCACACCTCTTCATGCTCCTCGCATTTTTCACAAGTTTTCATGCTCTTCGCGTTTTTCACAAGTTTTCATGCTCCTCGCATTTTTCACACCTTTTCATGCTCCTGGGCTTTCTTTTTTTTTTTTTTTTGCTCCTCGCATTTTTCACACCTTTTCATGCTCCTGGTCTTTTTTCTTTTTTTTTTTTTGCTCCTCGCATTTTCACACCTTTTCATGTTCCTGGTCTTTTTTTTTTTTTTTTTTTTTTTTGCTCCTCCCATTTTTCACAACTTTTCATGCTCCTGGTCTTTTTTTTTTTTTTTGCTCCTCGCATTTTTCACACCTTTTCATGCTCCTGGTCTTTTTTCTTTTTTTTTTTTTGCTCCTCGCATTTTTCACACCTTTTCATGTTCCTGGTCTTTTTTTTTTTTTTTTTTTTTTTTGCTCCTCGCATTTTTCACACCTTTTCATGCTCCTGGTCTTTTCTTTTTTTTTTGCTCCTCGAATTTTCACACCTTTTCATGCTCCTTGCATTTTTCACACCTCTTCATGCTCCTCGCATTTTTCACAAGTTTTCATGCTCCTCGCATTTTTCACAAGTTTTCATGCTCCTCGCATTTTTCACACCTTTTCATGCTCCTGGGCTTTCTTTTTTTTTTTTTTTTTGCTCCTCGCATTTTTCTTTTTTTTTTTTTGCTCCTCGCATTTTTTACACCTTTTCATGCTCCTCGCATTTTTTACACCTTTTCATGCTCCTCGCATTTTTCACAACTTTTCATGCTCCTCGTATTTTTCTTTTTTTTTTTTTGCTCCTCGCATTTTTCACACCTTTTCATGCTCCTTACATTTTTCAAACCTTTTCATGCTCCTCGTCTTTTTCTTTTTTTTTTCTCCTCGCATTTTTTACACCTTTTCATGCTCCTCGTCTTTCTTGTTTTTTTGCTCCTCGCATTTTTCACACCTTTTCATGCTCCTTGCATTTTTCACACCTTTTCATGCTCCTCGTCTTTTTCTTTTTTTTTTTCTCCTCAAATTTTTCACACCTTTTCATGCTCCTTGTCTTTTTTCTTTTTTTTTTTTTGCTCCTCGAATTTTCACACCTTTTCATGCTCCTTGCATTTTTCACACTTCTTCATGCTCCTCGCATTTTTCACAAGTTTTCATGCTCCTCGCATTTTTCACACCTTTTCATGCTCCTGGGCTTTCTTTTTTTTTTTTTTTTTTGCTCCTCGCATTTTTCACACCTTTTCATGCTCCTCGCATTTTTCACACCTTTTCATGCTCCTGGTCTTTTTTTTTTTTTTTTGCTCCTCGCATTTTTCACACCTTTTCATGCTCCTGGTCTTTTTTTTTTTTTTTTTTGCTCCTCGCATTTTTCACACCTTTTCATGCTCCTGGTCTTTTCTTTTTTTTTTGCTCCTGTAATTTTTCACACCTTTTCATGCTCCTGGTCTTTTTTCTTTTTTTTTTTTTGCTCCTCGCATTTTTCACACCTTTTCATGCTCCTGGTCTTTTCTTTTTTTTTTGCTCCTCGAATTTTCACACCTTTTCATGCTCCTTGCATTTTTCACACCTCTTCATGCTCCTCGCATTTTTCACAAGTTTTCATGCTCCTCGCATTTTTCACAAGTTTTCATGCTCCTCGCATTTTTCACACCTTTTCATGCTCCTGGGCTTTCTTTTTTTTTTTTTTTTTTTACTCCTCGCATTTTTCACACCTTTTCATGCTCCTGGTCTATTTTTTTTTTTTTTTGCTCCTCGCATTTTTCACACCTTTTCATGCTCCTGGTCTTTTCTTTTTTTTTTGCTCCTCAAATTTTTCACACCTTTTCATGCTCCTGGTCTTTTTTCTTTTTTTTTTTTTGCTCCTCGAATTTTCACACCTTTTCATGCTCCTTGCATTTTTCACACCTCTTCATGCTCCTCGCATTTTTCACAAGTTTTCATGCTCCTCGCATTTTTCACAAGTTTTCATGCTCCTCGCATTTTTCACACCTTTTCATGCTCCTGGGCTTTCTTTTTTTTTTTTTTTTTTTGCTCCTCGCATTTTTCACACCTTTTCATGTTCATCGCATTTTTCACAACTTTTCATGCTCCTGGTCTTTCTTTTTTTTTTTCTCCTCACATTTTTCACACCTTTTCATGCTCCTCGCATTTTTCACACCATATCATGCTCCTGGTCTTTTTTTTTTTTTTTGCTCCTCGCATTTTTGACACCTTTTCATGCTCCTTGTCTTTTTTTTTTTTTTTTTGCTCCTCGCATTTTTCACACCTTTTCATGCTCCTGGTCTTTTTTTTTTTTTTTTTTGCTCCTCGAATTTTCACACCTTTTCATGCTCCTTGCATTTTTCACACCTCTTCATGCTCCTCGCATTTTTCACAAGTTTTCATGCTCCTCGCATTTTTCTCAAGTTTTCATGCTCCTCGCATTTTTCACACCTTTTCATGCTCCTGGGCTTTTTTTTTTTTTTTTTTTGCTCCTCGCATTTTTCACACCTTTTCATGCTCCTGGTCTTTTTTTTTTTTTTTTTTTTGCTCCTCGCATTTTTCACACCTTTTCATGCTCCTGGTCTTTTCTATTTTTTTTGCTCCTCAAATTTTTCACACCTTTTCATGCTCCTGGTCTTTTTTCTTTTTTTTTTTTTGCTCCTCGAATTTTCACACCTTTTCATGCTCCTTGCATTTTTCACACCTCTTCATGCTCCTCGCATTTTTCACAAGTTTTCATGCTCCTCGCATTTTTCACACCTTTTCATGCTCCTGGGCTTTCTTTTTTTTTTTTTTTTTTGCTCCTCGCATTTTTCACACCTTTTCATGCTCCTCGCATTTTTCACACCTTTTCATGCTCCTGGTCTTTTTTTTTTTTTTTTTTTTTGGTCCTCGCATTTTTCACACCTTTTCATGCTCCTGGTCTTTTTTTTTTTTTTTCTGCTCCTCGCATTTTTCACACCTTTTCATGCTCCTGGTCTTTTCTTTTTTTTTTGCTCCTCAAATTTTTCACACCTTTTCATGCTCCTGGTCTTTTTTCTTTTTTTTTTTTTGCTCCTCGCATTTTTCACACCTTTTCATGTTCCTGGTCTTTTTTTTTTTTTTTTGCTCCTCGCATTTTTCACACCTTTTCATGCTCCTGGTCTTTTCTTTTTTTTTTGCTCCTCGCATTTTTCACACCTTTTCATGCTCCTGGTCTTTTTTTTTTTTTTTTTTTTGCTCCTCGCATTTTTCACACCTTTTCATGTTCCTGGTCTTTTTTTTTTTTTTTTTTTTTTTGCTCCTCGCATTTTTCACAATTTTTCATGCTCCTGGTCTTTTTTTTTTTTTTTGCTCCTCGCATTTTTCACACCTTTTCATGCTCCTGGTCTTTTTTCTTTTTTTTTTTTTGCTCCTCGCATTTTTCACACCTTTTCATGTTCCTGGTCTTTTTTTTTTTTTTTTTTTTTTTGCTCCTCGCATTTTTCACACCTTTTCATGCTCCTGGTCTTTTCTTTTTTTTTTTGCTCCTCGAATTTTCACACCTTTTCATGCTCCTTGCATTTTTCACACCTCTTCATGCTCCTCGCATTTTTCACAAGTTTTCATGCTCCTCGCATTTTTCACAAGTTTTCATGCTCCTCGCATTTTTCACACCTTTTCATGCTCCTGGTCTTTTCTTTTTTTTTTGCTCCTCGAATTTTCACACCTTTTCATGCTCCTTGCATTTTTCACACCTCTTCATGCTCCTCGCATTTTTCACAAGTTTTCATGCTCCTCGCATTTTTCACAAGTTTTCATGCTCCTCGCATTTTTCACACCTTTTCATGCTCCTGGGCTTTCTTTTTTTTTTTTTTTTTGCTCCTCGCATTTTTCTTTTTTTTTTTTTGCTCCTCGCATTTTTTACACCTTTTCATGCTCCTCGCATTTTTTACACCTTTTCATGCTCCTCGCATTTTTCACAACTTTTCATGCTCCTCGTATTTTTCTTTTTTTTTTTTTGCTCCTCGCATTTTTCACACCTTTTCATGCTCCTTACATTTTTCAAACCTTTTCATGCTCCTCGTCTTTTTCTTTTTTTTTTCTCCTCGCATTTTTTACACCTTTTCATGCTCCTCGTCTTTCTTGTTTTTTTGCTCCTCGCATTTTTCACACCTTTTCATGCTCCTTGCATTTTTCACACCTTTTCATGCTCCTCGTCTTTTTCTTTTTTTTTTTCTCCTCACATTTTTCACACCTTTTCATACTCCTTGCATTTTACACACCTTTTCATGCTCCTCGTCTTTTTTTTTTCTGCTCCTCGCATTTTTCACACCTTTTCATGCTCCTCGAATTTTTCACATCTTTTCATGCTCGTCGTCTTTTTTTTTTTTTGCTCCTCACATTTTTCACACCTTTTCATGCTCCTCACATTTTTCACACCTTTTCATGCTCCTCGCATTTTTCACACTTTTTCGTGGTCCTCGCATTTTTCGCACCTTTTCATGCTCCTCGCATTTTACACACCTTTTCATGCTACTCGTCTTTTTTTTTTTTTTGCTCCTCACATTTTTCACACCTTTTCATGCTCCTCGCATTTTTCACACCATATCATGCTCCTGGTCTTTTTTTTTTTTTTTTGCTCCTCGCATTTTTGACACCTTTTCATGCTCCTTGTCTTTTTTTTTTTTTTTTTGCTCCTCACATTTTTCACACCTTTTCATGCTCCTGGTCTTTTTTTTTTTTTTTTTGCTCCTCGAATTTTCACACCTTTTCATGCTCCTCGCATTTTTCACACCTTTTCATGCTCCTTGCATTTTTCACAAGTTTTCATGCTCCTCGCATTTTTCACACCTTTTCATGCTCCTGGGCTTTCTTTTTTTTTTTTTTTTGCTCCTCGCATTTTTCACACCTTTTCATGCTCCTGCTCTTTTTTTTTTTTTTTTGCTGCTCGCATTTTTCACACATTTTCATGCTCCTGGTCTTTTCTTTTTTTTTTGCTCCTCAAATTTTTCACACCTTTTCATGCTCCTGGTCTTTTTTCTTTTTTTTTTTTTTGCTCCTCGCATTTTTCACACCTTTTCATGCTCCTCGCATTTTTCACACCTTTTCATGCTCCTGGTCTTTTTTTTTTTTTTTTTTTTTTTGCTCCTCGCATTTTTCACACCTTTTCATGCTCCTGGTCTTTTTTTTTTTTTTTTTTGCTCCTCGCATTTTTCACACCTTTTCATGCTCCTGGTCTTTTCTTTTCTTTTTGCTCCTCAAATTTTTCACACCTTTTCATGCTCCTGGTCTTTTTTCTTTTTTTTTTTTTGCCCCTCGCATTTTTCACACCTTTTCATGTTCCTGGTCTTTTTTTTTTTTTGCTCCTCGCATTTTTCACACCTTTTCATGCTCCTGGTCTTTTTTTTTTTTTTCTTTTTGCTCCTCGAATTTTCACACCTTTTCATGCTCCTTGCATTTTTCACACCTCTTCATGCTCCTCGCATTTTTCACAAGTTTTCATGCTCTTCGCGTTTTTCACAAGTTTTCATGCTCCTCGCATTTTTCACACCTTTTCATGCTCCTGGGCTTTCTTTTTTTTTTTTTTTTGCTCCTCGCATTTTTCACACCTTTTCATGCTCCTGGTCTTTTTTCTTTTTTTTTTTTTGCTCCTCGCATTTTCACACCTTTTCATGTTCCTGGTCTTTTTTTTTTTTTTTTTTTTTTTTGCTCCTCCCATTTTTCACAACTTTTCATGCTCCTGGTCTTTTTTTTTTTTTTTGCTCCTCGCATTTTTCACACCTTTTCATGCTCCTGGTCTTTTTTCTTTTTTTTTTTTTGCTCCTCGCATTTTTCACACCTTTTCATGTTCCTGGTCTTTTTTTTTTTTTTTTTTTTTTTTGCTCCTCGCATTTTTCACACCTTTTCATGCTCCTGGTCTTTTCTTTTTTTTTTGCTCCTCGAATTTTCACACCTTTTCATGCTCCTTGCATTTTTCACACCTCTTCATGCTCCTCGCATTTTTCACAAGTTTTCATGCTCCTCGCATTTTTCACAAGTTTTCATGCTCCTCGCATTTTTCACACCTTTTCATGCTCCTGGGCTTTCTTTTTTTTTTTTTTTTTGCTCCTCGCATTTTTCTTTTTTTTTTTTTGCTCCTCGCATTTTTTACACCTTTTCATGCTCCTCGCATTTTTTACACCTTTTCATGCTCCTCGCATTTTTCACAACTTTTCATGCTCCTCGTATTTTTCTTTTTTTTTTTTTGCTCCTCGCATTTTTCACACCTTTTCATGCTCCTTACATTTTTCAAACCTTTTCATGCTCCTCGTCTTTTTCTTTTTTTTTTCTCCTCGCATTTTTTACACCTTTTCATGCTCCTCGTCTTTCTTGTTTTTTTGCTCCTCGCATTTTTCACACCTTTTCATGCTCCTTGCATTTTTCACACCTTTTCATGCTCCTCGTCTTTTTCTTTTTTTTTTTCTCCTCAAATTTTTCACACCTTTTCATGCTCCTGGTCTTTTTTCTTTTTTTTTTTTTGCTCCTCGAATTTTCACACCTTTTCATGCTCCTTGCATTTTTCACACTTCTTCATGCTCCTCGCATTTTTCACAAGTTTTCATGCTCCTCGCTTTTTTCACCCCTTTTCATGCTCCTGGGCTTTCTTTTTTTTTTTTTTTTTGCTCCTCGCATTTTTCACACCTTTTCATTCTCCTCGCATTTTTCACACCTTTTCATGCTCCTGGTCTTTTTTTTTTTTTTTTGCTCCTCGCATTTTTCACACCTTTTCATGCTCCTGGTCTTTTTTTTTTTTTTTTTTGCTCCTCGCATTTTTCACACCTTTTCATGCTCCTGGTCTTTTCTTTTTTTTTTGCTCCTGTAATTTTTCACACCTTTTCATGCTCCTGGTCTTTTTTCTTTTTTTTTTTTTGCTCCTCGCATTTTTCACACCTTTTCATGCTCCTGGGCTTTCTTTTTTTTTTTTTTTTTGCTCCTCGCATTTTTCACACCTTTTCATGCTCCTGGTCTTTTTTTTTTTTTTTTTTTGCTCCTCGAATTTTCACACCTTTTCATGCTCCTCGCATTTTTCACACCATATCATGCTCCTGGTCTTTTTTTTTTTTTTTGCTCCTCGCATTTTTGACACCTTTTCATGCTCCTTGTCTTTTTTTTTTTTTTTTTGCTCCTCGCATTTTTCACACCTTTTCATGCTCCTGGTCTTTTTTTTTTTTTTTTTTGCTCCTCGAATTTTCACACCTTTTCATGCTCCTTGCATTTTTCACACCTCTTCATGCTCCTCGCATTTTTCACAAGTTTTCATGCTCCTCGCATTTTTCTCAAGTTTTCATGCTCCTCGCATTTTTCACACCTTTTCATGCTCCTGGGCTTTTTTTTTTTTTTTTTTTTGCTCCTCGCATTTTTCACACCTTTTCATGCTCCTGGTCTTTTTTTTTTTTTTTTTTTGCTCCTCGCATTTTTCACACCTTTTCATGCTCCTGGTCTTTTCTATTTTTTTTGCTCCTCAAATTTTTCACACCTTTTCATGCTCCTGGTCTTTTTTCTTTTTTTTTTTTTGCTCCTCGAATTTTCACACCTTTTCATGCTCCTTGCATTTTTCACACCTCTTCATGCTCCTCGCATTTTTCACAAGTTTTCATGCTCCTCGCATTTTTCACACCTTTTCTTGCTCCTGGGCTTTCTTTTTTTTTTTTTTTTTTTGCTCCTCGCATTTTTCACACCTTTTCATGCTCCTCGCATTTTTCACACCTTTTCATGCTCGTGGTCTTTTTTTTTTTTTTTTTTTTTGGTCCTCGCATTTTTCACACCTTTTCATGCTCCTGGTCTTTTTTTTTTTTTTTCTGCTCCTCGCATTTTTCACACCTTTTCATGCTCCTGGTCTTTTCTTTTTTTTTTGCTCCTCAAATTTTTCACACCTTTTCATGCTCCTGGTCTTTTTTCTTTTTTTTTTTTTGCTCCTCGCATTTTTCACACCTTTTCATGTTCCTGGTCTTTTTTTTTTTTTTTTGCTCCTCGCATTTTTCACACCTTTTCATGCTCCTGGTCTTTTCTTTTTTTTTTGCTCCTCGCATTTTTCACACCTTTTCATGCTCCTGGTCTTTTTTCTTTTTTTTTTTTTGCTCCTCGCATTTTTCACACCTTTTCATGTTCCTGGTCTTTTTTTTTTTTTTTTTTTTTTTTGCTCCTCGCATTTTTCACAATTTTTCATGCTCCTGGTCTTTTTTTTTTTTTTTGCTCCTCGCATTTTTCACACCTTTTCATGCTCCTGGTCTTTTTTTTTTTTTTTTTTTTGCTCCTCGCATTTTTCACACCTTTTCTTGTTCCTGGTCTTTTTTTTTTTTTTTTTTTTTTTCCTCCTCGCATTTTTCACACCTTTTCATGCTCCTGGTCTTTTCTTTTTTTTTTTGCTCCTCGAATTTTCACACCTTTTCATGCTCCTTGCATTTATCACACCTCTTCATGCTCCTCGCATTTTTCACAAGTTTTCATGCTCCTCGCATTTTTCACACCTTTTCATGCTCCTGGGCTTTCTTTTTTTTTTTTTTTTTGCTCCTCGCATTTTTCACACCTTTTCATGCTCCTGGTCTTTTTTTTTTTTTTTTTGCTCCTCGCATTTTTCACACCTTTTCATGCTCCTGGTCTTTTCTTTTTTTTTTGCTCCTCAAATTTTTCACACCTTTTCATGCTCCTTGTCTTTTTTCTTTTTTTTTTTTTGCTCCTCGCATTTTTCACACCTTTTCATGTTCCTGGTCTTTTTTTTTTTTTTTTTTTTTTTTGCTCCTCGCATTTTACACACCTTTTCATGCTCCTGGTCTTTTTTCTTTTTTTTTTTTTGCTCCTCGCATTTTTCACACCTTTTCATGTTCCTGGTCTTTTTTTTTTTTTTTTTGCTCCTCACATTTTTCACACCTTTTCATGCTCCTCGCATTTTTCACACCATATCATGCTCCTGGTCTTTTTTTTTTTTTTTTGCTGCTCGCATTTTTGACACCATTTCATGCTCCTTGTCTTTTTTTATTTTTTTTTTGCTCTTCACATTTTTTACACCTTTTCTTGCTCCTGGTCTTTTTTTTTTTTTTTTTTTTTGCTCCTCGAATTTTCACACCTTTTCATGCCCCTTGCATTTTTCACACCTCTTCATGCTCCTCGCATTTTTCACAAGTTTTCTTGTTCTTCGCATTTTTCACAAGTTTTCATGCTCCTCGCATTTTTCACAACTTTTCATGCTCCTGGGCTTTCTTTTTTTTTTTTTTTTGCTCCTCGCATTTTTCACACCATATCATGCTCCTGGTCTTTTTTTTTTTTTTTGCTGCTCGCATTTTTCACACCTTTTCATGCTCCTGGTCTTTTCTTTTTTTTTTGCTCCTCAAATTTTTCACACCTTTTCATGCTCCTGGTCTTTTTTCTTTTTTTTTTTTTTCTCCTCGAATTTTCACACCTTTTTATTCTCCTTGCATTTTTCACACCTCTTCATGCTCCTCGCATTTTTCACAAGTTTTCATGCTCCTCGCATTTTTCACACCTTTTCATGCTCCTGGGCTTTCTTTTTTTTTTTTTTTTTGCTCCTCGCATTTTTCACACCTTTTCATGCTCCTGGTCTTTTCTTTTTTTTTTGCTCCTCGCATTTTTCACACCTTTTCATGCTCCTGGTCTTTTTTCTTTTTTTTTTTTGCTCCTCGCATTTTCACCCCTTTTCATTTTCCTGGTCTTTTTTTTTTTTTTTTTTTTTTTGCTCCTCGCATTTTTCACAACTTTTCATGCTCCTGGTCTTTTTTTTTTTTTTTTGCTCCTCGCATTTTTCACACCTTTTCATGCTCCTGGTCTTTTCTTTTTTTTTTGCTCCTCGAATTTTCACACCTTTTCATGCTCCTTGCATTTTTCACACCTCTTCATGCTCCTCGCATTTTTCACAAGTTTTCATCCTCCTCGCATTTTTCACCCCTTTTCATGCTCCTGGGCTTTCTTTTTTTTTTTTTTTTTTGCTCCTCGCTTTTTTCACACCTTTTCATGCTCCTGGTCTTTTTTTTTTTTTTTTTGCTCCTCGCATTTTTCACACCTTTTCATGCTCCTGGTCTTTTCTTTTTTTTTTTGCTCCTCAAATTTTTCACACCTTTTCATGCTCCTGGTCTTTTTTCTTTTTTTTTTTTTGCTCCTCGAATTTCCACACCTTTTCATGCTCCTTGCATTTTTCACACCTCTTCATGCTCCTCGCATTTTTCACATGTTTTCATGCTCCTCGCATTTTTCACAAGTTTTCATGCTCCTCGCATTTTTCACACCTTTTCATGCTCCTGGGCTTTCTTTTTTTTTTTTTTTTGCTCCTCACATTTTTCACACCTTTTCATGCTCCTCGCATTTTTCACACCATATCATGCTCCTGGTCTTTTTTTTTTTTTTTGCTCCTCGCATTTTTCACACCTTTTCATGCTCCTTGTCTTTTTTTTTTTTTTTTTGCTCCTCACATTTTTCACACCTTTTCATGCTCCTGGTCTTTTTTTTTTTTTTTTTTGCTCCTCGAATTTTCACACCTTTTCATGCTCCTCGCTTTTTTCACACCTTTTCCTGCTCCTTGCATTTTTCACAAGTTTTCATGCTCCTCGCATTTTTCCCACCTTTTCATGCTCCTGGGCTTTCTTTTTTTTTTTTTTTTGCTCCTCGCATTTTTCACACCTTTTCATGCTCCTGCTCTTTTTTTTTTTTTTTTTGCTGCTCGCATTTTTCACACATTTTCATGCTCCTGGTCTTTTCTTTTTTTTTTGCTCCTCAAATTTTTCACACCTTTTCATGCTCCTGGTCTTTTTTCTTTTTTTTTTTTTGCTCCTCGCATTTTTCACACCTTTTCATGCTCCTCGCATTTTTCACACCTTTTCATGCTCCTGGTCTTTTTTTTTTTTTTTTTTTTTTTGCTCCTCGCATTTTTCACACCTTTTCATGCTCCTGGTCTTTTTTCTTTTTTTTTTTTTTGCTCCTCGAATTTTCACACCTTTTCATGCTCCTTGCATTTTTCACACCTCTTCATGCTCCTCGCATTTTTCACAAGTTTTCATCCTCCTCGCATTTTTCACACCTTTTCATGCTCCTGGGCTTTCTTTTTTTTTTTTTTTTTGCTCCTCGCATTTTTCACACCTTTTCATGCTCCTGGTCTTTTTTTTTTTTTTTTTGCTCCTCGCATTTTTCACACCTTTTCATGCTCCTGGTCTTTTCTTTTTTTTTTGCTCCTCAAATTTTTCACACCTTTTCATGCTCCTGGTCTTTTTTCTTTTTTTTTTTTTGCTCCTCGAATTTCCACACCTTTTCATGCTCCTTGCATTTTTCACACCTCTTCATGCTCCTTGCATTTTTCACATGTTTTCATGCTCCTCGCATTTTTCACAAGTTTTCATGCTCCTCGCATTTTTCACACCTTTTCATGCTCCTGGGCTTTCTTTTTTTTTTTTTTTTTGCTCCTCACATTTTTCACACCTTTTCATGCTCCTCGCATTTTTCACACCATATCATGCTCCTGGTCTTTTTTTTTTTTTTTGCTCCTCGCATTTTTCACACCTTTTCATGCTCCTTGTCTTTTTTTTTTTTTTTTTGCTCCTCACATTTTTCACACCTTTTCATGCTCCTGGTCTTTTTTTTTTTTTTTTTTGCTCCTCGAATTTTCACACCTTTTCATGCTCCTCGCATTTTTCACACCTTTTCATGCTCCTTGCATTTTTCACAAGTTTTCATGCTCCTCGCATTTTTCACACCTTTTCATGCTCCTGGGCTTTCTTTTTTTTTTTTTTTTGCTCCTCGCATTTTTCACACCTTTTCATGCTCCTGCTCTTTTTTTTTTTTTTTTGCTGCTCGCATTTTTCACACATTTTCATGCTCCTGGTCTTTTCTTTTTTTTTTGCTCCTCAAATTTTTCACACCTTTTCATGCTCCTGGTCTTTTTTCTTTTTTTTTTTTTGCTCCTCGCATTTTTCACACCTTTTCATGCTCCTCGCATTTTTCACACCTTTTCATGCTCCTGGTCTTTTTTTTTTTTTTTTTTTTTTTGCTCCTCGCATTTTTCACACCTTTTCATGCTCCTGGTCTTTTTTTTTTTTTTTTTTGCTCCTCGCATTTTTCACACCTTTTCATGCTCCTGGTCTTTTCTTTTCTTTTTGCTCCTCAAATTTTTCACACCTTTTCATGCTCCTGGTCTTTTTTCTTTTTTTTTTTTTGCCCCTCGCATTTTTCACACCTTTTCATGTTCCTGGTCTTTTTTTTTTTTTGCTCCTCGCATTTTTCACACCTTTTCATGCTCCTGGTCTTTTTTTTTTTTTTCTTTTTGCTCCTCGAATTTTCACACCTTTTCATGCTCCTTGCATTTTTCACACCTCTTCATGCTCCTCGCATTTTTCACAAGTTTTCATGCTCTTCGCGTTTTTCACAAGTTTTCATGCTCCTCGCATTTTTCACACCTTTTCATGCTCCTGGGCTTTCTTTTTTTTTTTTTTTTGCTCCTCGCATTTTTCACACCTTTTCATGCTCCTGGTCTTTTTTCTTTTTTTTTTTTTGCTCCTCGCATTTTCACACCTTTTCATGTTCCTGGTCTTTTTTTTTTTTTTTTTTTTTTTGCTCCTCCCATTTTTCACAACTTTTCATGCTCCTGGTCTTTTTTTTTTTTTTTGCTCCTCGCATTTTTCACACCTTTTCATGCTCCTGGTCTTTTTTCTTTTTTTTTTTTTTCTCCTCGCATTTTTCCCTCCTTTTCTTGTTCCTGGTTTTTTTTTTTTTTTTTTTTTTTTTTTTGCTCCTCGCATTTTTCACACCTTTTCATGCTCCTGGTCTTTTCTTTTTTTTTTGCTCCTCGAATTTTCACACCTTTTCATGCTCCTTGCATTTTTCACACCTCTTCATGCTCCTCGCATTTTTCACAAGTTTTCATGCTCCTCGCATTTTTCACAAGTTTTCATGCTCCTCGCATTTTTCACACCTTTTCATGCTCCTGGGCTTTCTTTTTTTTTTTTTTTTTTGCTCCTCGCATTTTTCTTTTTTTTTTTTTGCTCCTCGCATTTTTTACACCTTTTCATGCTCCTCGCATTTTTTACACCTTTTCATGCTCCTCGCATTTTTCACAACTTTTCATGCTCCTCGTATTTTTCTTTTTTTTTTTTTGCTCCTCGCATTTTTCACACCTTTTCATGCTCCTTACATTTTTCAAACCTTTTCATGCTCCTCGTCTTTTTCTTTTTTTTTTCTCCTCGCATTTTTTACACCTTTTCATGCTCCTCGTCTTTCTTGTTTTTTTGCTCCTCGCATTTTTCACACCTTTTCATGCTCCTTGCATTTTTCACACCTTTTCATGCTCCTCGTCTTTTTCTTTTTTTTTTTCTCCTCACATTTTTCACACCTTTTCATACTCCTTGCATTTTACACACCTTTTCATGCTCCTCGTCTTTTTTTTTTCTGCTCCTCGCATTTTTCACACCTTTTCATGCTCCTCGAATTTTTCACATCTTTTCATGCTCGTCGTCTTTTTTTTTTTTTGCTCCTCACATTTTTCACACCTTTTCATGCTCCTCACATTTTTCACACCTTTTCATGCTCCTCGCATTTTTCACACTTTTTCGTGGTCCTCGCATTTTTCGCACCTTTTCATGCTCCTCGCATTTTACACACCTTTTCATGCTACTCGTCTTTTTTTTTTTTTTGCTCCTCACATTTTTCACACCTTTTCATGCTCCTCGCATTTTTCACACCATATCATGCTCCTGGTCTTTTTTTTTTTTTTTTGCTCCTCGCATTTTTGACACCTTTTCATGCTCCTTGTCTTTTTTTTTTTTTTTTTGCTCCTCACATTTTTCACACCTTTTCATGCTCCTGGTCTTTTTTTTTTTTTTTTTGCTCCTCGAATTTTCACACCTTTTCATGCTCCTCGCATTTTTCACACCTTTTCATGCTCCTTGCATTTTTCACAAGTTTTCATGCTCCTCGCATTTTTCACACCTTTTCATGCTCCTGGGCTTTCTTTTTTTTTTTTTTTTGCTCCTCGCATTTTTCACACCTTTTCATGCTCCTGCTCTTTTTTTTTTTTTTTTGCTGCTCGCATTTTTCACACATTTTCATGCTCCTGGTCTTTTCTTTTTTTTTTGCTCCTCAAATTTTTCACACCTTTTCATGCTCCTGGTCTTTTTTCTTTTTTTTTTTTTGCTCCTCGCATTTTTCACACCTTTTCATGCTCCTCGCATTTTTCACACCTTTTCATGCTCCTGGTCTTTTTTTTTTTTTTTTTTTTTTTTGCTCCTCGCATTTTTCACACCTTTTCATGCTCCTGGTCTTTTTTTTTTTTTTTTTTGCTCCTCGCATTTTTCACACCTTTTCATGCTCCTGGTCTTTTCTTTTCTTTTTGCTCCTCAAATTTTTCACACCTTTTCATGCTCCTGGTCTTTTTTCTTTTTTTTTTTTTGCCCCTCGCATTTTTCACACCTTTTCATGTTCCTGGTCTTTTTTTTTTTTTGCTCCTCGCATTTTTCACACCTTTTCATGCTCCTGGTCTTTTTTTTTTTTTTCTTTTTGCTCCTCGAATTTTCACACCTTTTCATGCTCCTTGCATTTTTCACACCTCTTCATGCTCCTCGCATTTTTCACAAGTTTTCATGCTCTTCGCGTTTTTCACAAGTTTTCATGCTCCTCGCATTTTTCACACCTTTTCATGCTCCTGGGCTTTCTTTTTTTTTTTTTTTTGCTCCTCGCATTTTTCACACCTTTTCATGCTCCTGGTCTTTTTTCTTTTTTTTTTTTTGCTCCTCGCATTTTCACACCTTTTCATGTTCCTGGTCTTTTTTTTTTTTTTTTTTTTTTTGCTCCTCCCATTTTTCACAACTTTTCATGCTCCTGGTCTTTTTTTTTTTTTTTGCTCCTCGCATTTTTCACACCTTTTCATGCTCCTGGTCTTTTTTCTTTTTTTTTTTTTGCTCCTCGCATTTTTCACACCTTTTCATGTTCCTGGTCTTTTTTTTTTTTTTTTTTTTTTTTGCTCCTCGCATTTTTCACACCTTTTCATGCTCCTGGTCTTTTCTTTTTTTTTTGCTCCTCGAATTTTCACACCTTTTCATGCTCCTTGCATTTTTCACACCTCTTCATGCTCCTCGCATTTTTCACAAGTTTTCATGCTCCTCGCATTTTTCACAAGTTTTCATGCTCCTCGCATTTTTCACACCTTTTCATGCTCCTGGGCTTTCTTTTTTTTTTTTTTTTTTTCTCCTCGCATTTTTTTTTTTTTTTTTTTGCTCCTCGCATTTTTTACACCTTTTCATGCTCCTCGCATTTTTTACACCTTTTCATGCTCCTCGCATTTTTCACAACTTTTCATGCTCCTCGTATTTTTCTTTTTTTTTTTTTGCTCCTCGCATTTTTCACACCTTTTCATGCTCCTTACATTTTTCAAACCTTTTCATGCTCCTCGTCTTTTTCTTTTTTTTTTCTCCTCGCATTTTTTACACCTTTTCATGCTCCTCGTCTTTCTTGTTTTTTTGCTCCTCGCATTTTTCACACCTTTTCATGCTCCTTGCATTTTTCACACCTTTTCATGCTCCTCGTCTTTTTCTTTTTTTTTTTCTCCTCACATTTTTCACACCTTTTCATACTCCTTGCATTTTACACACCTTTTCATGCTCCTCGTCTTTTTTTTTTCTGCTCCTCGCATTTTTCACACCTTTTCATGCTCCTCGAATTTTTCACATCTTTTCATGCTCGTCGTCTTTTTTTTTTTTTGCTCCTCACATTTTTCACACCTTTTCATGCTCCTCACATTTTTCACACCTTTTCATGCTCCTCGCATTTTTCACACTTTTTCGTGGTCCTCGCATTTTTCGCACCTTTTCATGCTCCTCGCATTTTACACACCTTTTCATGCTACTCGTCTTTTTTTTTTTTTTGCTCCTCACATTTTTCACACCTTTTCATGCTCCTCGCATTTTTCACACCATATCATGCTCCTGGTCTTTTTTTTTTTTTTTTGCTCCTCGCATTTTTGACACCTTTTCATGCTCCTTGTCTTTTTTTTTTTTTTTTTGCTCCTCACATTTTTCACACCTTTTCATGCTCCTGGTCTTTTTTTTTTTTTTTTTGCTCCTCGAATTTTCACACCTTTTCATGCTCCTCGCATTTTTCACACCTTTTCATGCTCCTTGCATTTTTCACAAGTTTTCATGCTCCTCGCATTTTTCACACCTTTTCATGCTCCTGGGCTTTCTTTTTTTTTTTTTTTTGCTCCTCGCATTTTTCACACCTTTTCATGCTCCTGCTCTTTTTTTTTTTTTTTTGCTGCTCGCATTTTTCACACATTTTCATGCTCCTGGTCTTTTCTTTTTTTTTTGCTCCTCAAATTTTTCACACCTTTTCATGCTCCTGGTCTTTTTTCTTTTTTTTTTTTTGCTCCTCGCATTTTTCACACCTTTTCATGCTCCTCGCATTTTTCACACCTTTTCATGCTCCTGGTCTTTTTTTTTTTTTTTTTTTGCTCCTCGCATTTTTCACACCTTTTCATGCTCCTGGTCTTTTCTTTTCTTTTTGCTCCTCAAATTTTTCACACCTTTTCATGCTCCTGGTCTTTTTTCTTTTTTTTTTTTTGCCCCTCGCATTTTTCACACCTTTTCATGTTCCTGGTCTTTTTTTTTTTTTGCTCCTCGCATTTTTCACACCTTTTCATGCTCCTGGTCTTTTTTTTTTTTTTCTTTTTGCTCCTCGAATTTTCACACCTTTTCATGCTCCTTGCATTTTTCACACCTCTTCATGCTCCTCGCATTTTTCACAAGTTTTCATGCTCTTCGCGTTTTTCACAAGTTTTCATGCTCCTCGCATTTTTCACACCTTTTCATGCTCCTGGGCTTTCTTTTTTTTTTTTTTTTGCTCCTCGCATTTTCACACATTTTCATGTTCCTGGTCTTTTTTTTTTTTTTTTTTTTTTGCTCCTCCCATTTTTCACAACTTTTCATGCTCCTGGTCTTTTTTTTTTTTTTTGCTCCTCGCATTTTTCACACCTTTTCATGCTCCTGGTCTTTTTTCTTTTTTTTTTTTTGCTCCTCGCATTTTTCACACCTTTTCATGTTCCTGGTCTTTTTTTTTTTTTTTTTTTTTTTTGCTCCTCGCATTTTTCACACCTTTTCATGCTCCTGGTCTTTTCTTTTTTTTTTGCTCCTCGAATTTTCACACCTTTTCATGCTCCTTGCATTTTTCACACCTCTTCATGCTCCTCGCATTTTTCACAAGTTTTCATGCTCCTCGCATTTTTCACAAGTTTTCATGCTCCTCGCATTTTTCACACCTTTTCATGCTCCTGGGCTTTCTTTTTTTTTTTTTTTTTGCTCCTCGCATTTTTCTTTTTTTTTTTTTGCTCCTCGCATTTTTTACACCTTTTCTTGCTCCTCGCATTTTTTACACCTTTTCATGCTCCTCGCATTTTTCACAACTTTTCATGCTCCTCGTATTTTTCTTTTTTTTTTTTGCTCCTCGCATTTTTCACACCTTTTCATGCTCCTTACATTTTTCAAACCTTTTCATGCTCCTCGTCTTTTTCTTTTTTTTTTCTCCTCGCATTTTTTACACCTTTTCATGCTCCTCGTCTTTCTTGTTTTTTTGCTCCTCGCATTTTTCACACCTTTTCATGCTCCTTGCATTTTTCACACCTTTTCATGCTCCTCGTCTTTTTCTTTTTTTTTTTCTCCTCACATTTTTCACACCTTTTCATGCTCCTTGCATTTTACACACCTTTTCATGCTCCTCGTCTTTTTTTTTTCTGCTCCTCGCATTTTTCACACCTTTTCATGCTCCTCGAATTTTTCACATCTTTTCATGCTCGTCGTCTTTTTTTTTTTTTGCTCCTCACATTTTTCACACCTTTTCATGCTCCTCACATTTTTCACACCTTTTCATGCTCCTCGCATTTTTCACACTTTTTCGTGGTCCTCGCATTTTTCGCACCTTTTCATGCTCCTCGCATTTTACACACCTTTTCATGCTACTCGTCTTTTTTTTTTTTTTGCTCCTCGCATTTTTCACACCTTTTCATGCTCCTCGTCTTTTTCTTTTTTTTTTTTTTCTTCTCGCATTTTCCGCACCTTTTCATGCTCCTTGCATTTTACACACCTTTTCATGCTCCTCGCATTTTTCAAACCTTTTCATGCTCCTCACATTTTTCTCAGCTTTACATTCTCTCGCATTTTTCATAGCTTTTCATGCTCCTCGCATTTTTCACACCTTTTCATGCTCCTCGTATTTTTGACAACGTTTCATGCTCCTCGAAATTTTCACACATTTTCATGCTCCTCATATTTTTCACACCTTTTCCTGCTCCTTGCATTTTTCAAACCTTTTCATGCTCCTCGCACTTTTCAAACCTTTTCATGCTCCTCGCATTTTTCACAACTTTTCATGCTGCTCGCATTTTTCACACCTTTTCATGCTCCTCGTCTTTTTTTTTGCTCCTCGCATTTTTCACACCTTTTCATGCTCCTCCCATTTTTCACACCTTTTCATGCTCCTCGCATTTTTCACACCTTTTCATGATCCTCGCATTTTTCACAACTTTTCATGCTCCTTGTATTTTTTTTTTTGCTCCTCGCACTTTTCACACCTTTTCATGCTCCTTGCATTTTTCAAACCTTTTCATGCTGCTCGCATTTTTCACACCTTTTCATGCTCCTCGTCTTTTTTTTTTTTGCTCCTCGCATTTTTCACACCTTTTCATACTCCTCGCATTTTTCACACCTTTTCATGCTCCTCGCATTTTTCAGACATTTTCATGCTCCTCGTCTTTTACTTTTTTTTTTTTGGTTCTCGCATTTTTCACAACTTTTCATGCTCCTTGCATTTTTCACACCTTTTCATGCTCCTCGCATTTTTCACAACTTTTCATGCTCTTTGCATTTTCACAACTTTTCATGCTCCTTGCATTTTTCACACCTTTATATGCTCCTCGTCTTATTTTTTTTTTCCTCCTCGCATTTTTCACACCTTCTCATGGTCCTCATCTTTGTTTTTTTTTTTTTGCTCCTTGCATTTTTCACACCTTTTCATGCTCCTTGCATTTTACACACCTTTTCATGCTCCTCGCATTTTTCAAACCTTTTCATGCTCCTCACATTTTTCACAGCTTTTCATTCTCCTCGCATTTTTCACACCTTTTCATGCTCCTCGCATTTTTCACACCTTTTCATGCTCCTCGCATTTTTCACACCTTTTCGTGGTCCTCGTCTTTTTTTTTTTTTTTGCGCCTCTCATTTTTCACAACTTTTCATGCTCCTTGCTTTTTTCACAACTTTTCATGCTCCTCGCATTTTCACACCTTTTCATGCTCCTCGTCTTTTTGTTTTTTTGCTCCTAGCATTTTTCACACCTTTTCATGCTCCTGGTCTTTTTTTTTTTTTTTGCTCCTCGCATTTTTCACACCTTTTCATGCTCCTGGTCTTTTTTCTTTTTTTTTTTTTGCTCCTCGCATTTTTCACACCTTTTCATGTTCCTGGTCTTTTTTTTTTTTTTTTTTTTTTTTTGCTCCTCACATTTTTCACACCTTTTCATGCTCCTGGTCTTTTCTTTTTTTTTTGCTCCTCGAATTTTCACACCTTTTCATGCTCCTTGCATTTTTCACACCTCTTCATGCTCCTCGCATTTTTCACAAGTTTTCATGCTCCTCGCATTTTTCACAAGTTTTCATGCTCCTCGCATTTTTCACACCTTTTCATGCTCCTGGGCTTTTTTTTTTTTTTTTTTTTTTGCTCCTCGCATTTTTCTTTTTTTTTTTTGGCTCCTCGCATTTTTTACACCTTTTCATGCTCCTCGCATTTTTTACACCTTTTCATGCTCCTCGCATTTTTCACAACTTTTCATGCTCCTCGTTTTTTTCTTTTTTTTTTTTTGCTCCTCGCATTTTTCACACCTTTTCATGCTCCTTGCATTTTTCAAACCTTTTCATGCTCCTCGTCTTTTTCTTTTTTTTTTTCTCCTCGCATTTTTTACACCTTTTCATGCTCCTCGTCTTTCTTGTTTTTTTGCTCCTCGCATTTTTCACACCTTTTCATGCTCCTTGCATTTTTCACACCTTTTCATGCTCCTCGTCTTTTTCTTTTTTTTTTTTCTCCTCACATTTTTCACACCTTTTCATGCTCCTTGCATTTTACACACCTTTTCATGCTCCTCGTCTTTTTTTTTTCTGCTCCTCGCATTTTTCACACCTTTTCATGCTCCTCGAATTTTTCACATCTTTTCATGCTCGTCGTCTTTTTTTTTTTTTGCTCCTCACATTTTTCACACCTTTTCATGCTCCTCACATTTTTCACACCTTTTCATGCTCCTCGCATTTTTCACACCTTTTCGTGGTCCTCGCATTTTTCGCACCTTTTCATGCTCCTCGCATTTTACACACCTTTTCATGCTACTCGTCTTTTTTTTTTTTTGCTCCTCGCATTTTTCACTCCTTTTCATGCTCCTCGTCTTTTTCTTTTTTTTTTTTCTTCTCGCATTTTCCGCACCTTTTCATGCTCCTTGCATTTTACACACCTTTTCATGCTCCTCGCATTTTTCAAACCTTTTCATGCTCCTCACATTTTTCTCAGCTTTACATTCTCTCGCATTTTTCATAGCTTTTCATGCTCCTCGCATTTTTCATACCTTTTCATGCTCCTCGTATTTTTGACAACGTTTCATGCTCCTCGAAATTTTCACACATTTTCATGCTCCTCATATTTTTCACACCTTTTCCTGCTCCTTGCATTTTTCAAACCTTTTCATGCTCCTCGCACTTTTCAAACCTTTTCATGCTCCTCGCATTTTTCACAACTTTTCATGCTGCTCGCATTTTTCACACCTTTTCATGCTCCTCGTCTTTTTTTTTGCTCCTCGCATTTTTCACACCTTTTCATGCTCCTCCCATTTTTCACACCTTTTCATGCTCCTCGCATTTTTCACACCTTTTCATGATCCTCGCATTTTTCACAACTTTTCATGCTCCTTGTATTTTTTTTTTGCTCCTCGCACTTTTCACA
The DNA here is from genome assembly GCF_910594005.1 of Cervus elaphus. Taxonomy (NCBI): domain Eukaryota; kingdom Metazoa; phylum Chordata; class Mammalia; order Artiodactyla; family Cervidae; genus Cervus; species Cervus elaphus. The sequence continues at coordinate 225,588 of NW_025316735.1, read as the reverse complement.
CCTTTTCATGCTCGTTGCATTTTTCAAACCTTTTCATGCTGCTCGCATTTTTCACACCTTTTCATGCTCCTCGTCTTTTTTTTTTTGCTCCTCGCATTTTTCACACCTTTTCATGCTCCTCGCATTTTTCACACCTTTTCATGCTCCTCGCATTTTTCAGACATTTTCATGCTCCTCGTCTTTTACTTTTTTTTTTTGCTTCTCGCATTTTTCACAACTTTTCATGCTCCTTGTATTTTTTTTTGCTCCTCGCACTTTTCACACCTTTTCATGCTCCTTGCATTTTTCAAACCTTTTCATGCTCCTCGCATTTTTCACACCTTTTCATGCTCCTCGCATTTTTCACACCTTTTCATGCTCCTCGCATTTTTCAGACATTTTCATGCTCCTCGTCTTTTACTTTTTTTTTTTTGCTTCTCGCATTTTTCACAACTTTTCATGCTCCTTGCATTTTTCACACCTTTTCATGCTCCTCGCATTTTTCACAACTTTTCATGCTCCTTGCATTTTCACAACTTTTCATGCTCCTCGCATTTTTCACAACTTTATATGCTCCTCGTCTTATTTTTTTTTTCCTCCTCGCATTTTTCACACCTTCTCATGGTCCTCATCTTTGTTTTTTTTTTTTGCTCCTCGCATTTTTCACACCTTTTCATGCTCCTTGCATTTTACACACCTTTTCATGCTCCTCGCATTTTTCAAACCTTTTCATGCTCCTCACATTTTTCACAGCTTTTCATTCTCCTCGCATTTTTCACACCTTTTCATGCTCCTCGCATTTTTCACACCTTTTCATGCTCCTCGCATTTTTCACACCTTTTCATGCTCCTTGCATTTTTCACACCTTTTCATGCTCCTCGCATTTTTCACACCTTTTCGTGGTCCTCGTCTTTTTTTTTTTGCGCCTCTCATTTTTCACAACTTTTCATGCTCCTTGCTTTTTTCACAACTTTTCATGCTCCTCGCATTTTCACACCTTTTCATGCTCCTCGTCTTTTTGTTTTTTTGCTCCTAGCATTTTTCACACCTTTTCATGCTCCTCGCATTTTTCACACCTTTTCATGCTCCTCACATTTTTCACACCTTTTCGTGGTCCTCGTCTTTTGTTTTTTTTTGCTCCTCTCATTTTTCACAACTTTTCATGCTCCTTGCATTTTTCACACCTTTTTATTCTCCTCGCATTTTTCACACCTTTTCATGCTCCTCGTCTTTTACCTTTTTTTTTTTTGCTCCTCACATTTTTCACACCTTTTCATGCTCCTCATATTGTTCACACCTTTTCCTGTTCCTCGCATTTTTCACACATTTTCATGCTCCTCGCATTTTTCACACCTTTTCATGCTCCACGTCTTTTTCTTTCTTTTTTTTTTTTGCTCTTCTCATTTTTCACAAATTTTTCATGCTCCTTGCATTTTTCACACCTTTTCATGCTCCTCCCATTTTTCACAACTTTTCATGCTGCTCGCATTTTTCACACCTTTTCATGCTCCTCGTCTTTTTTTTTTGCTCCTCGCATTTTTCACACCTTTTCATGCTCCTCGCATTTTTCACACCTTTTCATGCTCCTCGCATTTTTCACACCTTTTCATGCTCCTCGCATTTTTCACACCTTTTCATGCTCCTCGCATTTTTCACAACTTTTCATGCTCCTTGTATTTTTTTTTTACTCCTCGCACTTTTCACACCTTTTCATGCTCCTTGCATTTTTCAGACCTTTTCATGCTGCTCGCATTTTTCACACCTTTTCATGCTCCTCGTCTTTTTTTTTTGCTCCTCGCATTTTTCACACCTTTTCATGCTCCTCGCATTTTTCACACCTTTTCATGCTCCTCGCATTTTTCAGACATTTTCATGCTCCTCGTCTTTTACTTTTTTTTTTTTGCTTCTCGCATTTTTCAAAACTTTTCATGCTCCTTGCATTTTTCACACCTTTTCATGCTCCTCGCATTTTACACACCTTTTCATGCTACTCGTCTTTTTTTTTTTTTTGCTCCTCGCATTTTTCACACATTTTCATGCTCCTCGCATTTTTCACACCTTTTCATGCTCCTCGCATTTTTTACACCTTTTCATGCTCCTCGTCTTTTTCTTTCTTTTTTTTCTCCTCGCATTTTTCACACATTTTCATGCTCCTTGCATTTTACACACCTTTTCATGCTCCCTCGCATTTTTCACACATTTTCATGCTCCTTGCATTTTTCAAACCTTTTCACGCTCCTCGCATTTTTCACTCCTTTTCATGCTACTTGCATTTTTCACACCTTTTCATGCTCCTTGTCTTTTTTTTTTCTCCTCGCATTTTTGACACCTTTTCATGCTCCTCGCATTTTTCACACCTTTTCATGCACCTTGCATTTTTCACACCTTTCATGCTCCTTGTATTTTTTTTTTGCTCCTCGCATTTTTCACACCTTTTCATGATCCTTGCATTTTTCACACCTTTTCATGCTCCTCGCATTTTTGCACCTTTTCATGCTCCTTGTATTTTTTTTTTGCTCCTCGCATTTTTTACACCTTATCATGCTCCTTGCATTTTTCACACCTTTTCATGCTCGTCGTCTTTTGCTTTTTTTTTTCTCCGCGCATTTTTCACACCTTTTCCTGTTCCTTTCATTTTACACACCTTTTCATGCTCTTCGTCTTTTTTTTTTTGCTCCTCGCATTTTTCTCACCTTTTCAAGCTCCTTGTCTTTTTTTTTTTTGCTCCTCGAATTTTTCACACCTTTTCATGGTCCTCGCATTTTTCACTCCTATTCATGCTCCTCGCATTTCTCACACCTTTTCATGCTCCTCGAATTTTTGACAATTTTTCATGCTCCTCGAAATTTTCACACATTTACATGCTCCTCATATATTTCACACCTTTTCCTGCTCCTCGCATTTTTCACACCTTTTCATGCTCCTCTCATTTTTCACACCTTTTCATGCTCCTCGTATTTATCACACCTTTTCATGCACTTCGCATTTTTCATACCTTTTCATGCTCCTTGCATTTTTCACACCTTTTCATGCTCCTCGTATTTTTCTTTTTTTTTTTTGCTCCTCACATTTTTCACACCTTTTCATGCTCCTTGCATTTTACACACCTTTTCATGCACCTCGCATTTTTCAAACCTTTTCATGCTCCTCACATTTTTCACAGCTTTTCATTCTCCTCGCATTTTTCACACCTTTTCATGCTCCTCGCATTTTTCACACCTTTTCATGCTCCTCGCATTTTTCACACCTTTTCATGCTCCTCGCATTTTTTACACCTTTTCATGCTCCTCGCATTTTTCACACATTTTCGTGGTCCTCGTCTTTTTTTTTTTTTTGCTCCTCTCATTTATCACAACTTTTCATGCTCCTTGCATTTTTCACACCTTTTCATGCTCCTGGTCTTTCTTTTTTTTTTTTGCTCCTCGCATTTTTCACACCATATCATGCTCCTGGTCTTTTTTTTTTTTTTGCTCCTCGCATTTTTCACACCTTTTCATGCTCCTTGTCTTTTTTTTTTTTTTTGCTCCTCACATTTTTCACACTTTTTCATGCTCCTTGCATTTTTCACACCTTTTCATGCTCCTCGTCTTTTTTTTTTTTTGCTCCTCGCATTTTTCACACCTTTTCATGCTCCTCGCTTTTTTCACACCTTTTCATGCTCCTGGTCTTTTTTTTTTTTTCTCCTCGCATTTTTCACACCTTTTCATGCTCCTCGCATTTTTCACACCATTTCATGCTCCTCGTATTTTTCACACCTTTTCATGCACCTCGCATTTTTACACCTTTTCATGCTCCTTGTATATTTTTTTTTTGCTCCTCGCATTTTTCACACATTTTCATGCTCCTTGCATTTTTCAAACCTTTTCACGCTCCTCGCATTTTTCACTCCTTTTCATGCTACTTGCATTTTTCACACCGTTTCATGCTCCTTGTCTTTTTTTTTCTCCTCGCATTTTTGACACCTTTTCATGCTCCTCGCATTTTTCACACCTTCTCATGGTCCTCATCTTTGTTTTTTTTTTTTTGCTCCTTGCATTTTTCACACCTTTTCATGCTCCTTGCATTTTACACACCTTTTCATGCTCCTCGCATTTTTCAAACCTTTTCATGCTCCTCACATTTTTCACAGCTTTTCATTCTCCTCGCATTTTTCACACCTTTTCATGCTCCTCGCATTTTTCACACCTTTTCATGCTCCTCGTCTTTTTTTTTTTGCTCCTCGCATTTTTCACACCTTTTCATGCTCCTCGCATTTTTCACACCTTTTCATGCTCCTCGCATTTTTCAGACATTTTCATGCTCCTCGTCTTTTACTTTTTTTTTTTTGCTTCTCGCATTTTTCAAAACTTTTCATGCTCCTTGCATTTTTCACACCTTTTCATGCTCCTCGCATTTTACACACCTTTTCATGCTACTCGTCTTTTTTTTTTTTGCTCCTCGCATTTTTCACACATTTTCATGCTCCTCGCATTTTTCACACCTTTTCATGCTCCTCGCATTTTTTACACCTTTTCATGCTCCTCGTCTTTTTCTTTCTTTTTTTTCTCCTCGCAATTTTCACACATTTTCATGCTCCTTGCATTTTACACACCTTTTCATGCTCCTCGTCTTTTTTTTTTTGCTCCTCGCATTTTTCACACATTTTCATGCTCCTTGCATTTTTCAAACCTTTTCACGCTCCTCGCATTTTTCACTCCTTTTCATGCTACTTGCATTTTTCACACCTTTTCATGCTCCTTGTCTTTTTTTTTTCTCCTCGCATTTTTGACACCTTTTCATGCTCCTCGCATTTTTCACACCTTTTCATGCTCCTTGCATTTTTCACACCTTTCATGCTCCTTGTATTTTTTTTTTGCTCCTCGCATTTTTCACACCTTTTCATGATCCTTGCATTTTTCACACCTTTTCATGCTCCTCGCATTTTTGCACCTTTTCATGCTCCTTGTATTTTTTTTTTGCTCCTCGCATTTTTTACACCTTATCATGCTCCTTGCATTTTTCACACCTTTTCATGCTCGTCGTCTTTTGCTTTTTTTTTTCTCCGCGCATTTTTCACACCTTTTCCTGTTCCTTGCATTTTACACACCTTTTCATGCTCTTCGTCTTTTTTTTTTTGCTCCTCGCATTTTTCTCACCTTTTCAAGCTCCTTGTCTTTTTTTTTTTTGCTCCTCGAATTTTTCACACCTTTTCATGGTCCTCGCATTTTTCACTCCTATTCATGCTCCTCGCATTTCCCACACCTTTTCATGCTCCTCGCATTTTTCACAAGTTTTCATGCTCCTCGCATTTTTCACACCTTTTCATGCTCCTCTCATTTTTCACACCTTTTCATGCTCCTCGTATTTATCACACCTTTTCATGCACTTCGCATTTTTCATACCTTTTCATGCTCCTTGCATTTTTCACACCTTTTCATGCTCCTCGTATTTTTCTTTTTTTTTTGCTCCTCGCATTTTTCACACCTTTTCATGCTCCTTGCATTTTACACACCTTTTCATGCTCCTCGCATTTTTCAAACCTTTTCATGCTCCTCACATTTTTCACAGCTTTTCATTCTCCTCGCATTTTTCACACCTTTTCATGCTCCTCGCATTTTTCACACCTTTTCATGCTCCTCGCATTTTTCACACCTTTTCATGCTCCTCGCATTTTTCACACCTTTTCATGCTCCTCGCATTTTTCACACATTTTCGTGGTCCTCGTCTTTTTTTTTTTTTTGCTCCTCTCATTTATCACAACTTTTCATGCTCCTTGCATTTTTCACAACTTTTCATGCTCCTCGCATTTTTCACGTTCCTGGTCTTTCTCTTTTTTTTTCTCCTCGCATTTTTCACACCTTTTCATGCTCCTGGTCTTTCTTTTTTTTTTTTGCTCCTCGCATTTTTCACACCATATCATGCTCCTGGTCTTTTTTTTTTTTTTGCTCCTCGCATTTTTCACACCTTTTCATGCTCCTTGTCTTTTTTTTTTTTTTGCTCCTCACATTTTTCACACTTTTTCATGCTCCTTGCATTTTTCACACCTTTTCATGCTGCTCGTCTTTTTTTTTTTTTGCTCCTCGCATTTTTTACACCTTTTCAAGCTCCTCGCTTTTTTCACACCATATCATGCTCCTGGTCTTTTTTCTTTTTTTCTCCTCGCATTTTTCACACCTTTTCATGCTCCTCGCATTTTTCACACCATTTCATGCTCCTCGTATTTTTCACACCTTTTCATGCACCTCGCATTTTTACACCTTTTCATGCTCCTTGTATATTTTTTTTTTGCTCCTCGCATTTTTCACACATTTTCATGCTCCTTGCATTTTTCAAACCTTTTCACGCTCCTCGCATTTTTCACTCCTTTTCATGCTACTTGCATTTTTCACACCGTTTCATGCTCCTTGTCTTTTTTTTTTCTCCTCGCATTTTTGACACCTTTTCATGCTCCTCGCATTTTTCACACCATATCATGCTCCTCGTCTTTTTGTTTTTTTGCTCCTAGCATTTTTCACACGTTTTCATGCTCCTGGTCTTTTTTTTTTTTTTTTGCTCCTCGCATTTTTCACACCTTTTCATGCTCCTGTTGTTTTTTCTTTTTTTTTTTTTGCTCCTCGCATTTTTCACACCTTTTCATGTTCCTGGTCTTTTTTTTTTTTTTTTTTTTTGCTCCTCGCATTTTTCACACCTTTTCATGCTCCTGGTCTTTTCTTTTTTTTTTGCTCCTCGAATTTTCACACCTTTTCATGCTCCTTGCATTTTTCACACCTCTTCATGCTCCTCGCATTTTTCACAAGTTTTCATGCTCCTCGCATTTTTCTCAAGTTTTCATGCTCCTCGCATTTTTCACACCTTTTCATGCTCCTGGGCTTTTTTTTTTTTTTTTTTTTGCTCCTCTCTTTTTTCCCCCCTTTTCTTTCTCCTGGTCTTTTTTTTTTTTTTTTTTGCTCCTCGCATTTTTCACACCTTTTCATGCTCCTGGTCTTTTTTTTTTTTTTGCTCCTCAAATTTTTCACACCTTTTCATGCTCCTGGTCTTTTTTCTTTTTTTTTTTTTGCTCCTCGAATTTTCACACCTTTTCATGCTCCTTGCATTTTTCACACCTCTTCATGCTCCTCGCATTTTTCACAAGTTTTCATGCTCCTCGCATTTTTCACACCTTTTCATGCTCCTGGGCTTTCTTTTTTTTTTTTTTTTTGCTCCTCCCTTTTTTCACCCCTTTTCCTGCTCCTCGCATTTTTCACACCTTTTCATGCTCCTGGTCTTTTTTTTTTTTTGGTCCTCGCATTTTTCACACCTTTTCATGCTCCTGGTCTTTTTTTTTTTTTTTTTTTGCTCCTCGCATTTTTCACACCTTTTCATGCTCCTGGTCTTTTCTTTTTTTTTTGCTCCTCAAATTTTTCACACCTTTTCATGCTCCTGGTCTTTTTTCTTTTTTTTTTTTTGCTCCTCGCATTTTTCACCCCTTTTCATGTTCCTGGTCTTTTTTTTTTTTTTTTGCTCCTCGCATTTTTCACACCTTTTCATGCTCCTGGTCTTTTCTTTTTTTTTTACTCCTCGCATTTTTCACACCTTTTCATGCTCCTGGTCTTTTTTCTTTTTTTTTTTTTTGCTCCTCGCATTTTTCACACCTTTTCATGTTCCTGGTCTTTTTTTTTTTTTTTTTTTTTTTTTGCTCCTCGCATTTTTCACAATTTTTCATGCTCCTGGTCTTTTTTTTTTTTTTTGCTCCTCGCATTTTTCACACCTTTTCATGCTCCTGGTCTTTTTTCTTTTTTTTTTTTTGCTCCTCGCATTTTTCACACCTTTTCATGCTCCTGGTCTTTTCTTTTTTTTTTGCTCCTCGAATTTTCACACCTTTTCATGCTCCTTGCATTTTTCACACCTCTTCATGCTCGTCGCATTTTTCACAAGTTTTCATGCTCCTCGCATTTTTCACACCTTTTCATGCTCCTGGGCTTTCTTTTTTTTTTTTTTTTTGCTCCTCGCATTTTTCACACCTTTTCATGCTCCTGGTCTTTTTTTTTGCTCCTCGCATTTTTCACACCTTTTCATGCTCCTGGTCTTTTCTTTTTTTTTTGCTCCTCAAATTTTTCACACCTTTTCATGCTCCTGGTCTTTTTTCTTTTTTTTTTTTTGCTCCTCGCATTTTTCACACCTTTTCATGTTCCTGGTCTTTTTTTTTTTTTTTGCTCCTCGCATTTTTCCCACCTTTTCATGCTCCTGGTCTTTTTTCTTTTTTTTTTTTTTGCTCCTCGCATTTTTCACACCTTTTCATGTTCCTGGTCTTTTTTTTTTTTTTTTTTGCTCCTCACATTTTTCACCCCTTTTCATGCTCCTCGCATTTTTCACACCATATCATGCTCCTGGTCTTTTTTTTTTTTTTTTGCTGCTCGCATTTTTGACACCATTTCATGCTCCTTGTCTTTTTTTATTTTTTTTTTGCTCTTCACATTTTTTACACCTTTTCATGCTCCTGGTCTTTTTTTTTTTTTTTTTTTTGCTCCTCGAATTTTCACACCTTTTCATGCCCCTTGCATTTTTCACACCTCTTCATGCTCCTCGCATTTTTCACAAGTTTTCTTGTTCCTCGCATTTTTCACAAGTTTTCATGCTCCTCGCATTTTTCACACCTTTTCATGCTCCTGGGCTTTCTTTTTTTTTTTTTTTTGCTCCTCGCATTTTTCACACCATATCATGCTCCTGGTCTTTTTTTTTTTTTTTGCTGCTCGCATTTTTCACACCTTTTCATGCTCCTGGTCTTTTCTTTTTTTTTTGCTCCTCAAATTTTTCACACCTTTTCATGCTCCTGGTCTTTTTTCTTTTTTTTTTTTTGTCCTCGAATTTTCACACCTTTTCATGCTCCTTGCATTTTTCACACCTCTTCATGCTCCTCGCATTTTTCACAAGTTTTCATGCTCCTCGCATTTTTCACACCTTTTCATGCTCCTGGGCTTTCTTTTTTTTTTTTTTTTTGCTCCTCGCATTTTTCACACCTTTTCATGCTCCTGGTCTTTTCTTTTTTTTTTGCTCCTCAAATTTTTCACACCTTTTCATGCTCCTGGTCTTTTTTCTTTTTTTTTTTTTGCTCCTCGCATTTTTCACACCTTTTCATGTTCCTCGTCTTTTTTTTTTTTTTTTTTTTTTTTGCTCCTCGCATTTTTCACACCTTTTCATGCTCCTGGTCTTTTCTTTTTTTTTTGCTCCTCGCATTTTTCACACCTTTTCATTCTTCTGGTCTTTTTTCTTTTTTTTTTTTGCTCCTCGCATTTTCACACCTTTTCATGTTCCTGGTCTTTTTTTTTTTTTTTTTTTTTTTTTGCTCCTCGCATTTTTCACACCTTTTCATGCTCCTGGTCTTTTCTTTTTTTTTTGCTCCTCGAATTTTCACACCTTTTCATGCTCCTTGCATTTTTCACACCTCTTCATGCTCCTCGCATTTTTCACAAGTTTTCATCCTCCTCGCATTTTTCACACCTTTTCATGCTCCTGGGCTTTCTTTTTTTTTTTTTTTTTGCTCCTCGCATTTTTCACACCTTTTCATGCTCCTGGTCTTTTTTTCTTTTTTTTTGCTCCTCGCATTTTTCACACCTTTTCATGCTCCTGGTCTTTTCTTTTTTTTTTGCTCCTCGCATTTTTCACACCTTTTCATGCTCCTGGTCTTTTTTCTTTTTTTTTTTTTGCTCCTCGAATTTCCACACCTTTTCATGCTCCTTGCATTTTTCACACCTCTTCATGCTCCTCTCATTTTTCACAAGTTTTCATGCTCCTCGCATTATCACAAGTTTTCATGCTCCTCGCATTTTTCACACCTTTTCATGCTCCTGGGCTTTCTTTTTTTTTTTTTTTTGCTCCTCGCATTTTTCACACCTTTTCATGCTCCTGGTCTTTTCTTTTTTTTTGCTCCTCGAATTTTCACACCTTTTCATGCTCCTTGCATTTTTCACACCTCTTCATGCTCCTCGCATTTTTCACAAGTTTTCATCCTCCTCGCATTTTTCACACCTTTTCATGCTCCTGGGCTTTCTTTTTTTTTTTTTTTTTTGCTCCTCGCATTTTTCACACCTTTTCATGCTCCTGGTCTTTTTTTTTTTTTTTTTGCTCCTCGCATTTTTCACACCTTTTCATGCTCCTGGTCTTTTCTTTTTTTTTTGCTCCTCAAATTTTTCACACCTTTTCATGCTCCTGGTCTTTTTTCTTTTTTTTTTTTTGCTCCTCGAATTTCCACACCTTTTCATGCTCCTTGCATTTTTCACACCTCTTCATGCTCCTCGCATTTTTCACAAGTTTTCATGCTCCTCGCATTTTTCACAAGTTTTCATGCTCCTCGCATTTTTCACACCATATCATGCTCCTGGTCTTTTTTTTTTTTTTTTGCTCCTCGCATTTTTGACACCTTTTCATGCTCCTTGTCTTTTTTTTTTTTTTTTTGCTCCTCACATTTTTCACACCTTTTCATGCTCCTGGTCTTTTTTTTTTTTTTTTTTTGCTCCTCGAATTTTCACACCTTTTCATGCTCCTCGCATTTTTCACACCTCTTCATGCTCCTCGCATTTTTCACAAGTTTTCATGCTCCTTGCATTTTTCACAAGTTTTCATGCTCCTCGCATTTTTCACACCTTTTCATGCTCCTGGTCTTTTTTTTTTTTTTTTTGCTCCTCGCATTTTTCACACCTTTTCATGCTCCTGGTCTTTTCTTTTTTTTTTGCTCCTCAAATTTTTCACACCTTTTCATGCTCCTGGTCTTTTTTCTTTTTTTTTTTTTGGCTCCTCGAATTTCCACATCTTTTCATGCTCCTTGCATTTTTCACACCTCTTCATGCTCCTCGCATTTTTCACAAGTTTTCATGCTCCTCGCATTTTTCACAAGTTTTCATGCTCCTCGCATTTTTCACACCTTTTCATGCTCCTGGGCTTTCTTTTTTTTTTTTTTTTTGCTCCTCACATTTTTCACACCTTTTCATGCTCCTCGCATTTTTCACACCATATCATGCTCCTGGTCTTTTTTTTTTTTTTTTTGCTCCTCGCATTTTTGACACCTTTTCATGCTCCTTGTCTTTTTTTTTTTTTTTTTGCTCCTCACATTTTTCACACCTTTTCATGCTCCTGGTCTTTTTTTTTTTTTTTTTTTGCTCCTCGAATTTTCACACCTTTTCATGCTCCTCGCATTTTTCACACCTCTTCATGCTCCTCGCATTTTTCACAAGTTTTCATGCTCCTTGCATTTTTCACAAGTTTTCATCCTCCTCGCATTTTTCACACCTTTTCATGCTCCTGGGCTTTCTTTTTTTTTTTTTTTTTGCTCCTCGCATTTTTCACACCTTTTCATGCTCCCGGTCTTTTTTTTTTTTTTTTTGCTCCTCGCATTTTTCACACCTTTTCATGCTCCTGGTCTTTTCTTTTTTGTTTGCTCCTCAAATTTTTCACACCTTTTCATGCTCCTGGTCTTTTTTCTTTTTTTTTTTTTGCTCCTCGAATTTCCACACCTTTTCATGCTCCTTGCATTTTTCACACCTCTTCATGCTCCTCGCATTTTTCACAAGTTTTCATGCTCCTCGCATTTTTCACACCTTTTCATGCTCCTGGGCTTTCTTTTTTTTTTTTTTTGCTCCTCACATTTTTCACACCTTTTCATGCTCCTCGCATTTTTCACACCATATCATGCTCCTGGTCTTTTTTTTTTTTTTTTGCTCCTCGCATTTTTGACACCTTTTCATGCTCCTTGTCTTTTTTTTTTTTTTTTTGCTCCTCACATTTTTCACACCTTTTCATGCTCCTGGTCTTTTTTTTTTTTTTTTTTTGCTCCTCGAATTTTCACACCTTTTCATGCTCCTCGCATTTTTCACACCTCTTCATGCTCCTCGCATTTTTCACAAGTTTTCATGCTCCTTGCATTTTTCACAAGTTTTCATGCTCCTCGCATTTTTCACACCTTTTCATGCTCCTGGGCTTTCTTTTTTTTTTTTTTTTGCTCCTCGCATTTTTCACACCATATCATGCTCCTGGTCTTTTTTTTTTTTTTTTGCTGCTCGCATTTTTCACACCTTTTCATGCTCCTGGTCTTTTTTTTTTTTTTTGCTCCTCGAATTTTCACACCTTTTCATGCTCCTTGCATTTTTCACACCTCTTCATGCTCCTCGCATTTTTCACAAGTTTTCATCCTCCTCGCATTTTTCACACCTTTTCATGCTCCTGGGCTTTCTTTTTTTTTTTTTTTTTGCTCCTCGCATTTTTCACACCTTTTCATGCTCCTGGTCTTTTTTTTTTTTTTTTTTTGCTCCTCGAATTTTCACACCTTTTCATGCTCCTCGCATTTTTCACACCTCTTCATGCTCCTCGCATTTTTCACAAGTTTTCATGCTCCTTGCATTTTTCACAAGTTTTCATGCTCCTCGCATTTTTCACACCTTTTCATGCTCCTGGTCTTTTTTTTTTTTTTTTTGCTCCTCGCATTTTTCACACCTTTTCATGCTCCTGGTCTTTTCTTTTTTTTTTGCTCCTCAAATTTTTCACACCTTTTCATGCTCCTGGTCTTTTTTCTTTTTTTTTTTTTGGCTCCTCGAATTTCCACATCTTTTCATGCTCCTTGCATTTTTCACACCTCTTCATGCTCCTCGCATTTTTCACAAGTTTTCATGCTCCTCGCATTTTTCACAAGTTTTCATGCTCCTCGCATTTTTCACACCTTTTCATGCTCCTGGGCTTTCTTTTTTTTTTTTTTTTTCTCCTCACATTTTTCACACCTTTTCATGCTCCTCGCATTTTTCACACCATATCATGCTCCTGGTCTTTTTTTTTTTTTTTTGCTCCTCGCATTTTTGACACCTTTTCATGCTCCTTGTCTTTTTTTTTTTTTTTTTGCTCCTCACATTTTTCACACCTTTTCATGCTCCTGGTCTTTTTTTTTTTTTTTTTTTGCTCCTCGAATTTTCACACCTTTTCATGCTCCTCGCATTTTTCACACCTCTTCATGCTCCTCGCATTTTTCACAAGTTTTCATGCTCCTTGCATTTTTCACAAGTTTTCATCCTCCTCGCATTTTTCACACCTTTTCATGCTCCTGGGCTTTCTTTTTTTTTTTTTTTTTGCTCCTCGCATTTTTCACACCTTTTCATGCTCCCGGTCTTTTTTTTTTTTTTTTTGCTCCTCGCATTTTTCACACCTTTTCATGCTCCTGGTCTTTTCTTTTTTTTTTGCTCCTCAAATTTTTCACACCTTTTCATGCTCCTGGTCTTTTTTCTTTTTTTTTTTTGCTCCTCGAATTTCCACACCTTTTCATGCTCCTTGCATTTTTCACACCTCTTCATGCTCCTCGCATTTTTCACAAGTTTTCATGCTCCTCGCATTTTTCACACCTTTTCATGCTCCTGGGCTTTCTTTTTTTTTTTTTTTGCTCCTCACATTTTTCACACCTTTTCATGCTCCTCGCATTTTTCACACCATATCATGCTCCTGGTCTTTTTTTTTTTTTTTTGCTCCTCGCTTTTTTGACCCCTTTTCATGCTCCTTGTCTTTTTTTTTTTTTTTTTGCTCCTCACATTTTTCACACCTTTTCATGCTCCTGGTCTTTTTTTTTTTTTTTTTTTGCTCCTCGAATTTTCACACCTTTTCATGCTCCTCGCATTTTTCACACCTCTTCATGCTCCTCGCATTTTTCACAAGTTTTCATGCTCCTTGCATTTTTCACAAGTTTTCATGCTCCTCGCATTTTTCACACCTTTTCATGCTCCTGGGCTTTTTTTTTTTTTTTTTTTTGCTCCTCGCATTTTTCACCCCATATCATGCTCCTGGTCTTTTTTTTTTTTTTTTGCTGCTCGCATTTTTCACACCTTTTCATGCTCCTGGTCTTTTCTTTTTTTTTTGCTCCTCGAATTTTCACACCTTTTCATGCTCCTTGCATTTTTCACACCTCTTCATGCTCCTCGCATTTTTCACAAGTTTTCATCCTCCTCGCATTTTTCACACCTTTTCATGCTCCTGGGCTTTCTTTTTTTTTTTTTTTTTGCTCCTCGCATTTTTCACACCTTTTCATGCTCCTGGTCTTTTTTTTTTTTTTTTTTTGCTCCTCGAATTTTCACACCTTTTCATGCTCCTCGCATTTTTCACACCTCTTCATGCTCCTCGCATTTTTCACAAGTTTTCATGCTCCTTGCATTTTTCACAAGTTTTCATGCTCCTCGCATTTTTCACACCTTTTCATGCTCCTGGGCTTTCTTTTTTTTTTTTTTTTGCTCCTCGCATTTTTCACACCATATCATGCTCCTGGTCTTTTTTTTTTTTTTTGCTGCTCGCATTTTTCACACCTTTTCATGCTCCTGGTCTTTTCTTTTTTTTTTGCTCCTCGAATTTTCACACCTTTTCATGCTCCTTGCATTTTTCACACCTCTTCATGCTCCTCGCATTTTTCACAAGTTTTCATCCTCCTCGCATTTTTCACACCTTTTCATGCTCCTGGGCTTTCTTTTTTTTTTTTTTTTTGCTCCTCGCATTTTTCACACCTTTTCATGCTCCTGGTCTTTTTTTTTTTTTTTTTTTGCTCCTCGAATTTTCACACCTTTTCATGCTCCTCGCATTTTTCACACCTCTTCATGCTCCTCGCATTTTTCACAAGTTTTCATGCTCCTTGCATTTTTCACAAGTTTTCATGCTCCTCGCATTTTTCACACCTTTTCATGCTCCTGGGCTTTCTTTTTTTTTTTTTTTTGCTCCTCGCATTTTTCACACCATATCATGCTCCTGGTCTTTTTTTTTTTTTTTGCTGCTCGCATTTTTCACACCTTTTCATGCTCCTGGTCTTTTCTTTTTTTTTTGCTCCTCGAATTTTCACACCTTTTCATGCTCCTTGCATTTTTCACACCTCTTCATGCTCCTCGCATTTTTCACAAGTTTTCATCCTCCTCGCATTTTTCACACCTTTTCATGCTCCTGGGCTTTCTTTTTTTTTTTTTTTTTGCTCCTCGCATTTTTCACACCTTTTCATGCTCCTGGTCTTTTTTTTTTTTTTTTTGCTCCTCGCATTTTTCACACCTTTTCATGCTCCTGGTCTTTTCTTTTTTTTTTGCTCCTCAAATTTTTCACACCTTTTCATGCTCCTGGTCTTTTTTCTTTTTTTTTTTTTGCTCCTCGAATTTCCACACCTTTTCATGCTCCTTGCATTTTTCACACCTCTTCATGCTCCTCGCATTTTTCACAAGTTTTCATGCTCCTCGCATTTTTCACAAGTTTTCATGCTCCTCGCATTTTTCACACCTTTTCATGCTCCTGGGCTTTCTTTTTTTTTTTTTTTTGCTCCTCACATTTTTCACACCTTTTCATGCTCCTCGCATTTTTCACACCATATCATGCTCCTGGTCTTTTTTTTTTTTTTTTTGCTCCTCGCATTTTTGACACCTTTTCATGCTCCTTGTCTTTTTTTTTTTTTTTTTGCTCCTCACATTTTTCACACCTTTTCATGCTCCTGGTCTTTTTTTTTTTTTTTTTTTGCTCCTCGAATTTTCACACCTTTTCATGCTCCTCGCATTTTTCACACCTCTTCATGCTCCTCGCATTTTTCACAAGTTTTCATGCTCCTTGCATTTTTCACAAGTTTTCATGCTCCTCGCATTTTTCACACCTTTTCATGCTCCTGGGCTTTCTTTTTTTTTTTTTTTTGCTCCTCGCATTTTTCACACCTTTTCATGCTCCTGCTCTTTTTTTTTTTTTTTTGCTGCTCGCATTTTTCACACATTTTCATGCTCCTGGTCTTTTCTTTTTTTTTTGCTCCTCAAATTTTTCACACCTTTTCATGCTCCTGGTCTTTTTTCTTTTTTTTTTTTTGCTCCTCGAATTTTCACACCTTTTCATGCTCCTTGCATTTTTCACACCTCTTCATACTCCTCGCATTTTTCACAAGTTTTCATGCTCCTCGCATTTTTCACACCTTTTCATGCTCCTGGGCTTTTTTTTTTTTTTTTTTTTTTGCTCCTCGCATTTTTCACACCTTTTCATGCTCCTGGTCTTTTTTTTTTTTTTTTTTGCTCCTCGCATTTTTCACACCTTTTCATGCTCCTGGTCTTTTCTTTTTTTTTTGCTCCTCAAATTTTTCACACCTTTTCATGCTCCTGGTCTTTTTTCTTTTTTTTTTTTTGCTCCTCGCATTTTTCACACCTTTTCATGTTCCTGGTCTTTTTTTTTTTTTTTTTTTTTTTGCTCCTCGCATTTTTCACACCTTTTCATGCTCCTGGTCTTTTTTCTTTTTTTTTTTTTGCTCCTCGCATTTTTCACACCTTTTCATGTTCCTGGTCTTTTTTTTTTTTTTTTTGCTCCTCACATTTTTCACACCTTTTCATGCTCCTCGCATTTTTCACACCATATCATGCTCCTGGTCTTTTTTTTTTTTTTTTGCTGCTCGCATTTTTGACACCATTTCATGCTCCTTGTCTTTTTTTATTTTTTTTTTGCTCTTCACATTTTTTACACCTTTTCATGCTCCTGGTCTTTTTTTTTTTTTTTTTTTTGCTCCTCGAATTTTCACACCTTTTCATGCCCCTTGCATTTTTCACACCTCTTCATGCTCCTCGCATTTTTCACAAGTTTTCTTGTTCCTCGCATTTTTCACAAGTTTTCATGCTCCTCGCATTTTTCACACCTTTTCATGCTCCTGGTCTTTTTTTTTTTTTTTTTTGCTCCTCGCATTTTTCACACCTTTTCATGCTCCTGGTCTTTTCTTTTTTTTTTGCTCCTCAAATTTTTCACACCTTTTCATGCTCCTGGTCTTTTTTCTTTTTTTTTTTTTGCTCCTCGCATTTTTCACACCTTTTCATGTTCCTGGTCTTTTTTTTTTTTTTTTTTTTTTTTGCTCCTCGCATTTTTCACACCTTTTCATGCTCCTGGTCTTTTTTCTTTTTTTTTTTTTGCTCCTCGCATTTTTCACACCTTTTCATGTTCCTGGTCTTTTTTTTTTTTTTTTTGCTCCTCACATTTTTCACACCTTTTCATGCTCCTCGCATTTTTCACACCATATCATGCTCCTGGTCTTTTTTTTTTTTTTTTGCTGCTCGCATTTTTGACACCATTTCATGCTCCTTGTCTTTTTTTATTTTTTTTTTGCTCTTCACATTTTTTACACCTTTTCATGCTCCTGGTCTTTTTTTTTTTTTTTTTTTTGCTCCTCGAATTTTCACACCTTTTCATGCCCCTTGCATTTTTCACACCTCTTCATGCTCCTCGCATTTTTCACAAGTTTTCTTGTTCCTCGCATTTTTCACAAGTTTTCATGCTCCTCGCATTTTTCACACCTTTTCATGCTCCTGGGCTTTCTTTTTTTTTTTTTTTTGCTCCTCGCATTTTTCACACCATATCATGCTCCTGGTCTTTTTTTTTTTTTTTGCTGCTCCCATTTTTCACACCTTTTCATGCTCCTGGTCTTTTCTTTTTTTTTTGCTCCTCAAATTTTTCACACCTTTTCATGCTCCTGGTCTTTTTTCTTTTTTTTTTTTTGTCCTCGAATTTTCACACCTTTTCATGCTCCTTGCATTTTTCACACCTCTTCATGCTCCTCGCATTTTTCACAAGTTTTCATGCTCCTCGCATTTTTCACACCTTTTCATGCTCCTGGGCTTTCTTTTTTTTTTTTTTTTCCTCCTCGCATTTTTCACACCTTTTCATGCTCCTGGTCTTTTCTTTTTTTTTTGCTCCTCAAATTTTTCACACCTTTTCATGCTCCTGGTCTTTTTTCTTTTTTTTTTTTTGCTCCTCGCATTTTTCACACCTTTTCATGTTCCTGGTCTTTTTTTTTTTTTTTTTTTTTTTTTGCTCCTCGCATTTTTCACACCATATCATGCTCCTGGTCTTTTTTTTTTTTTTTGCTGCTCGCATTTTTCACACCTTTTCATGCTCCTGGTCTTTTCTTTTTTTTTTGCTCCTCAAATTTTTCACACCTTTTCATGCTCCTGGTCTTTTTTCTTTTTTTTTTTTTGTCCTCGAATTTTCACACCTTTTCATGCTCCTTGCATTTTTCACACCTCTTCATGCTCCTCGCATTTTTCACAAGTTTTCATGCTCCTCGCATTTTTCACACCTTTTCATGCTCCTGGGCTTTCTTTTTTTTTTTTTTTTTGCTCCTCGCATTTTTCACACCTTTTCATGCTCCTGGTCTTTTCTTTTTTTTTTGCTCCTCAAATTTTTCACACCTTTTCATGCTCCTGGTCTTTTTTCTTTTTTTTTTTTTGCTCCTCGCATTTTTCACACCTTTTCATTTTCCTGGTTTTTTTTTTTTTTTTTTTTTTTTTTGCTCCTCGCATTTTTCACACCTTTTCATGCTCCTGGTCTTTTCTTTTTTTTTTGCTCCTCGCATTTTTCACACCTTTTCATGCTCCTGGTCTTTTTTTTTTTTTTTTTTTGCTCCTCGCATTTTCACCCCTTTTCATGTTCCTGGTCTTTTTTTTTTTTTTTTTTTTTTTTTTTTGCTCCTCGCATTTTTCACAACTTTTCATGCTCCTGGTCTTTTTTTTTTTTTTTGCTCCTCGAATTTTTCACACCTTTTCATGCTCCTGGTCTTTTCTTTTTTTTTTGCTCCTCGCATTTTTCACACCTTTTCATGCTCCTGGTCTTTTTTCTTTTTTTTTTTTGCTCCTCGCATTTTCACACCTTTTCATGTTCCTGGTCTTTTTTTTTTTTTTTTTTTTTTTTTTTTGTTCCTCGCTTTTTTCACAACTTTTCATGCTCCTGGTCTTTTTTTTTTTTTTTGCTCCTCGAATTTTTCACACCTTTTCATGCTCCTGGTCTTTTCTTTTTTTTTTGCTCCTCGAATTTTCACACCTTTTCATGCTCCTTGCATTTTTCACACCTCTTCATGCTCCTCGCATTTTTCACAAGTTTTCATCCTCCTCGCATTTTTCACACCTTTTCATGCTCCTGGGCTTTCTTTTTTTTTTTTTTTTTGCTCCTCGCATTTTTCACACCTTTTCATGCTCCTGGTCTTTTTTTTTTTTTTTTTGCTCCTCGCATTTTTCACACCTTTTCATGCTCCTGGTCTTTTCTTTTTTTTTTGCTCCTCAAATTTTTCACACCTTTTCATGCTCCTGGTCTTTTTTCTTTTTTTTTTTTTGCTCCTCGAATTTCCACACCTTTTCATGCTCCTTGCATTTTTCACACCTCTTCATGCTCCTCGCATTTTTCACAAGTTTTCATGCTCCTCGCATTTTTCACAAGTTTTCATGCTCCTCGCATTTTTCACACCTTTTCATGCTCCTGGGCTTTCTTTTTTTTTTTTTTTTGCTCCTCACATTTTTCACACCTTTTCATGCTCCTTGTCTTTTTTTTTTTTTTTTTGCTCCTCACATTTTTCACACCTTTTCATGCTCCTGGTCTTTTTTTTTTTTTTTTTTTGCTCCTCGAATTTTCACACCTTTTCATGCTCCTCGCATTTTTCACACCTCTTCATGCTCCTCGCATTTTTCACAAGTTTTCATGCTCCTTGCATTTTTCACAAGTTTTCATGCTCCTCGCATTTTTCACACCTTTTCATGCTCCTGGTCTTTTTTTTTTTTTTTTTGCTCCTCGCATTTTTCACACCTTTTCATGCTCCTGGTCTTTTCTTTTTTTTTTGCTCCTCAAATTTTTCACACCTTTTCATGCTCCTGGTCTTTTTTCTTTTTTTTTTTTTGCTCCTCGAATTTCCACACCTTTTCATGCTCCTTGCATTTTTCACACCTCTTCATGCTCCTCGCATTTTTCACAAGTTTTCATCCTCCTCGTATTTTTCACACCTTTTCATGCTCCTGGGCTTTCTTTTTTTTTTTTTTTTTTGCTCCTCGCATTTTTCACACCTTTTCATGCTCCTGGTCTTTTTTTTTTTTTTTTTGCTCCTCGCATTTTTCACACCTTTTCATGCTCCTGGTCTTTTCTTTTTTTTTTGCTCCTCAAATTTTTCACACCTTTTCATGCTCCTGGTCTTTTTTCTTTTTTTTTTTTTGCTCCTCGAATTTCCACACCTTTTCATGCTCCTTGCATTTTTCACACCTCTTCATGCTCCTCGCATTTTTCACAAGTTTTCATGCTCCTCGCATTTTTCACAAGTTTTCATGCTCCTCGCATTTTTCACACCTTTTCATGCTCCTGGGCTTTCTTTTTTTTTTTTTTTTTGCTCCTCACATTTTTCACACCTTTTCATGCTCCTCGCATTTTTCACACCATATCATGCTCCTGGTCTTTTTTTTTTTTTTTTTGCTCCTCGCATTTTTGACACCTTTTCATGCTCCTTGTCTTTTTTTTTTTTTTTTTGCTCCTCACATTTTTCACATCTTTTCATGCTCCTGGTCTTTTTTTTTTTTTTTTTTGCTCCTCGAATTTTCACACCTTTTCATGCTCCTCGCATTTTTCACACCTCTTCATGCTCCTCGCATTTTTCACAAGTTTTCATGCTCCTTGCATTTTCCACAAGTTTTCATGCTCCTCGCATTTTTCACACCTTTTCATGCTCCTGGGCTTTCTTTTTTTTTTTTTTTTGCTCCTCGCATTTTTCACACCTTTTCATGCTCCTGCTCTTTTTTTTTTTTTTTTGCTGCTCGCATTTTTCACACATTTTCATGCTCCTGGTCTTTTCTTTTTTTTTTGCTCCTCAAATTTTTCACACCTTTTCATGCTCCTGGTCTTTTTTCTTTTTTTTTTTTTGCTCCTCGAATTTCCACACCTTTTCATGCTCCTTGCATTTTTCACACCTCTTCATGCTCCTCGCATTTTTCACAAGTTTTCATCCTCCTCGTATTTTTCACACCTTTTCATGCTCCTGGGCTTTCTTTTTTTTTTTTTTTTTGCTCCTCGCATTTTTCACACCTTTTCATGCTCCTGGTCTTTTTTTTTTTTTTTTTGCTCCTCGCATTTTTCCCACCTTTTCATGCTCCTGGTCTTTTCTTTTTTTTTTGCTCCTCAAATTTTTCACACCTTTTCATGCTCCTGGTTTTTTCTTTTTTTTTTTTTGCTCCTCGAATTTCCACACCTTTTCATGCTCCTTGCATTTTTCACACCTCTTCATGCTCCTCGCATTTTTCACAAGTTTTCATGCTCCTCGCATTTTTCACAAGTTTTCATGCTCCTCGCATTTTTCACACCTTTTCATGCTCCTGGGCTTTTTTTTTTTTTTTTTTTTGCTCCTCACATTTTTCACACCTTTTCATGCTCCTCGCATTTTTCACACCATATCATGCTCCTGGTCTTTTTTTTTTTTTTTTTTGCTCCTCGCATTTTTGACACCTTTTCATGCTCCTTGTTTTTTTTTTTTTTTTTTTGCTCCTCACATTTTTCACACCTTTTCATGCTCCTGGTCTTTTTTTTTTTTTTTTTGCTCCTCGAATTTTCACACCTTTTCATGCTCCTCGCATTTTTCACACCTCTTCATGCTCCTCGCATTTTTCACAAGTTTTCATGCTCCTTGCATTTTTCACAAGTTTTCATGCTCCTCGCATTTTTCACACCTTTTCATGCTCCTGGGCTTTCTTTTTTTTTTTTTTTTTCTCCTCGCATTTTTCACACCTTTTCATGCTCCTGCTCTTTTTTTTTTTTTTTTGCTGCTCGCATTTTTCACACCTTTTCATGCTCCTGGTCTTTTCTTTTTTTTTTGCTCCTCAAATTTTTCACACCTTTTCATGCTCCTGGTCTTTTTTCTTTTTTTTTTTTTTGCTCCTCGAATTTTCACACCTTTTCATGCTCCTTGCATTTTTCACACCTCTTCATACTCCTCGCATTTTTCACAAGTTTTCATGCTCCTCGCATTTTTCACACCTTTTCATGCTCCTGGGCTTTCTTTTTTTTTTTTTTTTTTGCTCCTCGCATTTTTCACACCTTTTCATGCTCCTGGTCTTTTTTTCTTTTTTTTTGCTCCTCGCATTTTTCACACCTTTTCATGCTCCTGGTCTTTTCTTTTTTTTTTGCTCCTCGCATTTTTCACACCTTTTTATGCTCCTGGTCTTTTTTCTTTTTTTTTTTTTGCTCCTCGAATTTCCACACCTTTTCATGCTCCTTGCATTTTTCACACCTCTTCATGCTCCTCTCATTTTTCACAAGTTTTCATGCTCCTCGCATTATCACAAGTTTTCATGCTCCTCGCATTTTTCACACCTTTTCATGCTCCTGGGCTTTCTTTTTTTTTTTTTTTTTGCTCCTCGCATTTTTCACACGTTTTCATGCTCCTGGTCTTTTCTTTTTTTTTTGCTCCTCGAATTTTCACACCTTTTCATGCTCCTTGCATTTTTCACACCTCTTCATGCTCCTCGCATTTTTCACAAGTTTTCATCCTCCTCGCATTTTTCACACCTTTTCTTGCTCCTGGGCTTTCTTTTTTTTTTTTTTTTTGCTCCTCGCATTTTTCACACCTTTTCATGCTCCTGGTCTTTTTTTTTTTTTTTTTGCTCCTCGCATTTTTCACACCTTTTCATGCTCCTGGTCTTTTCTTTTTTTTTTGCTCCTCAAATTTTTCACACCTTTTCATGCTCCTGGTCTTTTTTCTTTTTTTTTTTTTGCTCCTCGAATTTCCACACCTTTTCATGCTCCTTGCATTTTTCACACCTCTTCATGCTCCTCGCATTTTTCACAAGTTTTCATGCTCCTCGCATTTTTCACAAGTTTTCATGCTCCTCGCATTTTTCACACCTTTTCATGCTCCTGGGCTTTCTTTTTTTTTTTTTTTTGCTCCTCACATTTTTCACACCTTTTCATGCTCCTCGCATTTTTCACACCATATCATGCTCCTGGTCTTTTTTTTTTTTTTTTGCTCCTCGCATTTTTGACACCTTTTCATGCTCCTTGTCTTTTTTTTTTTTTTTTTTGCTCCTCACTTTTTTCACACCTTTTCATTCTCCTGGTCTTTTTTTTTTTTTTTTTTTGCTCCTCGAATTTTCACACCTTTTCATGCTCCTCGCATTTTTCACACCTCTTCATGCTCCTCGCATTTTTCACAAGTTTTCATGCTCCTTGCATTTTTCACAAGTTTTCATGCTCCTCGCATTTTTCACACCTTTTCATGCTCCTGGTCTTTTTTTTTTTTTTTTTTTGCTCCTCGCATTTTTCACACCTTTTCATGCTCCTGGTCTTTTCTTTTTTTTTTGCTCCTCAAATTTTTCACACCTTTTCATGCTCCTGGTCTTTTTTCTTTTTTTTTTTTTGGCTCCTCGAATTTCCACACCTTTTCATGCTCCTTGCATTTTTCACACCTCTTCATGCTCCTCGCATTTTTCACAAGTTTTCATGCTCCTCGCATTTTTCACAAGTTTTCATGCTCCTCGCATTTTTCACACCTTTTCATGCTCCTGGGCTTTCTTTTTTTTTTTTTTTTGCTCCTCACATTTTTCACACCTTTTCATGCTCCTCGCATTTTTCACACCATATCATGCTCCTGGTCTTTTTTTTTTTTTTTTTGCTCCTCGCATTTTTGACACCTTTTCATGCTCCTGGTCTTTTCTTTTTTTTTTGCTCCTCAAATTTTTCACACCTTTTCATGCTCCTGGTCTTTTCTCTTTTTTTTTTTTTGCTCCTCGAATTTTCACACCTTTTCATGCTCCTTGCATTTTTCACACCTCTTCATACTCCTCGCATTTTTCACAAGTTTTCATGCTCCTCGCATTTTTCACACCTTTTCATGCTCCTGGGCTTTCTTTTTTTTTTTTTTTTTTCTCCTCGCATTTTTCACACCTTTTCTTGCTCCTGGTCTTTTTTTCTTTTTTTTTGCTCCTCGCATTTTTCACACCTTTTCATGCTCCTGGTCTTTTCTTTTTTTTTTGCTCCTCGCATTTTTCACACCTTTTTATGCTCCTGGTCTTTTTTCTTTTTTTTTTTTTGCTCCTCGAATTTCCACACCTTTTCATGCTCCTTGCATTTTTCACACCTCTTCATGCTCCTCTCATTTTTCACAAGTTTTCATGCTCCTCGCATTATCACAAGTTTTCATGCTCCTCGCATTTTTCACACCTTTTCATGCTCCTGGGCTTTCTTTTTTTTTTTTTTTTGCTCCTCGCATTTTTCACACCTTTTCATGCTCCTGGTCTTTTCTTTTTTTTTTGCTCCTCGAATTTTCACACCTTTTCATGCTCCTTGCATTTTTCACACCTCTTCATGCTCCTCGCATTTTTCACAAGTTTTCATCCTCCTCGCATTTTTCACACCTTTTCATGCTCCTGGGCTTTCTTTTTTTTTTTTTTTTTTCTCCTCGCATTTTTCACACCTTTTCATGCTCCTGGTCTTTTTTTTTTTTTTTTTTGCTCCTCGCATTTTTCACACCTTTTCATGCTCCTGGTCTTTTCTTTTTTTTTTGCTCCTCAAATTTTTCACACCTTTTCATGCTCCTGGTCTTTTTTCTTTTTTTTTTTTTGCTCCTCGAATTTCCACACCTTTTCATGCTCCTTGCATTTTTCACACCTCTTCATGCTCCTCGCATTTTTCACAAGTTTTCATGCTCCTCGCATTTTTCACAAGTTTTCATGCTCCTCGCATTTTTCACACCTTTTCATGCTCCTGGGCTTTCTTTTTTTTTTTTTTTTGCTCCTCACATTTTTCACACCTTTTCATGCTCCTCGCATTTTTCACACCATATCATGCTCCTGGTCTTTTTTTTTTTTTTTTGCTCCTCGCATTTTTGACACCTTTTCATGCTCCTTGTCTTTTTTTTTTTTTTTTTGCTCCTCACATTTTTCACACCTTTTCATGCTCCTGGTCTTTTTTTTTTTTTTTTTTTTGCTCCTCGAATTTTCACACCTTTTCATGCTCCTCGCATTTTTCACACCTCTTCATGCTCCTCGCATTTTTCACAAGTTTTCATGCTCCTTGCATTTTTCACAAGTTTTCATGCTCCTCGCATTTTTCACACCTTTTCATGCTCCTGGTCTTTTTTTTTTTTTTTTTTGCTCCTCGCATTTTTCACACCTTTTCATGCTCCTGGTCTTTTCTTTTTTTTTTGCTCCTCAAATTTTTCACACCTTTTCATGCTCCTGGTCTTTTTTCTTTTTTTTTTTTTGGCTCCTCGAATTTCCACACCTTTTCATGCTCCTTGCATTTTTCACACCTCTTCATGCTCCTCGCATTTTTCACAAGTTTTCATGCTCCTCGCATTTTTCACAAGTTTTCATGCTCCTCGCATTTTTCACACCTTTTCATGCTCCTGGGCTTTCTTTTTTTTTTTTTTTTGCTCCTCACATTTTTCACACCTTTTCATGCTCCTCGCATTTTTCACACCATATCATGCTCCTGGTCTTTTTTTTTTTTTTTTGCTCCTCGCATTTTTGACACCTTTTCATGCTCCTTGTCTTTTTTTTTTTTTTTTTGCTCCTCACATTTTTCACACCTTTTCATGCTCCTGGTCTTTTTTTTTTTTTTTTTTTGCTCCTCGAATTTTCACACCTTTTCATGCTCCTCGCATTTTTCACACCTCTTCATGCTCCTCGCATTTTTCACAAGTTTTCATGCTCCTTGCATTTTTCACAAGTTTTCATGCTCCTCGCATTTTTCACACCTTTTCATGCTCCTTGCATTTTTCACACCTCTTCATACTCCTCGCATTTTTCACAAGTTTTCATGCTCCTCGCATTTTTCACACCTTTTCATGCTCCTGGGCTTTCTTTTTTTTTTTTTTTTGCTCCTCGCATTTTTCACACCTTTTCATGCTCCTGCTCTTTTTTTTTTTTTTTTTGCTGCTCGCATTTTTCACACATTTTCATGCTCCTGGTCTTTTTTCTTTTTTTTTTTTTGCTCCTCGCATTTTTCACACCTTTTCATGTTCCTGGTCTTTTTTTTTTTTTTTTTGCTCCTCACATTTTTCACACCTTTTCATGCTCCTCGCATTTTTCACACCATATCATGCTCCTGGTCTTTTTTTTTTTTTTTTGCTGCTCGCATTTTTGACACCATTTCATGCTCCTTGTCTTTTTTTATTTTTTTTTTGCTCTTCACATTTTTTACACCTTTTCATGCTCCTGGTCTTTTTTTTTTTTTTTTTTTTGCTCCTCGAATTTTCACACCTTTTCATGCCCCTTGCATTTTTCACACCTCTTCATGCTCCTCGCATTTTTCACAAGTTTTCTTGTTCCTCGCATTTTTCACAAGTTTTCATGCTCCTCGCATTTTTCACACCTTTTCATGCTCCTGGGCTTTCTTTTTTTTTTTTTTTTGCTCCTCGCATTTTTCACACCATATCATGCTCCTGGTCTTTTTTTTTTTTTTTGCTGCTCGCATTTTTCACACCTTTTCATGCTCCTGGTCTTTTCTTTTTTTTTTGCTCCTCAAATTTTTCACACCTTTTCATGCTCCTGGTCTTTTTTCTTTTTTTTTTTTTGTCCTCGAATTTTCACACCTTTTCATGCTCCTTGCATTTTTCACACCTCTTCATGCTCCTCGCATTTTTCACAAGTTTTCATGCTCCTCGCATTTTTCACACCTTTTCATGCTCCTGGGCTTTCTTTTTTTTTTTTTTTTGCTCCTCGCATTTTTCACACCTTTTCATGCTCCTGGTCTTTTCTTTTTTTTTTGCTCCTCAATTTTTTCACACCTTTTCATGCTCCTGGTCTTTTTTCTTTTTTTTTTTTTGCTCCTCGCATTTTTCACACCTTTTCATGCTCCTGGTCTTTTCTTTTTTTTTTGCTCCTCGCATTTTTCACACCTTTTCATGCTCCTGGTCTTTTCTTTTTTTTTTGCTCCTCGCATTTTTCACACCTTTTCATGCTCCTGGTCTTTTTTCTTTTTTTTTTTTGCTCCTCGCATTTTCACACCTTTTCATGTTCCTGGTCTTTTTTTTTTTTTTTTTTTTTTTTGCTCCTCGCATTTTTCACAACTTTTCATGCTCCTGGTCTTTTTTTTTTTTTTTGCTCCTCGCATTTTTCACACCTTTTCATGCTCCTGGTCTTTTCTTTTTTTTTTGCTCCTCGAATTTTCACACCTTTTCATGCTCCTTGCATTTTTCACACCTCTTCATGCTCCTCGCATTTTTCACAATTTTTCATCCTCCTCGTATTTTTCACACCTTTTCATGCTCCTGGGCTTTCTTTTTTTTTTTTTTTTGCTCCTCGCATTTTTCACACCTTTTCATGCTCCTGGTCTTTTTTTTTTTTTTTTTGCTCCTCGCATTTTTCACACCTTTTCATGCTCCTGGTCTTTTCTTTTTTTTTTGCTCCTCAAATTTTTCACACCTTTTCATGCTCCTGGTCTTTTTTCTTTTTTTTTTTTTGCTCCTCGAATTTCCACACCTTTTCATGCTCCTTGCATTTTTCACACCTCTTCATGCTCCTCGCATTTTTCACAAGTTTTCATGCTCCTCGCATTTTTCACAAGTTTTCATGCTCCTCGCATTTTTCACACCTTTTCATGCTCCTGGGCTTTCTTTTTTTTTTTTTTTTGCTCCTCACATTTTTCACACCTTTTCATGCTCCTCGCATTTTTCACACCATATCATGCTCCTGGTCTTTTTTTTTTTTTTTTTGCTCCTCGCATTTTTGACACCTTTTCATGCTCCTTGTCTTTTTTTTTTTTTTTTTGCTCCTCACTTTTTTCACACCTTTTCATGCTCCTGGTCTTTTTTTTTTTTTTTTTTTTGCTCCTCGAATTTTCACACCTTTTCATGCTCCTCGCATTTTTCACACCTCTTCATGCTCCTCGCATTTTTCACAAGTTTTCATGCTCCTTGCATTTTTCACAAGTTTTCATGCTCCTCGCATTTTTCACACCTTTTCATGCTCCTGGGCTTTCTTTTTTTTTTTTTTTTGCTCCTCGCATTTTTCACACCTTTTCATGCTCCTGCTCTTTTTTTTTTTTTTTTGCTGCTCGCATTTTTCACACATTTTCATGCTCCTGGTCTTTTCTTTTTTTTTTGCTCCTCAAATTTTTCACACCTTTTCATGCTCCTGGTCTTTTTTCTTTTTTTTTTTTTGCTCCTCGAATTTTCACACCTTTTCATGCTCCTTGCATTTTTCACACCTCTTCATACTCCTCGCATTTTTCACAAGTTTTCATGCTCCTCGCATTTTTCACACCTTTTCATGCTCCTGGGCTTTCTTTTTTTTTTTTTTTTTGCTCCTCGCATTTTTCACACCTTTTCATGCTCCTGGTCTTTTTTTTTTTTTTTTTTGCTCCTCGCATTTTTCACACCTTTTCATGCTCCTGGTCTTTTCTTTTTTTTTTGCTCCTCAAATTTTTCACACCTTTTCATGCTCCTGGTCTTTTTTCTTTTTTTTTTTTTGCTCCTCGCATTTTTCACACCTTTTCATGTTCCTGGTCTTTTTTTTTTTTTTTTTTTTTTTGCTCCTCGCATTTTTCCCCCCTTTTCTTGCTCCTGTTTTTTCTTTTTTTTTTTTTGCTCCTCGCATTTTTCACACCTTTTCATGTTCCTGGTCTTTTTTTTTTTTTTTTGCTCCTCACATTTTTCACACCTTTTCATGATCCTCGCATTTTTCACACCATATCATGCTCCTGGTCTTTTTTTTTTTTTTTTGCTGCTCGCATTTTTGACACCATTTCATGCTCCTTGTCTTTTTTTATTTTTTTTTTGCTCTTCACATTTTTTACACCTTTTCATGCTCCTGGTCTTTTTTTTTTTTTTTTTTTTGCTCCTCGAATTTTCACACCTTTTCATGCCCCTTGCATTTTTCACACCTCTTCATGCTCCTCGCATTTTTCACAAGTTTTCTTGTTCCTCGCATTTTTCACAAGTTTTCATGCTCCTCGCATTTTTCACACCTTTTCATGCTCCTGGGCTTTCTTTTTTTTTTTTTTTTGCTCCTCGCATTTTTCACACCATATCATGCTCCTGGTCTTTTTTTTTTTTTGCTGCTCGCATTTTTCACACCTTTTCATGCTCCTGGTCTTTTCTTTTTTTTTTGCTCCTCAAATTTTTCACACCTTTTCATGCTCCTGGTCTTTTTTCTTTTTTTTTTTTTGTCCTCGAATTTTCACACCTTTTCATGCTCCTTGCATTTTTCACACCTCTTCATGCTCCTCGCATTTTTCACAAGTTTTCATGCTCCTCGCATTTTTCACACCTTTTCATGCTCCTGGGCTTTCTTTTTTTTTTTTTTTTTTGCTCCTCGCATTTTTCACACCTTTTCATGCTCCTGGTCTTTTCTTTTTTTTTTGCTCCTCAAATTTTTCACACCTTTTCATGCTCCTGGTCTTTTTTCTTTTTTTTTTTTTGCTCCTCGCATTTTTCACACCTTTTCATGTTCCTGGTCTTTTTTTTTTTTTTTTTTTTTTTTGCTCCTCGCATTTTTCACACCTTTTCATGCTCCTGGGCTTTCTTTTTTTTTTTTTTTTGCTCCTCACATTTTTCACACCTTTTCATGCTCCTCGCATTTTTCACACCATATCATGCTCCTGGTCTTTTTTTTTTTTTTTTGCTCCTCGCATTTTTGACACCTTTTCATGCTCCTTGTCTTTTTTTTTTTTTTTTTGCTCCTCACATTTTTCACACCTTTTCATGCTCCTGGTCTTTTTTTTTTTTTTTTTTTTGCTCCTCGAATTTTCACACCTTTTCATGCTCCTCGCATTTTTCACACCTCTTCATGCTCCTCGCATTTTTCACAAGTTTTCATGCTCCTTGCATTTTTCACAAGTTTTCATGCTCCTCGCATTTTTCACACCTTTTCATGCTCCTGGGCTTTCTTTTTTTTTTTTTTTTGCTCCTCGCATTTTTCACACCTTTTCATGCTCCTGCTCTTTTTTTTTTTTTTTTTGCTGCTCGCATTTTTCACACATTTTCATGCTCCTGGTCTTTTTTCTTTTTTTTTTTTTGCTCCTCGCATTTTTCACACCTTTTCATGTTCCTGGTCTTTTTTTTTTTTTTTTTGCTCCTCACATTTTTCACACCTTTTCATGCTCCTCGCATTTTTCACACCATATCATGCTCCTGGTCTTTTTTTTTTTTTTTTGCTGCTCGCATTTTTGACACCATTTCATGCTCCTTGTCTTTTTTTATTTTTTTTTTGCTCTTCACATTTTTTACACCTTTTCATGCTCCTGGTCTTTTTTTTTTTTTTTTTTTTGCTCCTCGAATTTTCACACCTTTTCATGCCCCTTGCATTTTTCACACCTCTTCATGCTCCTCGCATTTTTCACAAGTTTTCTTGTTCCTCGCATTTTTCACAAGTTTTCATGCTCCTCGCATTTTTCACACCTTTTCATGCTCCTGGGCTTTCTTTTTTTTTTTTTTTTGCTCCTCGCATTTTTCACACCATATCATGCTCCTGGTCTTTTTTTTTTTTTTTGCTGCTCGCATTTTTCACACCTTTTCATGCTCCTGGTCTTTTCTTTTTTTTTTGCTCCTCAAATTTTTCACACCTTTTCATGCTCCTGGTCTTTTTTCTTTTTTTTTTTTTGTCCTCGAATTTTCACACCTTTTCATGCTCCTTGCATTTTTCACACCTCTTCATGCTCCTCGCATTTTTCACAAGTTTTCATGCTCCTCGCATTTTTCACACCTTTTCATGCTCCTGGGCTTTCTTTTTTTTTTTTTTTTGCTCCTCGCATTTTTCACACCTTTTCATGCTCCTGGTCTTTTCTTTTTTTTTTGCTCCTCAAATTTTTCACACCTTTTCATGCTCCTGGTCTTTTTTCTTTTTTTTTTTTTTGCTCCTCGCATTTTTCACACCTTTTCATGTTCCTGGTCTTTTCTTTTTTTTTTGCTCCTCGCATTTTTCACACCTTTTCATGCTCCTGGTCTTTTCTTTTTTTTTTGCTCCTCGCATTTTTCACACCTTTTCATGCTCCTGGTCTTTTTTTTTTTTTTTTTTTGCTCCTCGCATTTTCACACCTTTTCATGTTCCTGGTCTTTTTTTTTTTTTTTTTTTTTTTTTGCTCCTCGCATTTTTCACATCTTTTCATGCTCCTGGTCTTTTTTTTTTTTTTTGCTCCTCGCATTTTTCACACCTTTTCATGCTCCTGGTCTTTTCTTTTTTTTTTGCTCCTCGAATTTTCACACCTTTTCATGCTCCTTGCATTTTTCACACCTCTTCATGCTCCTCGCATTTTTCACAAGTTTTCATCCTCCTCGTTTTTTTCACACCTTTTCATGCTCCTGGGCTTTCTTTTTTTTTTTTTTTTGCTCCTCGCATTTTTCACACCTTTTCATGCTCCTGGTCTTTTTTTTTTTTTTTTTTGCTCCTCGCATTTTTCACACCTTTTCATGCTCCTGGTCTTTTCTTTTTTTTTTGCTCCTCAAATTTTTCACACCTTTTCATGCTCCTGGTCTTTTTTTTTTTTTTTTTTTTGCTCCTCGAATTTCCACACCTTTTCATGCTCCTTGCATTTTTCACACCTCTTCATGCTCCTCGCATTTTTCACAAGTTTTCATGCTCCTCGCATTTTTCACAAGTTTTCATGCTCCTCGCATTTTTCACACCTTTTCATGCTCCTGGGCTTTCTTTTTTTTTTTTTTTTGCTCCTCACATTTTTCACACCTTTTCATGCTCCTCGCATTTTTCACACCATATCATGCTCCTGGTCTTTTTTTTTTTTTTTTTGCTGCTCGCATTTTTGACACCATTTCATGCTCCTTGTTTTTTTTTTTTTTTTTTTTGCTCTTCACATTTTTTACACCTTTTCATGCTCCTGGTCTTTTTTTTTTTTTTTTTTTTGCTCCTCGAATTTTCACACCTTTTCATGCCCCTTGCATTTTTCACACCTCTTCATGCTCCTCGCATTTTTCACAAGTTTTCTTGTTCCTCGCATTTTTCACAAGTTTTCATGCTCCTCGCATTTTTCACACCTTTTCATGCTCCTGGGCTTTCTTTTTTTTTTTTTTTTGCTCCTCGCATTTTTCACACCATATCATGCTCCTGGTCTTTTTTTTTTTTTTGCTGCTCGCATTTTTCACACCTTTTCATGCTCCTGGTCTTTTCTTTTTTTTTTGCTCCTCAAATTTTTCACACCTTTTCATGCTCCTGGTCTTTTTTCTTTTTTTTTTTTTGTCCTCGAATTTTCACACCTTTTCATGCTCCTTGCATTTTTCACACCTCTTCATGCTCCTCGCATTTTTCACAAGTTTTCATGCTCCTCGCATTTTTCACACCTTTTCATGCTCCTGGGCTTTCTTTTTTTTTTTTTTTTTTGCTCCTCGCATTTTTCACACCTTTTCATGCTCCTGGTCTTTTCTTTTTTTTTTGCTCCTCAAATTTTTCACACCTTTTCATGCTCCTGGTCTTTTTTCTTTTTTTTTTTTTGCTCCTCGCATTTTTCACACCTTTTCATGTTCCTGGTCTTTTTTTTTTTTTTTTTTTTTTTTGCTCCTCGCATTTTTCACACCTTTTCATGCTCCTGGGCTTTCTTTTTTTTTTTTTTTTGCTCCTCACATTTTTCACACCTTTTCATGCTCCTCGCTTTTTTCACACCATATCATGCTCCTGGTCTTTTTTTTTTTTTTTTGCTCCTCGCATTTTTGACACCTTTTCATGCTCCTTGTCTTTTTTTTTTTTTTTTTGCTCCTCACATTTTTCACACCTTTTCATGCTCCTGGTCTTTTTTTTTTTTTTTTTTTGCTCCTCGAATTTTCACACCTTTTCATGCTCCTCGCATTTTTCACACCTCTTCATGCTCCTCGCATTTTTCACAAGTTTTCATGCTCCTTGCATTTTTCACAAGTTTTCATGCTCCTCGCATTTTTCACACCTTTTCATGCTCCTGGTCTTTTTTTTTTTTTTTTTGCTGCTCGCATTTTTCACACCTTTTCATGCTCCTGGTCTTTTCTTTTTTTTTTGCTCCTCAAATTTTTCACACCTTTTCATGCTCCTGGTCTTTTTTCTTTTTTTTTTTTTGGCTCCTCGAATTTCCACACCTTTTCATGCTCCTTGCATTTTTCACACCTCTTCATGCTCCTCGCATTTTTCACAAGTTTTCATGCTCCTCGCATTTTTCACAAGTTTTCATGCTCCTCGCATTTTTCACACCTTTTCATGCTCCTGGGCTTTCTTTTTTTTTTTTTTTTGCTCCTCACATTTTTCACACCTTTTCATGCTCCTCGCATTTTTCACACCATATCATGCTCCTGGTCTTTTTTTTTTTTTTTTGCTCCTCGCATTTTTGACACCTTTTCATGCTCCTTGTCTTTTTTTTTTTTTTTTTTGCTCCTCACATTTTTCACACCTTTTCATGCTCCTGGTCTTTTTTTTTTTTTTTTTTTGCTCCTCGAATTTTCACACCTTTTCATGCTCCTCGCATTTTTCACACCTCTTCATGCTCCTTGCATTTTTCACAAGTTTTCATGCTCCTTGCATTTTTCACAAGTTTTCATGCTCCTCGCATTTTTCACACCTTTTCATGCTCCTGGGCTTTCTTTTTTTTTTTTTTTTGCTCCTCGCATTTTTCACACCTTTTCATGCTCCTGCTCTTTTTTTTTTTTTTTTGCTGCTCGCATTTTTCACACATTTTCATGCTCCTGGTCTTTTTTCTTTTTTTTTTTTTGCTCCTCGCATTTTTCACACCTTTTCATGTTCCTGGTCTTTTTTTTTTTTTTTTTGCTCCTCACATTTTTCACACCTTTTCATGCTCCTCGCATTTTTCACACCATATCATGCTCCTGGTCTTTTTTTTTTTTTTTTTGCTGCTCGCATTTTTGACACCATTTCATGCTCCTTGTCTTTTTTTATTTTTTTTTTGCTCTTCACATTTTTTACACCTTTTCATGCTCCTGGTCTTTTTTTTTTTTTTTTTTTTGCTCCTCGAATTTTCACACCTTTTCATGCCCCTTGCATTTTTCACACCTCTTCACGCTCCTCGCATTTTTCACAAGTTTTCTTGTTCCTCGCATTTTTCACAAGTTTTCATGCTCCTCGCATTTTTCACACCTTTTCATGCTCCTGGGCTTTCTTTTTTTTTTTTTTTGCTCCTCGCATTTTTCACACCATATCATGCTCCTGGTCTTTTTTTTTTTTTTTGCTGCTCGCATTTTTCACACCTTTTCATGCTCCTGGTCTTTTCTTTTTTTTTTGCTCCTCAAATTTTTCACACCTTTTCATGCTCCTGGTCTTTTTTCTTTTTTTTTTTTTGTCCTCGAATTTTCACACCTTTTCATGCTCCTTGCATTTTTCACACCTCTTCATGCTCCTCACATTTTTCACAAGTTTTCATGCTCCTCGCATTTTTCACACCTTTTCATGCTCCTGGGCTTTCTTTTTTTTTTTTTTTTGCTCCTCGCATTTTTCACACCTTTTCATGCTCCTGGTTTTTTCTTTTTTTTTTGCTCCTCAAATTTTTCACACCTTTTCATGCTCCTGGTCTTTTTTCTTTTTTTTTTTTTGCTCCTCGCATTTTTCACACCTTTTCATGTTCCTGGTCTTTTCTTTTTTTTTTGCTCCTCGCATTTTTCACACCTTTTCATGCTCCTGGTCTTTTCTTTTTTTTTTGCTCCTCGCATTTTTCACACCTTTTCATGCTCCTGGTCTTTTTTCTTTTTTTTTTTTGCTCCTCGCTTTTTCACACCTTTTCATGTTCCTGGTCTTTTTTTTTTTTTTTTTTTTTTTTTTTGCTCCTCGCATTTTTCACAACTTTTCATGCTCCTGGTCTTTTTTTTTTTTTTTTGCTCCTCGCATTTTTCACACCTTTTCATGCTCCTGGTCTTTTCTTTTTTTTTTGCTCCTCGAATTTTCACACCTTTTCATGCTCCTTGCATTTTTCACACCTCTTCATGCTCCTCGCATTTTTCACAAGTTTTCATCCTCCTCGTATTTTTCACACCTTTTCATGCTCCTGGGCTTTCTTTTTTTTTTTTTTTTTGCTCCTCGCATTTTTCACACCTTTTCATGCTCCTGGTCTTTTTTTTTTTTTTTTTGCTCCTCGCATTTTTCACACCTTTTCATGCTCCTGGTCTTTTCTTTTTTTTTTGCTCCTCAAATTTTTCACACCTTTTCATGCTCCTGGTCTTTTTTCTTTTTTTTTTTTTGCTCCTCGAATTTCCACACCTTTTCATGCTCCTTGCATTTTTCACACCTCTTCATGCTCCTCGCATTTTTCACAAGTTTTCATGCTCCTCGCATTTTTCACAAGTTTTCATGCTCCTCGCATTTTTCACACCTTTTCATGCTCCTGGGCTTTCTTTTTTTTTTTTTTTTGCTCCTCACATTTTTCACACCTTTTCATGCTCCTCGCATTTTTCACACCATATCATGCTCCTGGTCTTTTTTTTTTTTTTTTTGCTCCTCGCATTTTTGACACCTTTTCATGCTCCTTGTCTTTTTTTTTTTTTTTTTTGCTCCTCACATTTTTTCCCCCTTTTCATGCTCCTGGTCTTTTTTTTTTTTTTTTTTTGCTCCTCGAATTTTCACACCTTTTCATGCTCCTCGCATTTTTCACACCTCTTCATGCTCCTTGCATTTTTCACAAGTTTTCATGCTCCTTGCATTTTTCACAAGTTTTCATGCTCCTCGCATTTTTCACACCTTTTCATGCTCCTGGCCTTTCTTTTTTTTTTTTTTTTGCTCCTCGCATTTTTCACACCTTTTCATGCTCCTGCTCTTTTTTTTTTTTTTTTGCTGCTCGCATTTTTCACACATTTTCATGCTCCTGGTCTTTTCTTTTTTTTTTGCTCCTCAAATTTTTCACACCTTTTCATGCTCCTGGTCTTTTTTCTTTTTTTTTTTTTGCTCCTCGAATTTTCACACCTTTTCATGCTCCTTGCATTTTTCACACCTCTTCATACTCCTCGCATTTTTCACAAGTTTTCATGCTCCTCGCATTTTTCACACCTTTTCATGCTCCTGGTCTTTTTTTTTTTTTTTTTTGCTCCTCGCATTTTTCACACCTTTTCATGCTCCTGGTCTTTTCTTTTTTTTTTGCTCCTCAAATTTTTCACACCTTTTCATGCTCCTGGTCTTTTTTCTTTTTTTTTTTTTGCTCCTCGAATTTTCACACCTTTTCATGCTCCTTGCATTTTTCACACCTCTTCATACTCCTCGCATTTTTCACAAGTTTTCATGCTCCTCGCATTTTTCACACCTTTTCATGCTCCTGGTCTTTTTTTTTTTTTTTTTTGCTCCTCGCATTTTTCACACCTTTTCATGCTCCTGGTCTTTTCTTTTTTTTTTGCTCCTCAAATTTTTCACACCTTTTCATGCTCCTGGTCTTTTTTCTTTTTTTTTTTTTGCTCCTCGCATTTTTCACACCTTTTCATGTTCCTGGTCTTTTTTTTTTTTTTTTTTTTTTTGCTCCTCGCATTTTTCACACCTTTTCATGCTCCTGGTCTTTTTTTTTTTTTTTTTTTTGCTCCTCGCTTTTTTCACCCCTTTTCATGTTCCTGGTCTTTTTTTTTTTTTTTTTGCTCCTCACATTTTTCACACCTTTTCATGATCCTCGCATTTTTCACACCATATCATGCTCCTGGTCTTTTTTTTTTTTTTTTGCTGCTCGCATTTTTGACACCATTTCATGCTCCTTGTCTTTTTTTATTTTTTTTTTGCTCTTCACATTTTTTACACCTTTTCATGCTCCTGGTCTTTTTTTTTTTTTTTTTTTGCTCCTCGAATTTTCACACCTTTTCATGCCCCTTGCATTTTTCACACCTCTTCATGCTCCTCGCATTTTTCACAAGTTTTCTTGTTCCTCGCATTTTTCACAAGTTTTCATGCTCCTCGCATTTTTCACACCTTTTCATGCTCCTGGGCTTTCTTTTTTTTTTTTTTTTGCTCCTCGCATTTTTCACACCATATCATGCTCCTGGTCTTTTTTTTTTTTTTTGCTGCTCGCATTTTTCACACCTTTTCATGCTCCTGGTCTTTTCTTTTTTTTTTGCTCCTCAAATTTTTCACACCTTTTCATGCTCCTGGTCTTTTTTCTTTTTTTTTTTTTGTCCTCGAATTTTCACACCTTTTCATGCTCCTTGCATTTTTCACACCTCTTCATGCTCCTCGCATTTTTCACAAGTTTTCATGCTCCTCGCATTTTTCACACCTTTTCATGCTCCTGGGCTTTCTTTTTTTTTTTTTTTTTTGCTCCTCGCATTTTTCACACCTTTTCATGCTCCTGGTCTTTTCTTTTTTTTTTGCTCCTCAAATTTTTCACACCTTTTCATGCTCCTGGTCTTTTTTCTTTTTTTTTTTTTGCTCCTCGCATTTTTCACACCTTTTCATGTTCCTGGTCTTTTTTTTTTTTTTTTTTTTTTTTGCTCCTCGCATTTTTCACACCTTTTCATGCTCCTGGGCTTTCTTTTTTTTTTTTTTTTGCTCCTCACATTTTTCACACCTTTTCATGCTCCTCGCATTTTTCACACCATATCATGCTCCTGGTCTTTTTTTTTTTTTTTTTGCTCCTCGCATTTTTGACACCTTTTCATGCTCCTTGTCTTTTTTTTTTTTTTTTTGCTCCTCACATTTTTCACACCTTTTCATGCTCCTGGTCTTTTTTTTTTTTTTTTTTTGCTCCTCGAATTTTCACACCTTTTCATGCTCCTCGCATTTTTCACACCTCTTCATGCTCCTCGCATTTTTCACAAGTTTTCATGCTCCTTGCATTTTTCACAAGTTTTCATGCTCCTCGCATTTTTCACACCTTTTCATGCTCCTGGTCTTTTTTTTTTTTTTTTTGCTGCTCGCATTTTTCACACCTTTTCATGCTCCTGGTCTTTTCTTTTTTTTTTGCTCCTCAAATTTTTCACACCTTTTCATGCTCCTGGTCTTTTTTCTTTTTTTTTTTTTGGCTCCTCGAATTTCCACACCTTTTCATGCTCCTTGCATTTTTCACACCTCTTCATGCTCCTCGCATTTTTCACAAGTTTTCATGCTCCTCGCATTTTTCACAAGTTTTCATGCTCCTCGCATTTTTCACACCTTTTCATGCTCCTGGGCTTTCTTTTTTTTTTTTTTTTGCTCCTCACATTTTTCACACCTTTTCATGCTCCTCGCATTTTTCACACCATATCATGCTCCTGGTCTTTTTTTTTTTTTTTTGCTCCTCGCATTTTTGACACCTTTTCATGCTCCTTGTCTTTTTTTTTTTTTTTTTTGCTCCTCACATTTTTCACACCTTTTCATGCTCCTGGTCTTTTTTTTTTTTTTTTTTTGCTCCTCGAATTTTCACACCTTTTCATGCTCCTCGCATTTTTCACACCTCTTCATGCTCCTTGCATTTTTCACAAGTTTTCATGCTCCTTGCATTTTTCACAAGTTTTCATGCTCCTCGCATTTTTCACACCTTTTCATGCTCCTGGGCTTTCTTTTTTTTTTTTTTTTGCTCCTCGCATTTTTCACACCTTTTCATGCTCCTGCTCTTTTTTTTTTTTTTTGCTGCTCGCATTTTTCACACATTTTCATGCTCCTGGTCTTTTTTCTTTTTTTTTTTTTGCTCCTCGCATTTTTCACACCTTTTCATGTTCCTGGTCTTTTTTTTTTTTTTTTTGCTCCTCACATTTTTCACACCTTTTCATGCTCCTCGCATTTTTCACACCATATCATGCTCCTGGTCTTTTTTTTTTTTTTTTGCTGCTCGCATTTTTGACACCATTTCATGCTCCTTGTCTTTTTTTATTTTTTTTTTGCTCTTCACATTTTTTACACCTTTTCATGCTCCTGGTCTTTTTTTTTTTTTTTTTG
Source organism: Cervus elaphus (assembly GCF_910594005.1). Taxonomy (NCBI): domain Eukaryota; kingdom Metazoa; phylum Chordata; class Mammalia; order Artiodactyla; family Cervidae; genus Cervus; species Cervus elaphus. The sequence continues at coordinate 187,111 of NW_025316735.1, read as the reverse complement.
CTCCTCACATTTTTCACACCTTTTCATGCTCCTGGTCTTTTTTTTTTTTTTTTTTTGCTCCTCGAATTTTCACACCTTTTCATGCTCCTCGCATTTTTCACACCTCTTCATGCTCCTCGCATTTTTCACAAGTTTTCATGCTCCTTGCATTTTTCACAAGTTTTCATGCTCCTCGCATTTTTCACACCTTTTCATGCTCCTGGTCTTTTTTTTTTTTTTTTTGCTGCTCGCATTTTTCACACCTTTTCATGCTCCTGGTCTTTTCTTTTTTTTTTGCTCCTCAAATTTTTCACACCTTTTCATGCTCCTGGTCTTTTTTCTTTTTTTTTTTTTGGCTCCTCGAATTTCCACACCTTTTCATGCTCCTTGCATTTTTCACACCTCTTCATGCTCCTCGCATTTTTCACAAGTTTTCATGCTCCTCGCATTTTTCACAAGTTTTCATGCTCCTCGCATTTTTCACACCTTTTCATGCTCCTGGGCTTTCTTTTTTTTTTTTTTTTGCTCCTCACATTTTTCACACCTTTTCATGCTCCTCGCATTTTTCACACCATATCATGCTCCTGGTCTTTTTTTTTTTTTTTTGCTCCTCGCATTTTTGACACCTTTTCATGCTCCTTGTCTTTTTTTTTTTTTTTTTTGCTCCTCACATTTTTCACACCTTTTCATGCTCCTGGTCTTTTTTTTTTTTTTTTTTTGCTCCTCGAATTTTCACACCTTTTCATGCTCCTCGCATTTTTCACACCTCTTCATGCTCCTTGCATTTTTCACAAGTTTTCATGCTCCTTGCATTTTTCACAAGTTTTCATGCTCCTCGCATTTTTCACACCTTTTCATGCTCCTGGGCTTTCTTTTTTTTTTTTTTTTTGCTCCTCGCATTTTTCACACCTTTTCATGCTCCTGCTCTTTTTTTTTTTTTTTGCTGCTCGCATTTTTCACACATTTTCATGCTCCTGGTCTTTTTTCTTTTTTTTTTTTTGCTCCTCGCATTTTTCACACCTTTTCATGTTCCTGGTCTTTTTTTTTTTTTTTTTGCTCCTCACATTTTTCACACCTTTTCATGCTCCTCGCATTTTTCACACCATATCATGCTCCTGGTCTTTTTTTTTTTTTTTTGCTGCTCGCATTTTTGACACCATTTCATGCTCCTTGTCTTTTTTTATTTTTTTTTTGCTCTTCACATTTTTTACACCTTTTCATGCTCCTGGTCTTTTTTTTTTTTTTTTTTTTGCTCCTCGAATTTTCACACCTTTTCATGCCCCTTGCATTTTTCACACCTCTTCACGCTCCTCGCATTTTTCACAAGTTTTCTTGTTCCTCGCATTTTTCACAAGTTTTCATGCTCCTCGCATTTTTCACACCTTTTCATGCTCCTGGGCTTTCTTTTTTTTTTTTTTTTGCTCCTCGCATTTTTCACACCATATCATGCTCCTGGTCTTTTTTTTTTTTTTTGCTGCTCGCATTTTTCACACCTTTTCATGCTCCTGGTCTTTTCTTTTTTTTTTGCTACTCAAATTTTTCACACCTTTTCATGCTCCTGGTCTTTTTTCTTTTTTTTTTTTTGTCCTCGAATTTTCACACCTTTTCATGCTCCTTGCATTTTTCACACCTCTTCATGCTCCTCGCATTTTTCACAAGTTTTCATGCTCCTCGCATTTTTCACACCTTTTCATGCTCCTGGGCTTTCTTTTTTTTTTTTTTTTGCTCCTCGCATTTTTCACACCTTTTCATGCTCCTGGTCTTTTCTTTTTTTTTTGCTCCTCAAATTTTTCACACCTTTTCATGCTCCTGGTCTTTTTTCTTTTTTTTTTTTTTGCTCCTCGCATTTTTCACACCTTTTCATGTTCCTGGTCTTTTCTTTTTTTTTTGCTCCTCGCATTTTTCACACCTTTTCATGCTCCTGGTCTTTTCTTTTTTTTTTGCTCCTCGCATTTTTCACACCTTTTCATGCTCCTGGTCTTTTTTCTTTTTTTTTTTTGCTCCTCGCATTTTCACACCTTTTCATGTTCCTGGTCTTTTTTTTTTTTTTTTTTTTTTTTTGCTCCTCGCATTTTTCACAACTTTTCATGCTCCTGGTCTTTTTTTTTTTTTTTTGCTCCTCGCATTTTTCACACCTTTTCATGCTCCTGGTCTTTTCTTTTTTTTTTGCTCCTCGAATTTTCACACCTTTTCATGCTCCTTGCATTTTTCACACCTCTTCATGCTCCTCGCATTTTTCACAAGTTTTCATCCTCCTCGTATTTTTCACACCTTTTCATGCTCCTGGGCTTTCTTTTTTTTTTTTTTTTTGCTCCTCGCATTTTTCACCCCTTTTCATGCTCCTGGTCTTTTTTTTTTTTTTTTTTGCTCCTCGCATTTTTCACACCTTTTCATGCTCCTGGTCTTTTCTTTTTTTTTTGCTCCTCAAATTTTTCACACCTTTTCATGCTCCTGGTCTTTTTTCTTTTTTTTTTTTTGCTCCTCGAATTTCCACACCTTTTCATGCTCCTTGCATTTTTCACACCTCTTCATGCTCCTCGCATTTTTCACAAGTTTTCATGCTCCTCGCATTTTTCACAAGTTTTCATGCTCCTCGCATTTTTCACACCTTTTCATGCTCCTGGGCTTTCTTTTTTTTTTTTTTTTGCTCCTCACATTTTTCACACCTTTTCATGCTCCTCGCATTTTTCACACCATATCATGCTCCTGGTCTTTTTTTTTTTTTTTTTGCTCCTCGCATTTTTGACACCTTTTCATGCTCCTTGTCTTTTTTTTTTTTTTTTTGCTCCTCACATTTTTCACACCTTTTCATGCTCCTGGTCTTTTTTTTTTTTTTTTTTTGCTCCTCGAATTTTCACACCTTTTCATGCTCCTCGCATTTTTCACACCTCTTCATGCTCCTCGCATTTTTCACAAGTTTTCATGCTCCTTGCATTTTTCACAAGTTTTCATGCTCCTCGCATTTTTCACACCTTTTCATGCTCCTGGGCTTTCTTTTTTTTTTTTTTTTGCTCCTCGCATTTTTCACACCTTTTCATGCTCCTGCTCTTTTTTTTTTTTTTTTTGCTGCTCGCATTTTTCACACATTTTCATGCTCCTGGTCTTTTTTCTTTTTTTTTTTTTGCTCCTCGCATTTTTCACACCTTTTCATGCTCCTGCTCTTTTTTTTTTTTTTTTTGCTCCTCGCATTTTTCACACATTTTCATGCTCCTGGTCTTTTTTCTTTTTTTTTTTTTGCTCCTCGCATTTTTCACCCCTTTTCATGTTCCTGGTCTTTTTTTTTTTTTTTTTTGCTCCTCACATTTTTCACACCTTTTCATGCTCCTCGCATTTTTCACACCATATCATGCTCCTGGTCTTTTTTTTTTTTTTTGCTGCTCGCATTTTTGACACCATTTCATGCTCCTTGTCTTTTTTTATTTTTTTTTTGCTCTTCACATTTTTTACACCTTTTCATGCTCCTGGTCTTTTTTTTTTTTTTTTTTTTGCTCCTCGAATTTTCACACCTTTTCATGCCCCTTGCATTTTTCACACCTCTTCATGCTCCTCGCATTTTTCACAAGTTTTCTTGTTCCTCGCATTTTTCACAAGTTTTCATGCTCCTCGCATTTTTCACACCTTTTCATGCTCCTGGGCTTTCTTTTTTTTTTTTTTTTGCTCCTCGCATTTTTCACACCATATCATGCTCCTGGTCTTTTTTTTTTTTTTTGCTGCTCGCATTTTTCACACCTTTTCATGCTCCTGGTCTTTTCTTTTTTTTTTGCTCCTCAAATTTTTCACACCTTTTCATGCTCCTGGTCTTTTTTCTTTTTTTTTTTTTGTCCTCGAATTTTCACACCTTTTCATGCTCCTTGCATTTTTCACACCTCTTCATGCTCCTCGCATTTTTCACAAGTTTTCATGCTCCTCGCATTTTTCACACCTTTTCATGCTCCTGGGCTTTCTTTTTTTTTTTTTTTTGCTCCTCGCATTTTTCACACCTTTTCATGCTCCTGGTCTTTTCTTTTTTTTTTGCTCCTCAAATTTTTCACACCTTTTCATGCTCCTGGTCTTTTTTCTTTTTTTTTTTTTGCTCCTCGCATTTTTCACACCTTTTCATGTTCCTGGTCTTTTCTTTTTTTTTTGCTCCTCGCATTTTTCACACCTTTTCATGCTCCTGGTCTTTTCTTTTTTTTTTGCTCCTCGCATTTTTCACACCTTTTCATGCTCCTGGTCTTTTTTCTTTTTTTTTTTTGCTCCTCGCATTTTCACACCTTTTCATGTTCCTGGTCTTTTTTTTTTTTTTGCTCCTCGCATTTTTCACAACTTTTCATGCTCCTGGTCTTTTTTTTTTTTTTTGCTCCTCGCATTTTTCACACCTTTTCATGCTCCTGGTCTTTTCTTTTTTTTTTGCTCCTCGAATTTTCACACCTTTTCATGCTCCTTGCATTTTTCACACCTCTTCATGCTCCTCGCATTTTTCACAAGTTTTCATCCTCCTCGTATTTTTCACACCTTTTCATGCTCCTGGGCTTTCTTTTTTTTTTTTTTTTTGCTCCTCGCATTTTTCACACCTTTTCATGCTCCTGGTCTTTTTTTTTTTTTTTTTGCTCCTCGCATTTTTCACACCTTTTCATGCTCCTGGTCTTTTCTTTTTTTTTTGCTCCTCAAATTTTTCACACCTTTTCATGCTCCTGGTCTTTTTTCTTTTTTTTTTTTTACTCCTCGAATTTCCACACCTTTTCATGCTCCTTGCATTTTTCACACCTCTTCATGCTCCTCGCATTTTTCACAAGTTTTCATGCTCCTCGCATTTTTCACAAGTTTTCATGCTCCTCGCATTTTTCACACCTTTTCATGCTCCTGGGCTTTCTTTTTTTTTTTTTTTTGCTCCTCACATTTTTCACACCTTTTCATGCTCCTCGCATTTTTCACACCATATCATGCTCCTGGTCTTTTTTTTTTTTTTTTTGCTCCTCGCATTTTTGACACCTTTTCATGCTCCTTGTCTTTTTTTTTTTTTTTTTGCTCCTCACATTTTTCACACCTTTTCATGCTCCTGGTCTTTTTTTTTTTTTTTTTTTGCTCCTCGAATTTTCACACCTTTTCATGCTCCTCGCATTTTTCACACCTCTTCATGCTCCTCGCATTTTTCACAAGTTTTCATGCTCCTTGCATTTTTCACAAGTTTTCATGCTCCTCGCATTTTTCACACCTTTTCATGCTCCTGGGCTTTCTTTTTTTTTTTTTTTTGCTCCTCGCATTTTTCACACCTTTTCATGCTCCTGCTCTTTTTTTTTTTTTTTTGCTGCTCGCATTTTTCACACATTTTCATGCTCCTGGTCTTTTCTTTTTTTTTTGCTCCTCAAATTTTTCACACCTTTTCATGCTCCTGGTCTTTTTTCTTTTTTTTTTTTTGCTCCTCGAATTTTCACACCTTTTCATGCTCCTTGCATTTTTCACACCTCTTCATACTCCTCGCATTTTTCACAAGTTTTCATGCTCCTCGCATTTTTCACACCTTTTCATGCTCCTGGGCTTTCTTTTTTTTTTTTTTTTTGCTCCTCTCATTTTTCACACCTTTTCATGCTCCTGTTTTTTTTTTTTTTTTTTTTTTGCTCCTCGCATTTTTCACACCTTTTCATGCTCCTGGTCTTTTCTTTTTTTTTTGCTCCTCAAATTTTTCACACCTTTTCATGCTCCTGGTCTTTTTTCTTTTTTTTTTTTTGCTCCTCGCATTTTTCACACCTTTTCATGTTCCTGGTCTTTTTTTTTTTTTTTTTTTTTTTGCTCCTCGCATTTTTCACACCTTTTCATGCTTCTGGTCTTTTTTCTTTTTTTTTTTTTGCTCCTCGCATTTTTCACACCTTTTCATGTTCCTGGTCTTTTTTTTTTTTTTTTTTGCTCCTCACATTTTTCACACCTTTTCATGATCCTCGCATTTTTCACACCATATCATGCTCCTGGTCTTTTTTTTTTTTTTTTGCTGCTCGCATTTTTGACACCATTTTTTGCTCCTTGTCTTTTTTTTTTTTTTTTTTGCTCTTCACATTTTTTACACCTTTTCATGCTCCTGGTCTTTTTTTTTTTTTTTTTTTTGCTCCTCGAATTTTCACACCTTTTCATGCCCCTTGCATTTTTCACACCTCTTCATGCTCCTCGCATTTTTCACACGTTTTCTTGTTCCTCGCATTTTTCACAAGTTTTCATGCTCCTCGCATTTTTCACACGTTTTCATGCTCCTGGGCTTTCTTTTTTTTTTTTTTTTGCTCCTCGCATTTTTCACACCATATCATGCTCCTGGTCTTTTTTTTTTTTTTTGCTGCTCGCATTTTTCACACCTTTTCATGCTCCTGGTCTTTTCTTTTTTTTTTGCTCCTCAAATTTTTCACACCTTTTCATGCTCCTGGTCTTTTTTCTTTTTTTTTTTTTGTCCTCGAATTTTCACACCTTTTCGTGCTCCTTGCATTTTTCACACCTCTTCATGCTCCTCGCATTTTTCACAAGTTTTCATGCTCCTCGCATTTTTCACACCTTTTCATGCTCCTGGGCTTTCTTTTTTTTTTTTTTTTTTGCTCCTCGCATTTTTCACACCTTTTCATGCTCCTGGTCTTTTCTTTTTTTTTTGCTCCTCAAATTTTTCACACCTTTTCATGCTCCTGGTCTTTTTTCTTTTTTTTTTTTTTCTCCTCGCATTTTTCACACCTTTTTATGTTTCTGGTCTTTTTTTTTTTTTTTTTTTTTTTTTGCTCCTCGCATTTTTCACACCTTTTCATGCTCCTGGGCTTTCTTTTTTTTTTTTTTTTGCTCCTCACATTTTTCACACCTTTTCATGCTCCTCGCATTTTTCACACCATATCATGCTCCTGGTCTTTTTTTTTTTTTTTTGCTCCTCGCATTTTTGACACCTTTTCATGCTCCTTGTCTTTTTTTTTTTTTTTTTGCTCCTCACATTTTTCACACCTTTTCATGCTCCTGGTCTTTTTTTTTTTTTTTTTTTGCTCCTCGAATTTTCACACCTTTTCATGCTCCTCGCATTTTTCACACCTCTTCATGCTCCTCGCATTTTTCACAAGTTTTCATGCTCCTTGCATTTTTCACAAGTTTTCATGCTCCTCGCATTTTTCACACCTTTTCATGCTCCTGGTCTTTTTTTTTTTTTTTTTGCTCCTCGCATTTTTCACACCTTTTCATGCTCCTGGTCTTTTCTTTTTTTTTTGCTCCTCAAATTTTTCACACCTTTTCATGCTCCTGGTCTTTTTTCTTTTTTTTTTTTTGGCTCCTCGAATTTCCACACCTTTTCATGCTCCTTGCATTTTTCACACCTCTTCATGCTCCTCGCATTTTTCACAAGTTTTCATGCTCCTCGCATTTTTCACAAGTTTTCATGCTCCTCGCATTTTTCACACCTTTTCATGCTCCTGGGCTTTCTTTTTTTTTTTTTTTTTGCTCCTCGCATTTTTCACACCTTTTCATGCTCCTGGTCTTTTTTTTTTTTTTTTTTGCTCCTCGCATTTTTCACACCTTTTCATGCTCCTGGTCTTTTCTTTTTTTTTTGCTCCTCAAATTTTTCACACCTTTTCATGCTCCTGGTCTTTTTTCTTTTTTTTTTTTTGCTCCTCGCATTTTTCACACCTTTTCATGTTCCTGGTCTTTTTTTTTTTTTTTTTTTTTTTGCTCCTCGCTTTTTTCACACCTTTTCTTGCTCCTGGTCTTTTTTCTTTTTTTTTTTTTGCTCCTCGCATTTTTCACACCTTTTCATGTTCCTGGTCTTTTTTTTTTTTTTTGCTCCTCACATTTTTCACACCTTTTCATGATCCTCGCATTTTTCACACCATATCATGCTCCTGGTCTTTTTTTTTTTTTTTTGCTGCTCGCATTTTTGACACCATTTCATGCTCCTTGTCTTTTTTTATTTTTTTTTTGCTCTTCACATTTTTTACACCTTTTCATGCTCCTGGTCTTTTTTTTTTTTTTTTTTTTGCTCCTCGAATTTTCACACCTTTTCATGCCCCTTGCATTTTTCACACCTCTTCATGCTCCTCGCATTTTTCACACGTTTTCTTGTTCCTCGCATTTTTCACAAGTTTTCATGCTCCTCGCTTTTTTCACACCTTTTCATGCTCCTGGGCTTTCTTTTTTTTTTTTTTTTGCTCCTCGCATTTTTCACACCATATCATGCTCCTGGTCTTTTTTTTTTTTTTTGCTGCTCGCATTTTTCACACCTTTTCATGCTCCTGGTCTTTTCTTTTTTTTTTGCTCCTCAAATTTTTCACACCTTTTCATGCTCCTGGTCTTTTTTCTTTTTTTTTTTTTGTCCTCGAATTTTCACACCTTTTCATGCTCCTTGCATTTTTCACACCTCTTCATGCTCCTCGCATTTTTCACAAGTTTTCATGCTCCTCGCATTTTTCACACCTTTTCATGCTCCTGGGCTTTCTTTTTTTTTTTTTTTTTTGCTCCTCGCATTTTTCACACCTTTTCATGCTCCTGGTCTTTTCTTTTTTTTTTGCTCCTCAAATTTTTCACACCTTTTCATGCTCCTGGTCTTTTTTCTTTTTTTTTTTTTGCTCCTCGCATTTTTCACACCTTTTCATGTTCCTGGTCTTTTTTTTTTTTTTTTTTTTTTTTGCTCCTCGCATTTTTCACACCTTTTCATGCTCCTGGGCTTTCTTTTTTTTTTTTTTTTGCTCCTCACATTTTTCACACCTTTTCATGCTCCTCGCATTTTTCACACCATATCATGCTCCTGGTCTTTTTTTTTTTTTTTTGCTCCTCGCATTTTTGACACCTTTTCATGCTCCTTGTCTTTTTTTTTTTTTTTTTGCTCCTCACATTTTTCACACCTTTTCATGCTCCTGGTCTTTTTTTTTTTTTTTTTTTGCTCCTCGAATTTTCACACCTTTTCATGCTCCTCGCATTTTTCACACCTCTTCATGCTCCTCGCATTTTTCACAAGTTTTCATGCTCCTTGCATTTTTCACAAGTTTTCATGCTCCTCGCATTTTTCACACCTTTTCATGCTCCTGGTCTTTTTTTTTTTTTTTTTGCTCCTCGCATTTTTCACACCTTTTCATGCTCCTGGTCTTTTCTTTTTTTTTTGCTCCTCAAATTTTTCACACCTTTTCATGCTCCTGGTCTTTTTTCTTTTTTTTTTTTTGGCTCCTCGAATTTCCACACCTTTTCATGCTCCTTGCATTTTTCACACCTCTTCATGCTCCTCGCATTTTTCACAAGTTTTCATGCTCCTCGCATTTTTCACAAGTTTTCATGCTCCTCGCATTTTTCACACCTTTTCATGCTCCTGGGCTTTCTTTTTTTTTTTTTTTTGCTCCTCACATTTTTCACACCTTTTCATGCTCCTCGCATTTTTCACACCATATCATGCTCCTGGTCTTTTTTTTTTTTTTTTGCTCCTCGCATTTTTGACACCTTTTCATGCTCCTTGTCTTTTTTTTTTTTTTTTTGCTCCTCACATTTTTCACACCTTTTCATGCTCCTGGTCTTTTTTTTTTTTTTTTTTTGCTCCTCGAATTTTCACACCTTTTCATGCTCCTCGCATTTTTCACACCTCTTCATGCTCCTTGCATTTTTCACAAGTTTTCATGCTCCTTGCATTTTTCACAAGTTTTCATGCTCCTCGCATTTTTCACACCTTTTCATGCTCCTGGGCTTTCTTTTTTTTTTTTTTTTGCTCCTCGCATTTTTCACACCTTTTCATGCTCCTGCTTTTTTTTTTTTTTTTTTGCTGCTCGCATTTTTCACACATTTTCATGCTCCTGGTCTTTTTTCTTTTTTTTTTTTTGCTCCTCGCATTTTTCACACCTTTTCATGTTCCTGGTCTTTTTTTTTTTTTTTTTGCTCCTCACATTTTTCACTCCTTTTCATGCTCCTCGCATTTTTCACACCATATCATGCTCCTGGTCTTTTTTTTTTTTTTTTTGCTGCTCGCATTTTTGACACCATTTCATGCTCCTTGTCTTTTTTTATTTTTTTTTTGCTCTTCACATTTTTTACACCTTTTCATGCTCCTGGTCTTTTTTTTTTTTTTTTTTTTGCTCCTCGAATTTTCACACCTTTTCATGCCCCTTGCATTTTTCACACCTCTTCACGCTCCTCGCATTTTTAACAAGTTTTCTTGTTCCTCGCATTTTTCACAAGTTTTCATGCTCCTCGCATTTTTCACACCTTTTCATGCTCCTGGGCTTTCTTTTTTTTTTTTTTTTTGCTCCTCGCATTTTTCACACCATATCATGCTCCTGGTCTTTTTTTTTTTTTTTGCTGCTCGCATTTTTCACACCTTTTCATGCTCCTGGTCTTTTCTTTTTTTTTTGCTCCTCAAATTTTTCACACCTTTTCATGCTCCTGGTCTTTTTTCTTTTTTTTTTTTTGTCCTCGAATTTTCACACCTTTTCATGCTCCTTGCATTTTTCACACCTCTTCATGCTCCTCGCATTTTTCACAAGTTTTCATGCTCCTCGCATTTTTCACACCTTTTCATGCTCCTGGGCTTTCTTTTTTTTTTTTTTTTTGCTCCTCGCATTTTTCACACCTTTTCATGCTCCTGGTCTTTTTTTTTTTTTTTGCTCCTCAAATTTTTCACACCTTTTCATGCTCCTGGTCTTTTTTCTTTTTTTTTTTTTGCTCCTCGCATTTTTCACACCTTTTCTTGTTCCTGGTCTTTTCTTTTTTTTTTGCTCCTCGCATTTTTCACACCTTTTCATGCTCCTGGTCTTTTCTTTTTTTTTTGCTCCTCGCATTTTTCACACCTTTTCATGCTCCTGGTCTTTTTTCTTTTTTTTTTTTGCTCCTCGCATTTTCACACCTTTTCATGTTCCTGGTCTTTTTTTTTTTTTTTTTTTTTTTTTGCTCCTCGCATTTTTCACAACTTTTCATGCTCCTGGTCTTTTTTTTTTTTTTTTGCTCCTCGCATTTTTCACACCTTTTCATGCTCCTGGTCTTTTCTTTTTTTTTTGCTCCTCGAATTTTCACACCTTTTCATGCTCCTTGCATTTTTCACACCTCTTCATGCTCCTCGCATTTTTCACAAGTTTTCATCCTCCTCGTATTTTTCACACCTTTTCATGCTCCTGGGCTTTCTTTTTTTTTTTTTTTTTGCTCCTCGCATTTTTCACACCTTTTCATGCTCCTGGTCTTTTTTTTTTTTTTTTTGCTCCTCGCATTTTTCACACCTTTTCATGCTCCTGGTCTTTTCTTTTTTTTTTGCTCCTCAAATTTTTCACACCTTTTCATGCTCCTGGTCTTTTTTCTTTTTTTTTTTTTGCTCCTCGAATTTCCACACCTTTTCATGCTCCTTGCATTTTTCACACCTCTTCATGCTCCTCGCATTTTTCACAAGTTTTCATGCTCCTCGCATTTTTCACAAGTTTTCATGCTCCTCGCATTTTTCACACCTTTTCATGCTCCTGGGCTTTCTTTTTTTTTTTTTTTTGCTCCTCACATTTTTCACACCTTTTCATGCTCCTCGCATTTTTCACACCATATCATGCTCCTGGTCTTTTTTTTTTTTTTTTTGCTCCTCGCATTTTTGACACCTTTTCATGCTCCTTGTCTTTTTTTTTTTTTTTTGCTCCTCACATTTTTCACACCTTTTCATGCTCCTGGTCTTTTTTTTTTTTTTTTTTTGCTCCTCGAATTTTCACACCTTTTCATGCTCCTCGCATTTTTCACACCTCTTCATGCTCCTCGCATTTTTCACAAGTTTTCATGCTCCTTGCATTTTTCACAAGTTTTCATGCTCCTCGCATTTTTCACACCTTTTCATGCTCCTGGGCTTTCTTTTTTTTTTTTTTTTGCTCCTCGCATTTTTCACACCTTTTCATGCTCCTGCTCTTTTTTTTTTTTTTTTGCTGCTCGCATTTTTCACACATTTTCATGCTCCTGGTCTTTTCTTTTTTTTTTGCTCCTCAAATTTTTCACACCTTTTCATGCTCCTGGTCGTTTTTCTTTTTTTTTTTTTGCTCCTCGAATTTTCACACCTTTTCATGCTCCTTGCATTTTTCACACCTCTTCATACTCCTCGCATTTTTCACAAGTTTTCATGCTCCTCGCATTTTTCACACCTTTTCATGCTCCTGGTCTTTTTTTTTTTTTTTTTTGCTCCTCGCATTTTTCACACCTTTTCATGCTCCTGGTCTTTTCTTTTTTTTTTGCTCCTCAAATTTTTCACACCTTTTCATGCTCCTGGTCTTTTTTCTTTTTTTTTTTTTGCTCCTCGCATTTTTCACACCTTTTCATGTTCCTGGTCTTTTTTTTTTTTTTTTTTTTTTTGCTCCTCGCATTTTTCACACCTTTTCATGCTCCTGGTCTTTTTTCTTTTTTTTTTTTTGCTCCTCGCATTTTTCACACCTTTTCATGTTCCTGGTCTTTTTTTTTTTTTTTTTGCTCCTCACATTTTTCACACCTTTTCATGCTCCTCGCATTTTTCACACCATATCATGCTCCTGGTCTTTTTTTTTTTTTTTTGCTGCTCGCATTTTTGACACCATTTCATGCTCCTTGTCTTTTTTTATTTTTTTTTTGCTCTTCACATTTTTTACACCTTTTCATGCTCCTGGTCTTTTTTTTTTTTTTTTTTTTGCTCCTCGAATTTTCACACCTTTTCATGCCCCTTGCATTTTTCACACCTCTTCATGCTCCTCGCATTTTTCACAAGTTTTCTTGTTCCTCGCATTTTTCACAAGTTTTCATGCTCCTCGCATTTTTCACACCTTTTCATGCTCCTGGGCTTTCTTTTTTTTTTTTTTTTGCTCCTCGCATTTTTCACACCATATCATGCTCCTGGTCTTTTTTTTTTTTTTTGCTGCTCGCATTTTTCACACCTTTTCATGCTCCTGGTCTTTTCTTTTTTTTTTGCTCCTCAAATTTTTCACACCTTTTCATGCTCCTGGTCTTTTTTCTTTTTTTTTTTTTTGTCCTCGAATTTTCACACCTTTTCATGCTCCTTGCATTTTTCACACCTTTTCATGCTCCTCGCATTTTTCACAAGTTTTCATGCTCCTCGCATTTTTCACACCTTTTCATGCTCCTGGGCTTTCTTTTTTTTTTTTTTTTTTGCTCCTCGCATTTTTCACACCTTTTCATGCTCCTGGTCTTTTCTTTTTTTTTTGCTCCTCAAATTTTTCACACCTTTTCATGCTCCTGGTCTTTTTTCTTTTTTTTTTTTTGCTCCTCGCATTTTTCACACCTTTTCTTGTTCCTGGTCTTTTTTTTTTTTTTTTTTTTTTTTGCTCCTCGCATTTTTCACACCTTTTCATGCTCCTGGTCTTTTCTTTTTTTTTTGCTCCTCGCATTTTTCACACCTTTTCATGCTCCTGGTCTTTTTTTTTTTTTTTCCTGCTCGCATTTTTCACACCTTTTCATGCTCCTGGTCTTTTCTTTTTTTTTTGCTCCTCGAATTTTCACACCTTTTCATGCTCCTTGCATTTTTCACACCTCTTCATGCTCCTCGCATTTTTCACAAGTTTTCATCCTCCTCGCATTTTTCACACCTTTTCATGCTCCTGGGCTTTCTTTTTTTTTTTTTTTTTGCTCCTCGCATTTTTCACACCTTTTCATGCTCCTGGTCTTTTTTTTTTTTTTTTTGCTCCTCGCATTTTTCACACCTTTTCATGCTCCTGGTCTTTTCTTTTTTTTTTGCTCCTCAAATTTTTCACACCTTTTCATGCTCCTGGTCTTTTTTCTTTTTTTTTTTTTGCTCCTCGAATTTCCACACCTTTTCATGCTCCTTGCATTTTTCACACCTCTTCATGCTCCTCGCATTTTTCACAAGTTTTCATGCTCCTCGCATTTTTCACACCTTTTCATGCTCCTGGGCTTTCTTTTTTTTTTTTTTTGCTCCTCACATTTTTCACACCTTTTCATGCTCCTCGCATTTTTCACACCATATCATGCTCCTGGTCTTTTTTTTTTTTTTTTGCTCCTCGCATTTTTGACACCTTTTCATGCTCCTTGTCTTTTTTTTTTTTTTTTTGCTCCTCACATTTTTCACACCTTTTCATGCTCCTGGTCTTTTTTTTTTTTTTTTTTTGCTCCTCGAATTTTCACACCTTTTCATGCTCCTTGCATTTTTCACAAGTTTTCATGCTCCTCGCATTTTTCACACCTTTTCATGCTCCTGGGCTTTCTTTTTTTTTTTTTTTTGCTCCTCGCATTTTTCACACCATATCATGCTCCTGGTCTTTTTTTTTTTTTTTGCTGCTCGCATTTTTCACACCTTTTCATGCTCCTGGTCTTTTCTTTTTTTTTTGCTCCTCGAATTTTCACACCTTTTCATGCTCCTTGCATTTTTCACACCCCTTCATGCTCCTCGCATTTTTCACATGTTTTCATGCTCCTCGCATTTTTCACAAGTTTTCATGCTCCTCGCATTTTTCACACCTTTTCATGCTCCTGGGCTTTCTTTTTTTTTTTTTTTTTGCTCCTCACATTTTTCACACCTTTTCATGCTCCTCGCATTTTTCACACCATATCATGCTCCTGGTCTTTTTTTTTTTTTTTTTGCTCCTCGCTTTTTTGACACCTTTTCATGCTCCTTGTCTTTTTTTTTTTTTTTTTGCTCCTCACATTTTTCACACCTTTTCATGCTCCTGGTCTTTTTTTTTTTTTTTTTTCCTCCTCGAATTTTCACACCTTTTCATGCTCCTCGCATTTTTCACACCTCTTCATGCTCCTCGCATTTTTCACAAGTTTTCATGCTCCTTGCATTTTTCACAAGTTTTCATGCTCCTCGCATTTTTCACACCTTTTCATGCTCCTGGGCTTTCTTTTTTTTTTTTTTTTGCTCCTCGCATTTTTCACACCTTTTCATGCTCCTGCTCTTTTTTTTTTTTTTTGCTGCTCGCATTTTTCACACATTTTCATGCTCCTGGTCTTTTCTTTTTTTTTTGCTCCTCAAATTTTTCACACCTTTTCATGCTCCTGGTCTTTTTTCTTTTTTTTTTTTTGCTCCTCGAATTTTCACACATTTTCATGCTCCTTGCATTTTTCACACCTCTTCATACTCCTCGCATTTTTCACAAGTTTTCATGCTCCTCGCATTTTTCACACCTTTTCATGCTCCTGGGCTTTCTTTTTTTTTTTTTTTTGCTCCTCACATTTTTCACACCTTTTCATGCTCCTCGCATTTTTCACACCATATCATGCTCCTGGTCTTTTTTTTTTTTTTTTGCTCCTCGCATTTTTGACACCTTTTCATGCTCCTTGTCTTTTTTTTTTTTTTTTGCTCCTCACATTTTTCACACCTTTTCATGCTCCTGGTCTTTTTTTTTTTTTTTTTTTGCTCCTCGAATTTTCACACCTTTTCATGCTCCTTGCATTTTTCACAAGTTTTCATGCTCCTCGCATTTTTCACACCTTTTCATGCTCCTGGGCTTTCTTTTTTTTTTTTTTTTGCTCCTCGCATTTTTCACACCATATCATGCTCCTGGTCTTTTTTTTTTTTTTTGCTGCTCGCATTTTTCACACCTTTTCATGCTCCTGGTCTTTTCTTTTTTTTTTGCTCCTCGAATTTTCACACCTTTTCATGCTCCTTGCATTTTTCACACCTCTTCATGCTCCTCGCATTTTTCACAAGTTTTCATCCTCCTCGCATTTTTCACACCTTTTCATGCTCCTGGGCTTTCTTTTTTTTTTTTTTTTTGCTCCTCGCATTTTTCACACCTTTTCATGCTCCTGGTCTTTTTTTTTTTTTTTTTGCTCCTCGCATTTTTCACACCTTTTCATGCTCCTGGTCTTTTCTTTTTTTTTTGCTCCTCAAATTTTTCACACCTTTTCATGCTCCTGGTCTTTTTTCTTTTTTTTTTTTTGCTCCTCGAATTTCCACACCTTTTCATGCTCCTTGCATTTTTCACACCTCTTCATGCTCCTCGCATTTTTCACAAGTTTTCATGCTCCTCGCATTTTTCACAAGTTTTCATGCTCCTCGCATTTTTCACACCTTTTCATGCTCCTGGGCTTTCTTTTTTTTTTTTTTTTGCTCCTCACATTTTTCACACCTTTTCATGCTCCTCGCATTTTTCACACCATATCATGCTCCTGGTCTTTTTTTTTTTTTTTTTGCTCCTCGCATTTTTGACACCTTTTCATGCTCCTTGTCTTTTTTTTTTTTTTTTTGCTCCTCACATTTTTCACACCTTTTCATGCTCCTGGTCTTTTTTTTTTTTTTTTTTTCTCCTCGAATTTTCACACCTTTTCATGCTCCTCGCATTTTTCACACCTCTTCATGCTCCTCGCATTTTTCACAAGTTTTCATGCTCCTTGCATTTTTCACAAGTTTTCATGCTCCTCGCATTTTTCACACCTTTTCATGCTCCTGGGCTTTCTTTTTTTTTTTTTTTTGCTCCTCGCATTTTTCACACCTTTTCATGCTCCTGCTCTTTTTTTTTTTTTTTTGCTGCTCGCATTTTTCACACATTTTCATGCTCCTGGTCTTTTCTTTTTTTTTTGCTCCTCAAATTTTTCACACCTTTTCATGCTCCTGGTCTTTTTTCTTTTTTTTTTTTTGCTCCTCGAATTTTCACACCTTTTCATGCTCCTTGCATTTTTCACACCTCTTCATACTCCTCGCATTTTTCACAAGTTTTCATGCTCCTCGCATTTTTCACACCTTTTCATGCTCCTGGGCTTTCTTTTTTTTTTTTTTTTTTGCTCCTCGCATTTTTCACACCTTTTCATGCTCCTGGTCTTTTTTTTTTTTTTTTTTGCTCCTCGCATTTTTCACACCTTTTCATGCTCCTGGTCTTTTCTTTTTTTTTTGCTCCTCAAATTTTTCACACCTTTTCATGCTCCTGGTCTTTTTTCTTTTTTTTTTTTTGCTCCTCGCATTTTTCACACCTTTTCATGTTCCTGGTCTTTTTTTTTTTTTTTTTTGCTCCTCGCATTTTTCACACCTTTTCATGCTCCTGGTCTTTTTTCTTTTTTTTTTTTTTGCTCCTCGCATTTTTCACACCTTTTCATGTTCCTGGTCTTTTTTTTTTTTTTTTTGCTCCTCACATTTTTCACACCTTTTCATGCTCCTCGCATTTTTCACACCATATCATGCTCCTGGTCTTTTTTTTTTTTTTTTGCTGCTCGCATTTTTGACACCATTTCATGCTCCTTGTCTTTTTTTTTTTTTTTTTTTGCTCTTCACTTTTTTTCCACCTTTTCATGCTCCTGGTCTTTTTTTTTTTTTTTTTTTTGCTCCTCGAATTTTCACACCTTTTCATGCCCCTTGCATTTTTCACACCTCTTCATGCTCCTCGCATTTTTCACAAGTTTTCTTGTTCCTCGCATTTTTCAGAAGTTTTCATGCTCCTCGCATTTTTCACACCTTTTCATGCTCCTGGGCTTTCTTTTTTTTTTTTTTTTGCTCCTCGCATTTTTCACACCATATCATGCTCCTGGTCTTTTTTTTTTTTTTTGCTGCTCGCATTTTTCACACCTTTTCATGCTCCTGGTCTTTTCTTTTTTTTTTGCTCCTCAAATTTTTCACACCTTTTCATGCTCCTGGTCTTTTTTCTTTTTTTTTTTTTGTCCTCGAATTTTCACACCTTTTCATGCTCCTTGCATTTTTCACACCTCTTCATGCTCCTCGCATTTTTCACAAGTTTTCATGCTCCTCGCATTTTTCACACCTTTTCATGCTCCTGGGCTTTCTTTTTTTTTTTTTTTTTGCTCCTCGCATTTTTCACACCTTTTCATGCTCCTGGTCTTTTCTTTTTTTTTTGCTCCTCAAATTTTTCACACCTTTTCATGCTCCTGGTCTTTTTTCTTTTTTTTTTTTTGCTCCTCGCATTTTTCACACCTTTTCATGTTCCTGGTCTTTTTTTTTTTTTTTTTTTTTTTTGCTCCTCGCATTTTTCACACCTTTTCATGCTCCTGGTCTTTTCTTTTTTTTTTGCTCCTCGCATTTTTCACACCTTTTCATGCTCCTGGTCTTTTTTCTTTTTTTTTTTTGCTCCTCGCATTTTCACACCTTTTCATGTTCCTGGTCTTTTTTTTTTTTTTTTTTTTTTTTTTTGCTCCTCGCATTTTTCACAAATTTTCATGCTCCTGGTCTTTTTTTTTTTTTTTTGCTCCTCGAATTTTTCACACCTTTTCATGCTCCTGGTCTTTTCTTTTTTTTTTGCTCCTCGAATTTTCACACCTTTTCATGCTCCTTGCATTTTTCACACCTCTTCATGCTCCTCGCATTTTTCACAAGTTTTCATCCTCCTCGCATTTTTCACACCTTTTCATGCTCCTGGGCTTTCTTTTTTTTTTTTTTTTTGCTCCTCGCATTTTTCACACCTTTTCATGCTCCTGGTCTTTTTTTTTTTTTTTTTGCTCCTCGCATTTTTCACACCTTTTCATGCTCCTGGTCTTTTCTTTTTTTTTTGCTCCTCAAATTTTTCACACCTTTTCATGCTCCTGGTCTTTTTTCTTTTTTTTTTTTTGCTCCTCGAATTTCCACACCTTTTCATGCTCCTTGCATTTTTCACACCTCTTCATGCTCCTCGCATTTTTCACAAGTTTTCATGCTCCTCGCATTTTTCACAAGTTTTCATGCTCCTCGCATTTTTCACACCTTTTCATGCTCCTGGGCTTTCTTTTTTTTTTTTTTTTGCTCCTCACATTTTTCACACCTTTTCATGCTCCTCGCATTTTTCACACCATATCATGCTCCTGGTCTTTTTTTTTTTTTTTTGCTCCTCGCATTTTTGACACCTTTTCATGCTCCTTGTCTTTTTTTTTTTTTTTTTGCTCCTCACATTTTTCACACCTTTTCATGCTCCTGGTCTTTTTTTTTTTTTTTTTTTGCTCCTCGAATTTTCACACCTTTTCATGCTCCTCGCATTTTTCACACCTCTTCATGCTCCTCGCATTTTTCACAAGTTTTCATGCTCCTTGCATTTTTCACAAGTTTTCATGCTCCTCGCATTTTTCACACCTTTTCATGCTCCTGGTCTTTTTTTTTTTTTTTTTGCTCCTCGCATTTTTCACACCTTTTCATGCTCCTGGTCTTTTCTTTTTTTTTTGCTCCTCAAATTTTTCACACCTTTTCATGCTCCTGGTCTTTTTTCTTTTTTTTTTTTTGGTCCTCGAATTTCCACACCTTTTCATGCTCCTTGCATTTTTCACACCTCTTCATGCTCCTCGCATTTTTCACAAGTTTTCATCCTCCTCGTATTTTTCACACCTTTTCATGCTCCTGGGCTTTCTTTTTTTTTTTTTTTTTGCTCCTCGCATTTTTCACACCTTTTCATGCTCCTGGTCTTTTTTTTTTTTTTTTTGCTCCTCGCATTTTTCACACCTTTTCATGCTCCTGGTCTTTTCTTTTTTTTTTGCTCCTCAAATTTTTCACACCTTTTCATGCTCCTGGTCTTTTTTCTTTTTTTTTTTTTTGCTCCTCGAATTTCCACACCTTTTCATGCTCCTTGCATTTTTCACACCTCTTCATGCTCCTCGCATTTTTCACAAGTTTTCATGCTCCTCGCATTTTTCACAAGTTTTCATGCTCCTCGCATTTTTCACACCTTTTCATGCTCCTGGGCTTTCTTTTTTTTTTTTTTTTGCTCCTCACATTTTTCACACCTTTTCATGCTCCTCGCATTTTTCACACCATATCATGCTCCTGGTCTTTTTTTTTTTTTTTTTTGCTCCTCGCATTTTTGACACCTTTTCATGCTCCTTGTCTTTTTTTTTTTTTTTTTGCTCCTCACATTTTTCACACCTTTTCATGCTCCTGGTCTTTTTTTTTTTTTTTTTGCTCCTCGATTTTTCACACCTTTTCATGCTCCTCGCATTTTTCACACCTCTTCATGCTCCTCGCATTTTTCACAAGTTTTCATGCTCCTTGCATTTTTCACAAGTTTTCATGCTCCTCGCATTTTTCACACCTTTTCATGCTCCTGGGCTTTCTTTTTTTTTTTTTTTTGCTCCTCGCATTTTTCACACCTTTTCATGCTCCTGCTCTTTTTTTTTTTTTTTGCTGCTCGCATTTTTCACACATTTTCATGCTCCTGGTCTTTTCTTTTTTTTTTGCTCCTCAAATTTTTCACACCTTTTCATGCTCCTGGTCTTTTTTCTTTTTTTTTTTTTGCTCCTCGAATTTTCACACCTTTTCATGCTCCTTGCATTTTTCACACCTCTTCATACTCCTCGCATTTTTCACAAGTTTTCATGCTCCTCGCATTTTTCACACCTTTTCATGCTCCTGGGCTTTCTTTTTTTTTTTTTTTTTGCTCCTCACATTTTTCACACCTTTTCATGCTCCTCGCATTTTTCACACCATATCATGCTCCTGGTCTTTTTTTTTTTTTTTTGCTCCTCGCTTTTTTGACACCTTTTCTTGCTCCTTGTCTTTTTTTTTTTTTTTTGCTCCTCACATTTTTCACACCTTTTCATGCTCCTGGTCTTTTTTTTTTTTTTTTTTTGCTCCTCGAATTTTCACACCTTTTCATGCTCCTTGCATTTTTCACAAGTTTTCATGCTCCTCGCATTTTTCACACCTTTTCATGCTCCTGGGCTTTCTTTTTTTTTTTTTTTTGCTCCTCGCATTTTTCACACCATATCATGCTCCTGGTCTTTTTTTTTTTTTTTGCTGCTCGCATTTTTCACACCTTTTCATGCTCCTGGTCTTTTCTTTTTTTTTTGCTCCTCGAATTTTCACACCTTTTCATGCTCCTTGCATTTTTCACACCTCTTCATGCTCCTCGCATTTTTCACAAGTTTTCATCCTCCTCGCATTTTTCACACCTTTTCATGCTCCTGGGCTTTCTTTTTTTTTTTTTTTTTTGCTCCTCGCATTTTTCACACCTTTTCATGCTCCTGGTCTTTTTTTTTTTTTTTTTGCTCCTCGCATTTTTCACACCTTTTCATGCTCCTGGTCTTTTCTTTTTTTTTTGCTCCTCAAATTTTTCACACCTTTTCATGCTCCTGGTCTTTTTTCTTTTTTTTTTTTTGCTCCTCGAATTTCCACACCTTTTCATGCTCCTTGCATTTTTCACACCTCTTCATGCTCCTCGCATTTTTCACAAGTTTTCATGCTCCTCGCATTTTTCACAAGTTTTCATGCTCCTCGCATTTTTCACACCTTTTCATGCTCCTGGGCTTTCTTTTTTTTTTTTTTTTGCTCCTCACATTTTTCACACCTTTTCATGCTCCTCGCATTTTTCACACCATATCATGCTCCTGGTCTTTTTTTTTTTTTTTTTGCTCCTCCCCTTTTTGACACCTTTTCATGCTCCTTGTCTTTTTTTTTTTTTTTTTGCTCCTCACATTTTTCACACCTTTTCATGCTCCTGGTCTTTTTTTTTTTTTTTTTTTTCTCCTCGAATTTTCACACCTTTTCATGCTCCTCGCATTTTCACACCTCTTCATGCTCCTCGCATTTTTCACAAGTTTTCATGCTCCTTGCATTTTTCACAAGTTTTCATGCTCCTCGCATTTTTCACACCTTTTCATGCTCCTGGGCTTTCTTTTTTTTTTTTTTTTTGCTCCTCGCATTTTTCACACCTTTTCATGCTCCTGCTCTTTTTTTTTTTTTTTTGCTGCTCGCATTTTTCACACATTTTCATGCTCCTGGTCTTTTCTTTTTTTTTTGCTCCTCAAATTTTTCACACCTTTTCATGCTCCTGGTCTTTTTTCTTTTTTTTTTTTTGCTCCTCGCATTTTTCACACCTTTTCATGTTCCTGGTCTTTTTTTTTTTTTTTTTTTTTTTTGCTCCTCGCATTTTTCACACCTTTTCATGCTCCTGGTCTTTTTTCTTTTTTTTTTTTTGCTCCTCGCATTTTTCACACCTTTTCATGTTCCTGGTCTTTTTTTTTTTTTTTTTGCTCCTCACATTTTTCACACCTTTTCATGCTCCTCGCATTTTTCACACCATATCATGCTCCTGGTCTTTTTTTTTTTTTTTTGCTGCTCGCATTTTTGACACCATTTCATGCTCCTTGTCTTTTTTTTTTTTTTTTTTGCTCTTCACATTTTTTACACCTTTTCATGCTCCTGGTCTTTTTTTTTTTTTTTTTTTTGCTCCTCGAATTTTCACACCTTTTCATGCCCCTTGCATTTTTCACACCTCTTCATGCTCCTCGCATTTTTCACAAGTTTTCTTGTTCCTCGCATTTTTCAGAAGTTTTCATGCTCCTCGCATTTTTCACACCTTTTCATGCTCCTGGGCTTTCTTTTTTTTTTTTTTTTGCTCCTCGCATTTTTCACACCATATCATGCTCCTGGTCTTTTTTTTTTTTTTTGCTGCTCGCATTTTTCACACCTTTTCATGCTCCTGGTCTTTTCTTTTTTTTTTGCTCCTCAAATTTTTCACACCTTTTCATGCTCCTGGTCTTTTTTCTTTTTTTTTTTTTGTCCTCGAATTTTCACACCTTTTCATGCTCCTTGCATTTTTCACACCTCTTCATGCTCCTCGCATTTTTCACAAGTTTTCATGCTCCTCGCATTTTTCACACCTTTTCATGCTCCTGGGCTTTCTTTTTTTTTTTTTTTTTGCTCCTCGCATTTTTCACACCTTTTCATGCTCCTGGTCTTTTCTTTTTTTTTTGCTCCTCAAATTTTTCACACCTTTTCATGCTCCTGGTCTTTTTTCTTTTTTTTTTTTTGCTCCTCGCATTTTTCACACCTTTTCATGTTCCTGGTCTTTTTTTTTTTTTTTTTTTTTTTTGCTCCTCGCATTTTTCACACCTTTTCATGCTCCTGGTCTTTTCTTTTTTTTTTGCTCCTCGCATTTTTCACACCTTTTCATGCTCCTGGTCTTTTTTCTTTTTTTTTTTTGCTCCTCGCATTTTCACACCTTTTCATGTTCCTGGTCTTTTTTTTTTTTTTTTTTTTTTTTTTGCTCCTCGCATTTTTCACAACTTTTCATGCTCCTGGTCTTTTTTTTTTTTTTTGCTCCTCGAATTTTTCACACCTTTTCATGCTCCTGGTCTTTTCTTTTTTTTTTGCTCCTCGAATTTTCACACCTTTTCATGCTCCTTGCATTTTTCACACCTCTTCATGCTCCTCGCATTTTTCACAAGTTTTCATCCTCCTCGCATTTTTCACACCTTTTCATGCTCCTGGGCTTTCTTTTTTTTTTTTTTTTTGCTCCTCGCATTTTTCACACCTTTTCATGCTCCTGGTCTTTTTTTTTTTTTTTTTGCTCCTCGCATTTTTCACACCTTTTCATGCTCCTGGTCTTTTCTTTTTTTTTTGCTCCTCAAATTTTTCACACCTTTTCATGCTCCTGGTCTTTTTTCTTTTTTTTTTTTTGCTCCTCGAATTTCCACACCTTTTCATGCTCCTTGCATTTTTCACACCTCTTCATGCTCCTCGCATTTTTCACAAGTTTTCATGCTCCTCGCATTTTTCACAAGTTTTCATGCTCCTCGCATTTTTCACACCTTTTCATGCTCCTGGGCTTTCTTTTTTTTTTTTTTTTGCTCCTCACATTTTTCACACCTTTTCATGCTCCTCGCATTTTTCACACCATATCATGCTCCTGGTCTTTTTTTTTTTTTTTGCTCCTCGCATTTTTGACACCTTTTCATGCTCCTTGTCTTTTTTTTTTTTTTTTTGCTCCTCACATTTTTCACACCTTTTCATGCTCCTGGTCTTTTTTTTTTTTTTTTTTGCTCCTCGAATTTTCACACCTTTTCATGCTCCTCGCATTTTTCACACCTCTTCATGCTCCTCGCATTTTTCACAAGTTTTCATGCTCCTTGCATTTTTCACAAGTTTTCATGCTCCTCGCATTTTTCACACCTTTTCATGCTCCTGGTCTTTTTTTTTTTTTTTTTGCTCCTCGCATTTTTCACACCTTTTCATGCTCCTGGTCTTTTCTTTTTTTTTTGCTCCTCAAATTTTTCACACCTTTTCATGCTCCTGGTCTTTTTTCTTTTTTTTTTTTTGCTCCTCGAATTTCCACACCTTTTCATGCTCCTTGCATTTTTCACACCTCTTCATGCTCCTCGCATTTTTCACAAGTTTTCATCCTCCTCGCATTTTTCACACCTTTTCATGCTCCTGGGCTTTCTTTTTTTTTTTTTTTTTGCTCCTCGCATTTTTCACACCTTTTCATGCTCCTGGTCTTTTTTTTTTTTTTTTTTGCTCCTCGCATTTTTCACACCTTTTCATGCTCCTGGTCTTTTCTTTTTTTTTTGCTCCTCAAATTTTTCACACCTTTTCATGCTCCTGGTCTTTTTTCTTTTTTTTTTTTTGCTCCTCGAATTTCCACACCTTTTCATGCTCCTTGCATTTTTCACACCTCTTCATGCTCCTCGCATTTTTCACAAGTTTTCATGCTCCTCGCATTTTTCACAAGTTTTCATGCTCCTCGCATTTTTCACACCTTTTCATGCTCCTGGGCTTTCTTTTTTTTTTTTTTTTGCTCCTCACATTTTTCACACCTTTTCATGCTCCTCGCATTTTTCACACCATATCATGCTCCTGGTCTTTTTTTTTTTTTTTTTGCTCCTCGCATTTTTGACACCTTTTCATGCTCCTTGTCTTTTTTTTTTTTTTTTGCTCCTCACATTTTTCACACCTTTTCATGCTCCTGGTCTTTTTTTTTTTTTTTTTGCTCCTCGAATTTTCACACCTTTTCATGCTCCTCGCATTTTTCACACCTCTTCATGCTCCTCGCATTTTTCACAAGTTTTCATGCTCCTTGCATTTTTCACAAGTTTTCATGCTCCTCGCATTTTTCACACCTTTTCATGCTCCTGGGCTTTCTTTTTTTTTTTTTTTTGCTCCTCGCATTTTTCACACCTTTTCATGCTCCTGCTCTTTTTTTTTTTTTTTGCTGCTCGCATTTTTCACACATTTTCATGCTCCTGGTCTTTTCTTTTTTTTTTGCTCCTCAAATTTTTCACACCTTTTCATGCTCCTGGTCTTTTTTCTTTTTTTTTTTTTGCTCCTCGAATTTTCACACCTTTTCATGCTCCTTGCATTTTTCACACCTCTTCATACTCCTCGCATTTTTCACAAGTTTTCATGCTCCTCGCATTTTTCACACCTTTTCATGCTCCTGGGCTTTCTTTTTTTTTTTTTTTTTGCTCCTCGCATTTTTCACACCTTTTCATGCTCCTGGTCTTTTTTTTTTTTTTTTTTGCTCCTCGCATTTTTCACACCTTTTCATGCTCCTGGTCTTTTCTTTTTTTTTTGCTCCTCAAATTTTTCACACCTTTTCATGCTCCTGGTCTTTTTTCTTTTTTTTTTTTTGCTCCTCGCATTTTTCACACCTTTTCATGTTCCTGGTCTTTTTTTTTTTTTTTTTTTTTTTGCTCCTCGCATTTTTCACACCTTTTCATGCTCCTGGTCTTTTTTCTTTTTTTTTTTTTGCTCCTCGCATTTTTCACACCTTTTCATGTTCCTGGTCTTTTTTTTTTTTTTTTTGCTCCTCACATTTTTCACACCTTTTCATGCTCCTCGCATTTTTCACACCATATCATGCTCCTGGTCTTTTTTTTTTTTTTTTGCTGCTCGCATTTTTGACACCATTTCATGCTCCTTGTCTTTTTTTATTTTTTTTTTGCTCTTCACATTTTTAACACCTTTTCATGCTCCTGGTCTTTTTTATGTTTTTTTTTTGCTCCTCGAATTTTCACACCTTTTCATGCCCCTTGCATTTTTCACACCTCTTCATGCTCCTCGCATTTTTCACAAGTTTTCTTGTTCCTCGCATTTTTCACAAGTTTTCATGCTCCTCGCATTTTTCACACCTTTTCATGCTCCTGGGCTTTCTTTTTTTTTTTTTTTTTGCTCCTCGCATTTTTCACACCATATCATGCTCCTGGTCTTTTTTTTTTTTTTTGCTGCTCGCATTTTTCACACCTTTTCATGCTCCTGGTCTTTTCTTTTTTTTTTGCTCCTCAAATTTTTCACACCTTTTCATGCTCCTGATCTTTTTTCTTTTTTTTTTTTGTCCTCGAATTTTCACACCTTTTCATGCTCCTTGCATTTTTCACACCTCTTCATGCTCCTCGCATTTTTCACAAGTTTTCATGCTCCTCGCATTTTTCACACCTTTTCATGCTCCTGGGCTTTCTTTTTTTTTTTTTTTTTTGCTCCTCGCATTTTTCACACCTTTTCATGCTCCTGGTCTTTTCTTTTTTTTTTGCTCCTCAAATTTTTCACACCTTTTCATGCTCCTGGTCTTTTTTCTTTTTTTTTTTTTGCTCCTCGCATTTTTCACACCTTTTCATGTTCCTGGTCTTTTTTTTTTTTTTTTTTTTTTTTGCTCCTCGCATTTTTCACACCTTTTCATGCTCCTGGTCTTTTCTTTTTTTTTTGCTCCTCGCATTTTTCACACCTTTTCATGCTCCTGGTCTTTTTTCTTTTTTTTTTTTGCTCCTCGCATTTTCACACCTTTTCATGTTCCTGGTCTTTTTTTTTTTTTTTTTTTTTTTTTTGCTCCTCGCATTTTTCACAACTTTTCATGCTCCTGGTCTTTTCTTTTTTTTTTGCTCCTCGAATTTTCACACCTTTTCATGCTCCTTGCATTTTTTACACCTCTTCATGCTCCTCGCATTTTTCACAAGTTTTCATCCTCCTCGCATTTTTCACACCTTTTCATGCTCCTGGGCTTTCTTTTTTTTTTTTTTTTTGCTCCTCGCATTTTTCACACCTTTTCATGCTCCTGGTCTTTTTTTTTTTTTTTTTGCTCCTCGCATTTTTCACACCTTTTCATGCTCCTGGTCTTTTCTTTTTTTTTTGCTCCTCAAATTTTTCACACCTTTTCATGCTCCTGGTCTTTTTTCTTTTTTTTTTTTTGCTCCTCGAATTTCCACACCTTTTCATGCTCCTTGCATTTTTCACACCTCTTCATGCTCCTCGCATTTTTCACAAGTTTTCATGCTCCTCGCATTTTTCACACCTTTTCATGCTCCTGGGCTTTCTTTTTTTTTTTTTTTTGCTCCTCACATTTTTCACACCTTTTCATGCTCCTCGCATTTTTCACACCATATCATGCTCCTGGTCTTTTTTTTTTTTTTTTGCTCCTCGCATTTTTGACACCTTTTCATGCTCCTTGTCTTTTTTTTTTTTTTTTTGCTCCTCACATTTTTCACACCTTTTCATGCTCCTGGTCTTTTTTTTTTTTTTTTTTTGCTCCTCGAATTTTCACACCTTTTCATGCTCCTCGCATTTTTCACACCTCTTCATGCTCCTCGCATTTTTCACAAGTTTTCATGCTCCTTGCATTTTTCACAAGTTTTCATGCTCCTCGCATTTTTCACACCTTTTCATGCTCCTGGGCTTTCTTTTTTTTTTTTTTTTGCTCCTCGCATTTTTCACACCATATCATGCTCCTGGTCTTTTTTTTTTTTTTTGCTGCTCGCATTTTTCACACCTTTTCATGCTCCTGGTCTTTTCTTTTTTTTTTGCTCCTCGAATTTTCACACCTTTTCATGCTCCTTGCATTTTTCACACCTCTTCATGCTCCTCGCATTTTTCACAAGTTTTCATCCTCCTCGCATTTTTCACACCTTTTCATGCTCCTGGGCTTTCTTTTTTTTTTTTTTTTTTGCTCCTCGCATTTTTCACACCTTTTCATGCTCCTGGTCTTTTTTTTTTTTTTTTTTGCTCCTCGCATTTTTCACACCTTTTCATGCTCCTGGTCTTTTTTCTTTTTTTTTTTTTGCTCCTCGAATTTCCACACCTTTTCATGCTCCTTGCATTTTTCACACCTCTTCATGCTCCTCGCATTTTTCACAAGTTTTCATGCTCCTCGCATTTTTCACAAGTTTTCATGCTCCTCGCATTTTTCACACCTTTTCATGCTCCTGGGCTTTCTTTTTTTTTTTTTTTTGCTCCTCACATTTTTCACACCTTTTCATGCTCCTCGCATTTTTCACACCATATCATGCTCCTGGTCTTTTTTTTTTTTTTTTGCTCCTCGCATTTTTGACACCTTTTCATGCTCCTTGTCTTTTTTTTTTTTTTTTTGCTCCTCACATTTTTCACACCTTTTCATGCTCCTGGTCTTTTTTTTTTTTTTTTTTTGCTCCTCGAATTTTCACACCTTTCATGCTCCTCGCATTTTTCACACCTCTTCATGCTCCTCGCATTTTTCACAAGTTTTCATGCTCCTTGCATTTTTCACAAGTTTTCATGCTCCTCGCATTTTTCACACCTTTTCATGCTCCTGGTCTTTTTTTTTTTTTTTTTGCTCCTCGCATTTTTCACACCTTTTCATGCTCCTGGTCTTTTCTTTTTTTTTTGCTCCTCAAATTTTTCACACCTTTTCATGCTCCTGGTCTTTTTTCTTTTTTTTTTTTTGCTCCTCGAATTTCCACACCTTTTCATGCTCCTTGCATTTTTCACACCTCTTCATGCTCCTCGCATTTTTCACAAGTTTTCATCCTCCTCGTATTTTTCACACCTTTTCATGCTCCTGGGCTTTCTTTTTTTTTTTTTTTTTGCTCCTCGCATTTTTCACACCTTTTCATGCTCCTGGTCTTTTTTTTTTTTTTTTTGCTCCTCGCATTTTTCACACCTTTTCATGCTCCTGGTCTTTTCTTTTTTTTTTGCTCCTCAAATTTTTCACACCTTTTCATGCTCCTGGTCTTTTTTCTTTTTTTTTTTTTGCTCCTCGAATTTCCACACCTTTTCATGCTCCTTGCATTTTTCACACCTCTTCATGCTCCTCGCATTTTTCACAAGTTTTCATGCTCCTCGCATTTTTCACAAGTTTTCATGCTCCTCGCATTTTTCACACCTTTTCATGCTCCTGGGCTTTCTTTTTTTTTTTTTTTTGCTCCTCACATTTTTCACACCTTTTCATGCTCCTCGCATTTTTCACACCATATCATGCTCCTGGTCTTTTTTTTTTTTTTTTTGCTCCTCGCATTTTTGACACCTTTTCATGCTCCTTGTCTTTTTTTTTTTTTTTTTGCTCCTCACATTTTTCACACCTTTTCATGCTCCTGGTCTTTTTTTTTTTTTTTTTTGCTCCTCGAATTTTCACACCTTTTCATGCTCCTCGCATTTTTCACACCTCTTCATGCTCCTCGCATTTTTCACAAGTTTTCATGCTCCTTGCATTTTTCACAAGTTTTCATGCTCCTCGCATTTTTCACACCTTTTCATGCTCCTGGGCTTTCTTTTTTTTTTTTTTTTGCTCCTCGCATTTTTCACACCTTTTCATGCTCCTGCTCTTTTTTTTTTTTTTTTGCTGCTCGCATTTTTCACACATTTTCATGCTCCTGGTCTTTTTTTTTTTTTTTGCTCCTCAAATTTTTCACACCTTTTCATGCTGCTGGTCTTTTTTCTTTTTTTTTTTTTGCTCCTCGAATTTTCACACCTTTTCATGCTCCTTGCATTTTTCACACCTCTTCATACTCCTCGCATTTTTCACAAGTTTTCATGCTCCTCGCATTTTTCACACCTTTTCATGCTCCTGGGCTTTCTTTTTTTTTTTTTTTTTTCTCCTCGCATTTTTCACACCTTTTCATGCTCCTGGTCTTTTTTTTTTTTTTTTTTGCTCCTCGCATTTTTCACACCTTTTCATGCTCCTGGTCTTTTCTTTTTTTTTTGCTCCTCAAATTTTTCACACCTTTTCATGCTCCTGGTCTTTTTTCTTTTTTTTTTTTTGCTCCTCGCATTTTTCACACCTTTTCATGCTCCTGGTCTTTTTTCTTTTTTTTTTTTTGCTCCTCGCATTTTTCACACCTTTTCATGTTCCTGGTCTTTTTTTTTTTTTTTTTGCTCCTCACATTTTTCACACCTTTTCATGCTCCTCGCATTTTTCACACCATATCATGCTCCTGGTCTTTTTTTTTTTTTTTTGCTGCTCGCATTTTTGACACCATTTCATGCTCCTTGTCTTTTTTTATTTTTTTTTTGCTCTTCACATTTTTTACACCTTTTCATGCTCCTGGTCTTTTTTATTTTTTTTTTTTGCTCCTCGAATTTTCACACCTTTTCATGCCCCTTGCATTTTTCACACCTCTTCATGCTCCTCGCATTTTTCACAAGTTTTCTTGTTCCTCGCATTTTTCACAAGTTTTCATGCTCCTCGCATTTTTCACACCTTTTCATGCTCCTGGGCTTTCTTTTTTTTTTTTTTTTGCTCCTCGCATTTTTCACACCATATCATGCTCCTGGTCTTTTTTTTTTTTTTTGCTGCTCGCATTTTTCACACCTTTTCATGCTCCTGGTCTTTTCTTTTTTTTTTGCTCCTCAAATTTTTCACACCTTTTCATGCTCCTGGTCTTTTTTCTTTTTTTTTTTTGTCCTCGAATTTTCACACCTTTTCATGCTCCTTGCATTTTTCACACCTCTTCATGCTCCTCGCATTTTTCACAAGTTTTCATGCTCCTCGCATTTTTCACACCTTTTCATGCTCCTGGGCTTTCTTTTTTTTTTTTTTTTTTGCTCCTCGCATTTTTCACACCTTTTCATGCTCCTGGTCTTTTCTTTTTTTTTTGCTCCTCAAATTTTTCACACCTTTTCATGCTCCTGGTCTTTTTTTTTTTTTTTTTTTGCTCCTCGCATTTTTCACACCTTTTCATGCTCCTGGTCTTTTCTTTTTTTTTTGCTCCTCGCATTTTTCACACCTTTTCATGCTCCTGGTCTTTTTTCTTTTTTTTTTTTGCTCCTCGCATTTTCACACCTTTTCATGTTCCTGGTCTTTTTTTTTTTTTTTTTTTTTTTTTGCTCCTCGCATTTTTCACAACTTTTCATGCTCCTGGTCTTTTTTTTTTTTTTTGCTCCTCGAATTTTTCACACCTTTTCATGCTCCTGGTCTTTTCTTTTTTTTTTGCTCCTCGAATTTTCACACCTTTTCATGCTCCTTGCATTTTTCACACCTCTTCATGCTCCTCGCATTTTTCACAAGTTTTCATCCTCCTCGCATTTTTCACACCTTTTCATGCTCCTGGGTTTTCTTTTTTTTTTTTTTTTTGCTCCTCGCATTTTTCACACCTTTTCATGCTCCTGGTCTTTTTTTTTTTTTTTTTGCTCCTCGCATTTTTCACACCTTTTCATGCTCCTGGTCTTTTCTTTTTTTTTTGCTCCTCAAATTTTTCACACCTTTTCATGCTCCTGGTCTTTTTTCTTTTTTTTTTTTTGCTCCTCGAATTTCCACACCTTTTCATGCTCCTTGCATTTTTCACACCTCTTCATGCTCCTCGCATTTTTCACAAGTTTTCATGCTCCTCGCATTTTTCACACCTTTTCATGCTCCTGGGCTTTCTTTTTTTTTTTTTTTGCTCCTCACATTTTTCACACCTTTTCATGCTCCTCGCATTTTTCACACCATATCATGCTCCTGGTCTTTTTTTTTTTTTTTTGCTCCTCGCATTTTTGACACCTTTTCATGCTCCTTGTCTTTTTTTTTTTTTTTTTGCTCCTCACATTTTTCACACCTTTTCATGCTCCTGGTCTTTTTTTTTTTTTTTTTTTGCTCCTCGAATTTTCACACCTTTTCATGCTCCTCGCATTTTTCACACCTCTTCATGCTCCTCGCATTTTTCACAAGTTTTCATGCTCCTTGCATTTTTCACAAGTTTTCATGCTCCTCGCATTTTTCACACCTTTTCATGCTCCTGGGCTTTCTTTTTTTTTTTTTTTTGCTCCTCGCATTTTTCACACCATATCATGCTCCTGGTCTTTTTTTTTTTTTTTGCTGCTCGCATTTTTCACACCTTTTCATGCTCCTGGTCTTTTCTTTTTTTTTTGCTCCTCGAATTTTCACACCTTTTCATGCTCCTTGCATTTTTCACACCTCTTCATGCTCCTCGCATTTTTCACAAGTTTTCATCCTCCTCGCATTTTTCACACCTTTTCATGCTCCTGGGCTTTCTTTTTTTTTTTTTTTTTGCTCCTCGCATTTTTCACACCTTTTCATGCTCCTGGTCTTTTTTTTTTTTTTTTTGCTCCTCGCATTTTTCACACCTTTTCATGCTCCTGGTCTTTTCTTTTTTTTTTGCTCCTCAAATTTTTCACACCTTTTCATGCTCCTGGTCTTTTTTCTTTTTTTTTTTTTGCTCCTCGAATTTCCACACCTTTTCATGCTCCTTGCATTTTTCACACCTCTTCATGCTCCTCGCATTTTTCACAAGTTTTCATGCTCCTCGCATTTTTCACACCTTTTCATGCTCCTGGGCTTTCTTTTTTTTTTTTTTTGCTCCTCACATTTTTCACACCTTTTCATGCTCCTCGCATTTTTCACACCATATCATGCTCCTGGTCTTTTTTTTTTTTTTTTGCTCCTCGCATTTTTGACACCTTTTCATGCTCCTTGTCTTTTTTTTTTTTTTTTTGCTCCTCACATTTTTCACACCTTTTCATGCTCCTGGTCTTTTTTTTTTTTTTTTTTTTGCTCCTCGAATTTTCACACCTTTTCATGCTCCTCGCATTTTTCACACCTCTTCATGCTCCTCGCATTTTTCACAAGTTTTCATGCTCCTTGCATTTTTCACAAGTTTTCATGCTCCTCGCATTTTTCACACCTTTTCATGCTCCTGGGCTTTCTTTTTTTTTTTTTTTGCTCCTCGCATTTTTCACACCATATCATGCTCCTGGTCTTTTTTTTTTTTTTTGCTGCTCGCATTTTTCACACCTTTTCATGCTCCTGGTCTTTTCTTTTTTTTTTGCTCCTCGAATTTTCACACCTTTTCATGCTCCTTGCATTTTTCACACCTCTTCATGCTCCTCGCATTTTTCACAAGTTTTCATCCTCCTCGCATTTTTCACACCTTTTCATGCTCCTGGGCTTTCTTTTTTTTTTTTTTTTTTGCTCCTCGCTTTTTTCCCACCTTTTCATGCTCCTGGTCTTTTTTTTTTTTTTTTTGCTCCTCGCATTTTTCACACCTTTTCATGCTCCTGGTCTTTTTTCTTTTTTTTTTTTTGCTCCTCGAATTTCCACACCTTTTCATGCTCCTTGCATTTTTCACACCTCTTCATGCTCCTCGCATTTTTCACAAGTTTTCATGCTCCTCGCATTTTTCACAAGTTTTCATGCTCCTCGCATTTTTCACACCTTTTCATGCTCCTGGGCTTTCTTTTTTTTTTTTTTTTGCTCCTCACATTTTTCACACCTTTTCATGCTCCTCGCATTTTTCACACCATATCATGCTCCTGGTCTTTTTTTTTTTTTTTTGCTCCTCGCATTTTTGACACCTTTTCATGCTCCTTGTCTTTTTTTTTTTTTTTTTGCTCCTCACATTTTTCACACCTTTTCATGCTCCTGGTCTTTTTTTTTTTTTTTTTTTGCTCCTCGAATTTTCACACCTTTTCATGCTCCTCGCATTTTTCACACCTCTTCATGCTCCTCGCATTTTTCACAAGTTTTCATGCTCCTTGCATTTTTCACAAGTTTTCATGCTCCTCGCATTTTTCACACCTTTTCATGCTCCTGGTCTTTTTTTTTTTTTTTTTGCTCCTCGCATTTTTCACACCTTTTCATGCTCCTGGTCTTTTCTTTTTTTTTTGCTCCTCAAATTTTTCACACCTTTTCATGCTCCTGGTCTTTTTTCTTTTTTTTTTTTTGCTCCTCGAATTTCCACACCTTTTCATGCTCCTTGCATTTTTCACACCTCTTCATGCTCCTCGCATTTTTCACAAGTTTTCATCCTCCTCGTATTTTTCACACCTTTTCATGCTCCTGGGCTTTCTTTTTTTTTTTTTTTTTGCTCCTCGCATTTTTCACACCTTTTCATGCTCCTGGTCTTTTTTTTTTTTTTTTTGCTCCTCGCATTTTTCACACCTTTTCATGCTCCTGGTCTTTTCTTTTTTTTTTGCTCCTCAAATTTTTCACACCTTTTCATGCTCCTGGTCTTTTTTCTTTTTTTTTTTTTGCTCCTCGAATTTCCACACCTTTTCATGCTCCTTGCATTTTTCACACCTCTTCATGCTCCTCGCATTTTTCACAAGTTTTCATGCTCCTCGCATTTTTCACAAGTTTTCATGCTCCTCGCATTTTTCACACCTTTTCATGCTCCTGGGCTTTCTTTTTTTTTTTTTTTTGCTCCTCACATTTTTCACACCTTTTCATGCTCCTCGCATTTTTCACACCATATCATGCTCCTGGTCTTTTTTTTTTTTTTTTTGCTCCTCGCATTTTTGACCCCTTTTCTTGCTCCTTGTCTTTTTTTTTTTTTTTTTGCTCCTCACATTTTTCACACCTTTTCATGCTCCTGGTCTTTTTTTTTTTTTTTTTTGCTCCTCGAATTTTCACACCTTTTCATGCTCCTCGCATTTTTCACACCTCTTCATGCTCCTCGCATTTTTCACAAGTTTTCATGCTCCTTGCATTTTTCACAAGTTTTCATGCTCCTCGCATTTTTCACACCTTTTCATGCTCCTGGGCTTTCTTTTTTTTTTTTTTTTGCTCCTCGCATTTTTCACACCTTTTCATGCTCCTGCTCTTTTTTTTTTTTTTTGCTGCTCGCATTTTTCACACATTTTCATGCTCCTGGTCTTTTCTTTTTTTTTTGCTCCTCAAATTTTTCACACCTTTTCATGCTGCTGGTCTTTTTTCTTTTTTTTTTTTTGCTCCTCGAATTTTCACACCTTTTCATGCTCCTTGCATTTTTCACACCTCTTCATACTCCTCGCATTTTTCACAAGTTTTCATGCTCCTCGCATTTTTCACACCTTTTCATGCTCCTGGGCTTTCTTTTTTTTTTTTTTTTTGCTCCTCGCATTTTTCACACCTTTTCATGCTCCTGGTCTTTTTTTTTTTTTTTTTTGCTCCTCGCATTTTTCACACCTTTTCATGCTCCTGGTCTTTTCTTTTTTTTTTGCTCCTCAAATTTTTCACACCTTTTCATGCTCCTGGTCTTTTTTCTTTTTTTTTTTTTGCTCCTCGCATTTTTCACACCTTTTCATGTTCCTGGTCTTTTTTTTTTTTTTTTTTTTTTTTGCTCCTCGCATTTTTCACACCTTTTCATGCTCCTGGTCTTTTTTCTTTTTTTTTTTTTGCTCCTCGCATTTTTCACACCTTTTCATGTTCCTGGTCTTTTTTTTTTTTTTTTTGCTCCTCACATTTTTCACACCTTTTCATGCTCCTCGCATTTTTCACACCATATCATGCTCCTGGTCTTTTTTTTTTTTTTTTGCTGCTCGCATTTTTGACACCATTTCATGCTCCTTGTCTTTTTTTATTTTTTTTTTGCTCTTCACATTTTTTACACCTTTTCATGCTCCTGGTCTTTTTTATTTTTTTTTTTGCTCCTCGAATTTTCACACCTTTTCATGCCCCTTGCATTTTTCACACCTCTTCATGCTCCTCGCATTTTTCACAAGTTTTCTTGTTCCTCGCATTTTTCACAAGTTTTCATGCTCCTCGCATTTTTCACACCTTTTCATGCTCCTGGGCTTTCTTTTTTTTTTTTTTTTGCTCCTCGCATTTTTCACACCATATCATGCTCCTGGTCTTTTTTTTTTTTTTTGCTGCTCGCATTTTTCACACCTTTTCATGCTCCTGGTCTTTTCTTTTTTTTTTGCTCCTCAAATTTTTCACACCTTTTCATGCTCCTGGTCTTTTTTCTTTTTTTTTTTTGTCCTCGAATTTTCACACCTTTTCATGCTCCTTGCATTTTTCACACCTCTTCATGCTCCTCGCATTTTTCACAAGTTTTCATGCTCCTCGCATTTTTCACACCTTTTCATGCTCCTGGGCTTTCTTTTTTTTTTTTTTTTTTTGCTCCTCGCATTTTTCACACCTTTTCATGCTCCTGGTCTTTTCTTTTTTTTTTGCTCCTCGCATTTTTCACACCTTTTCATGCTCCTGGTCTTTTTTCTTTTTTTTTTTTGCTCCTCGCATTTTCACACCTTTTCATGTTCCTGGTCTTTTTTTTTTTTTTTTTTTTTTTTTTTGCTCCTCGCATTTTTCAGAACTTTTCATGCTCCTGGTCTTTTTTTTTTTTTTTGCTCCTCGAATTTTTCACACCTTTTCATGCTCCTGGTCTTTTCTTTTTTTTTTGCTCCTCGAATTTTCACACCTTTTCATGCTCCTTGCATTTTTCACACCTCTTCATGCTCCTCGCATTTTTCACAAGTTTTCATCCTCCTCGCATTTTTCACACCTTTTCATGCTCCTGGGCTTTCTTTTTTTTTTTTTTTTTGCTCCTCGCATTTTTCACACCTTTTCATGCTCCTGGTCTTTTTTTTTTTTTTTTTGCTCCTCGCATTTTTCACACCTTTTCATGCTCCTGGTCTTTTCTTTTTTTTTTGCTCCTCAAATTTTTCACACCTTTTCATGCTCCTGGTCTTTTTTCTTTTTTTTTTTTTGCTCCTCGAATTTCCACACCTTTTCATGCTCCTTGCATTTTTCACACCTCTTCATGCTCCTCGCATTTTTCACAAGTTTTCATGCTCCTCGCATTTTTCACACCTTTTCATGCTCCTGGGCTTTCTTTTTTTTTTTTTTTGCTCCTCACATTTTTCACACCTTTTCATGCTCCTCGCATTTTTCACACCATATCATGCTCCTGGTCTTTTTTTTTTTTTTTTGCTCCTCGCATTTTTGACACCTTTTCATGCTCCTTGTCTTTTTTTTTTTTTTTTTGCTCCTCACATTTTTCACACCTTTTCATGCTCCTGGTCTTTTTTTTTTTTTTTTTTTGCTCCTCGAATTTTCACACCTTTTCATGCTCCTCGCATTTTTCACACCTCTTCATGCTCCTCGCATTTTTCACAAGTTTTCATGCTCCTTGCATTTTTCACAAGTTTTCATGCTCCTCGCATTTTTCACACCATTTCATGCTCCTGGGCTTTCTTTTTTTTTTTTTTTTGCTCCTCGCATTTTTCACACCATATCATGCTCCTGGTCTTTTTTTTTTTTTTTGCTGCTCGCATTTTTCACACCTTTTCATGCTCCTGGTCTTTTCTTTTTTTTTTGCTCCTCGAATTTTCACACCTTTTCATGCTCCTTGCATTTTTCACACCTCTTCATGCTCCTCGCATTTTTCACAAGTTTTCATCCTCCTCGCATTTTTCACACCTTTTCATGCTCCTGGGCTTTCTTTTTTTTTTTTTTTTTTGCTCCTCGCATTTTTCCCCCCTTTTCATCCTCCTGGTCTTTTTTTTTTTTTTTTTGCTCCTCGCATTTTTCACACCTTTTCATGCTCCTGGTCTTTTCTTTTTTTTTTGCTCCTCAAATTTTTCACACCTTTTCATGCTCCTGGTCTTTTTTCTTTTTTTTTTTTTGCTCCTCGAATTTCCACACCTTTTCATGCTCCTTGCATTTTTCACACCTCTTCATGCTCCTCGCATTTTTCACAAGTTTTCATGCTCCTCGCATTTTTCACAAGTTTTCATGCTCCTCGCATTTTTCACACCTTTTCATGCTCCTGGGCTTTCTTTTTTTTTTTTTTTTGCTCCTCACATTTTTCACACCTTTTCATGCTCCTCGCATTTTTCACACCATATCATGCTCCTGGTCTTTTTTTTTTTTTTTTTGCTCCTCGCATTTTTCACACCTTTTCATGCTCCTTGTCTTTTTTTTTTT
This sequence comes from Cervus elaphus, assembly GCF_910594005.1. Lineage (NCBI taxonomy): Eukaryota > Metazoa > Chordata > Mammalia > Artiodactyla > Cervidae > Cervus > Cervus elaphus. The sequence goes on along the minus strand of NW_025316735.1, from coordinate 149,720 downwards.
TTTTTCCTCCTCACATTTTTCACACCTTTTCATGCTCCTGGTCTTTTTTTTTTTTTTTTTGCTCCTCGAATTTTCACACCTTTTCATGCTCCTCGCATTTTTCACACCTCTTCATGCTCCTCGCATTTTTCACAAGTTTTCATGCTCCTTGCATTTTTCACAAGTTTTCATGCTCCTCGCATTTTTCACACCTTTTCATGCTCCTGGGCTTTCTTTTTTTTTTTTTTTTGCTCCTCGCATTTTTCACACCTTTTCATGCTCCTGCTCTTTTTTTTTTTTTTTTTGCTGCTCGCATTTTTCACACATTTTCATGCTCCTGGTCTTTTCTTTTTTTTTTGCTCCTCAAATTTTTCACACCTTTTCATGCTCCTGGTCTTTTTTCTTTTTTTTTTTTTGCTCCTCGAATTTTCACACCTTTTCATGCTCCTTGCATTTTTCACACCTCTTCATACTCCTCGCATTTTTCACAAGTTTTCATGCTCCTCGCATTTTTCACACCTTTTCATGCTCCTGGGCTTTCTTTTTTTTTTTTTTTTTGCTCCTCGCATTTTTCACACCTTTTCATGCTCCTGGTCTTTTTTTTTTTTTTTTTTGCTCCTCGCATTTTTCACACCTTTTCATGCTCCTGGTCTTTTCTTTTTTTTTTGCTCCTCAAATTTTTCACACCTTTTCATGCTCCTGGTCTTTTTTCTTTTTTTTTTTTTGCTCCTCGCATTTTTCACACCTTTTCATGTTCCTGGTCTTTTTTTTTTTTTTTTTTTTTTTTGCTCCTCGCATTTTTCACACCTTTTCATGCTCCTGGTCTTTTTTCTTTTTTTTTTTTTGCTCCTCGCATTTTTCACACCTTTTCATGTTCCTGGTCTTTTTTTTTTTTTTTTTGCTCCTCACATTTTTCACACCTTTTCATGCTCCTCGCATTTTTCACACCATATCATGCTCCTGGTCTTTTTTTTTTTTTTTTGCTGCTCGCATTTTTGACACCATTTCATGCTCCTTGTCTTTTTTTATTTTTTTTTTGCTCTTCACATTTTTTACACCTTTTCATGCTCCTGGTCTTTTTTTTTTTTTTTTGTTTTGCTCCTCGAATTTTCACACCTTTTCATGCCCCTTGCATTTTTCACACCTCTTCATGCTCCTCGCATTTTTCACAAGTTTTCTTGTTCCTCGCATTTTTCACAAGTTTTCATGCTCCTCGCATTTTTCACACCTTTTCATGCTCCTCGGCTTTCTTTTTTTTTTTTTTTTGCTCCTCGCATTTTTCACACCATATCATGCTCCTGGTCTTTTTTTTTTTTTTTGCTGCTCGCATTTTTCACACCTTTTCATGCTCCTGGTCTTTTCTTTTTTTTTTGCTCCTCAAATTTTTCACACCTTTTCATGCTCCTGGTCTTTTTTCTTTTTTTTTTTTTGTCCTCGAATTTTCACACCTTTTCATGCTCCTTGCATTTTTCACACCTCTTCATGCTCCTCGCATTTTTCACAAGTTTTCATGCTCCTCGCATTTTTCACACCTTTTCATGCTCCTGGGCTTTCTTTTTTTTTTTTTTTTTGCTCCTCGCATTTTTCACACCTTTTCATGCTCCTGGTCTTTTCTTTTTTTTTTGCTCCTCAAATTTTTCACACCTTTTCATGCTCCTGGTCTTTTTTCTTTTTTTTTTTTTGCTCCTCGCATTTTTCACACCTTTTCATTCTCCTGGTCTTTTTTTTTTTTTTTTTTTTTTTTTGCTCCTCGCATTTTTCACACCTTTTCATGCTCCTGGTCTTTTCTTTTTTTTTTGCTCCTCGCATTTTTCACACCTTTTCATGCTCCTGGGCTTTTTTCTTTTTTTTTTTTGCTCCTCGCCTTTTCACACCTTTTCATGTTCCTGGTCTTTTTTTTTTTTTTTTTTTTTTTTTTGCTCCTCGCATTTTTCACAACTTTTCATGCTCCTGGTCTTTTTTTTTTTTTTTGCTCCTCGAATTTTTCACACCTTTTCATGCTCCTGGTCTTTTCTTTTTTTTTTGCTCCTCGAATTTTCACACCTTTTCATGCTCCTTGCATTTTTCACACCTCTTCATGCTCCTCGCATTTTTCACAAGTTTTCATCCTCCTCGCATTTTTCACACCTTTTCATGCTCCTGGGCTTTCTTTTTTTTTTTTTTTTTGCTCCTCGCATTTTTCACACCTTTTCATGCTCCTGGTCTTTTTTTTTTTTTTTTTGCTCCTCGCATTTTTCACACCTTTTCATGCTCCTGGTCTTTTCTTTTTTTTTTGCTCCTCAAATTTTTCACACCTTTTCATGCTCCTGGTCATTTTTCTTTTTTTTTTTTTGCTCCTCGAATTTCCACACCTTTTCATGCTCCTTGCATTTTTCTCCCCTCTTCATGCTCCTCGCATTTTTCACAAGTTTTCATGCTCCTCGCATTTTTCACACCTTTTCATGCTCCTGGGCTTTCTTTTTTTTTTTTTTTGCTCCTCACATTTTTCACACCTTTTCATGCTCCTCGCATTTTTCACACCATTTCATGCTCCTGGTCTTTTTTTTTTTTTTTTGCTCCTCGCATTTTTGACACCTTTTCATGCTCCTTGTCTTTTTTTTTTTTTTTTTGCTCCTCACATTTTTCACACCTTTTCATGCTCCTGGTCTTTTTTTTTTTTTTTTTTTGCTCCTCGAATTTTCACACCTTTTCATGCTCCTCGCATTTTTCACACCTCTTCATGCTCCTCGCATTTTTCACAAGTTTTCATGCTCCTTGCATTTTTCACAAGTTTTCATGCTCCTCGCATTTTTCACACCTTTTCATGCTCCTGGGCTTTCTTTTTTTTTTTTTTTGCTCCTCGCATTTTTCACACCTTTTCATGCTCCTGCTCTTTTTTTTTTTTTTTGCTGCTCGCATTTTTCACACATTTTCATGCTCCTGGTCTTTTCTTTTTTTTTTGCTCCTCAAATTTTTCACACCTTTTCATGCTCCTGGTCTTTTTTCTTTTTTTTTTTTTGCTCCTCGAATTTTCACACCTTTTCATGCTCCTTGCATTTTTCACACCTCTTCATGCTCCTCGCATTTTTCACAAGTTTTCATGCTCCTCGCATTTTTCACACCTTTTCATGCTCCTGGGCTTTCTTTTTTTTTTTTTTTTTGCTCCTCGCATTTTTCACACCTTTTCATGCTCCTCGCATTTTTCACAACTTTTCATGCTCCTGGTCTTTTTTTTTTTTTTTGCTCCTCTCATTTTTCACACCTTTTCATGCTCCTGGTCTTTTTTCTTTTTTTTTTTTTGCTCCTCGCATTTTTCACACCTTTTCATGCTCCTCGTCTTTTTTTTTGCTCCTCGCATTTTTCACACCTTTTCATGCTCCTCGCATTTTTCACACCTTTTCATGCTCCTCCCATTTTTCACCCCTTTTCATGCTCCTCGCATTTTTCACACCTTTTCATGATCCTCGCATTTTTCACAACTTTTCATGCTCCTTGTATTTTTTTTTTGCTCCTCGCACTTTTCACACCTTTTCATGCTCCTTGCATTTTTCAAACCTTTTCATGCTGCTCGCATTTTTCACACCTTTTCATGCTCCTCGTCTTTTTTTTTTTTGCTCCTCGCATTTTTTACACCTTTTCATGCTCCTCGCATTTTTCACACCTTTTCATGCTCCTCGCATTTTTCAGACATTTTCATGCTCCTCGTCTTTTACTTTTTTTTTTTTGCTTCTCGCATTTTTCACAACTTTTCATGCTCCTTGCATTTTTCACACCTTTTCATGCTCCTCGCATTTTTCACAACTTTTCATGCTCCTTGCATTTTCACACCTTTTCATGCTCCTTGCATTTTTCACACCTTTATATGCTCCTCGTCTTATTTTTTTTTTCCTCCTCGCATTTTTCACACCTTCTCATGGTCCTCATCTTTGTTTTTTTTTTTTGCTCCTTTCATTTTTCACACCTTTTCATGCTCCTTGCATTTTACACACCTTTTCATGCTCCTCGCATTTTTCAAACCTTTTCATGCTCCTCACATTTTTCACAGCTTTTCATTCTCCTCGCATTTTTCACACCTTTTCATGCTCCTCGCATTTTTCACACCTTTTCGTGGTCCTCGTCTTTTTTTTTTTTTTGCGCCTCTCATTTTTCACAACTTTTCATGCTCCTTGCTTTTTTCACAACTTTTCATGCTCCTCGCATTTTCACACCTTTTCATGCTCCTCGTCTTTTTGTTTTTTTGCTCCTAGCATTTTTCACACCTTTTCATGCTCCTGGTCTTTTTTTTTTTTTTTGCTCCTCGAATTTTCACACCTTTTCATGCTCCTGGTCTTTTCTTTTTTTTTTGCTCCTCGAATTTTCACACCTTTTCATGCTCCTGGTCTTTTTTCTTTTTTTTTTTTTTGCTCCTCGCATTTTTCACACCTTTTCATGTTCCTGGTCTTTTTTTTTTTTTTTTTTTTTTTTGCTCCTCGCATTTTTCACACCTTTTCATGCTCCTGGTCTTTTCTTTTTTTTTTGCTCCTCGAATTTTCACACCTTTTCATGCTGCTCGCATTTTTCACACCTTTTCATGCTCCTGGTCTTTTCTTTTTTTTTTGCTCCTCAAATTTTTCACACCTTTTCATGCTCCTGGTCTTTTTTCTTTTTTTTTTTTTGTCCTCGAATTTTCACACCTTTTCATGCTCCTTGCATTTTTCACACCTCTTCATGCTCCTCGCATTTTTCACAAGTTTTCATGCTCCTCGCATTTTTCACACCTTTTCATGCTCCTGGGCTTTCTTTTTTTTTTTTTTTTTGCTCCTCGCATTTTTCACACCTTTTCATGCTCCTGGTCTTTTCTTTTTTTTTTGCTCCTCAAATTTTTCACACCTTTTCATGCTCCTGGTCTTTTTTCTTTTTTTTTTTTTGCTCCTCGCATTTTTCACACCTTTTCATGTTCCTGGTCTTTTTTTTTTTTTTTTTTTTTTTTGCTCCTCGCATTTTTCTCACCTTTTCATGCTCCTGGTCTTTTCTTTTTTTTTTGCTCCTCGCATTTTTCACACCTTTTCATGCTCCTGGGCTTTTTTCTTTTTTTTTTTTGCTCCTCGCCTTTTCACACCTTTTCATGTTCCTGGTCTTTTTTTTTTTTTTTTTTTTTTTTTTGCTCCTCGCATTTTTCACAACTTTTCATGCTCCTGGTCTTTTTTTTTTTTTTTTGCTCCTCGAATTTTTCACACCTTTTCATGCTCCTGGTCTTTTCTTTTTTTTTTGCTCCTCGAATTTTCACACCTTTTCATGCTCCTTGCATTTTTCACACCTCTTCATGCTCCTCGCATTTTTCACAAGTTTTCATCCTCCTCGCATTTTTCACACCTTTTCATGCTCCTGCTCTTTTTTTTTTTTTTTTGCTGCTCGCATTTTTCACACCTTTTCATGCTCCTGGTCTTTTCTTTTTTTTTTGCTCCTCAAATTTTTCACACCTTTTCATGCTCCTGGTCTTTTTTCTTTTTTTTTTTTTGCTCCTCGAATTTTCACACCTTTTCATGCTCCTTGCATTTTTCACACCTCTTCATACTCCTCGCATTTTTCACAAGTTTTCATGCTCCTCGCATTTTTCACACCTTTTCATGCTCCTGGGCTTTCTTTTTTTTTTTTTTTTTGCTCCTCGCATTTTTCTCACCTTTTCATGCTCCTGGTCTTTTTTTTTTTTTTTTTTGCTCCTCGCATTTTTCACACCTTTTCATGCTCCTGGTCTTTTCTTTTTTTTTTGCTCCTCAAATTTTTCACACCTTTTCATGCTCCTGGTCTTTTTTCTTTTTTTTTTTTTGCTCCTCGCATTTTTCACACCTTTTCATGTTCCTTGTTTTTTTTTTTTTTTTTTTTTTTTTTTTGCTCCTCGCATTTTTCACACCTTTTCTTGCTCCTGGTCTTTTTTCTTTTTTTTTTTTTGCTCCTCGCATTTTTCACACCTTTTCATGTTCCTGGTCTTTTTTTTTTTTTTTTTGCTCCTCACATTTTTCACACCTTTTCATGCTCCTCGCATTTTTCACACCATATCATGCTCCTGGTCTTTTTTTTTTTTTTTGCTGCTCGCATTTTTGACACCATTTCATACTCCTTGTCTTTTTTTATTTTTTTTTTGCTCTTCACATTTTTTACACCTTTTCATGCTCCTGGTCTTTTTTTTTTTTGTTTGTTTTGCTCCTCGAATTTTCACACCTTTTCATGCCCCTTGCATTTTTCACACCTCTTCATGCTCCTCGCATTTTTCACAAGTTTTCTTGTTCCTCGCATTTTTCACAAGTTTTCATGCTCCTCGCATTTTTCACACCTTTTCATGCTCCTGGGCTTTCTTTTTTTTTTTTTTTTGCTCCTCGCATTTTTCACACCATATCATGCTCCTGGTCTTTTTTTTTTTTTTTGCTGCTCGCATTTTTCACACCTTTTCATGCTCCTGGTCTTTTCTTTTTTTTTTGCTCCTCAAATTTTTCACACCTTTTCATGCTCCTGGTCTTTTTTCTTTTTTTTTTTTTGTCCTCGAATTTTCACACCTTTTCATGCTCCTTGCATTTTTCACACCTCTTCATGCTCCTCGCATTTTTCACAAGTTTTCATGCTCCTCGCATTTTTCACACCTTTTCATGCTCCTGGGCTTTCTTTTTTTTTTTTTTTTTGCTCCTCGCATTTTTCACACCTTTTCATGCTCCTGGTCTTTTCTTTTTTTTTTGCTCCTCAAATTTTTCACACCTTTTCATGCTCCTGGTCTTTTTTCTTTTTTTTTTTTTGCTCCTCGCATTTTTCACACCTTTTCATGTTCCTGGTCTTTTTTTTTTTTTTTTTTTTTTTTTGCTCCTCGCTTTTTTCACCCCTTTTCTTGCTCCTGGTCTTTTCTTTTTTTTTTGCTCCTCGCATTTTTCACACCTTTTCATGCTCCTGGGCTTTTTTTTTTTTTTTTTTTGCTCCTCGCCTTTTCACACCTTTTCATGTTCCTGGTCTTTTTTTTTTTTTTTTTTTTTTTTTGCTCCTCGCATTTTTCACAACTTTTCATGCTCCTGGTCTTTTTTTTTTTTTTTTGCTCCTCGAATTTTTCACACCTTTTCATGCTCCTGGTCTTTTCTTTTTTTTTTGCTCCTCGAATTTTCACACCTTTTCATGCTCCTTGCATTTTTCACACCTCTTCATGCTCCTCGCATTTTTCACAAGTTTTCATCCTCCTCGCATTTTTCACACCTTTTCATGCTCCTGGGCTTTCTTTTTTTTTTTTTTTTTGCTCCTCGCATTTTTCACACCTTTTCATGCTCCTGGTCTTTTTTTTTTTTTTTTTGCTCCTCGCATTTTTCACACCTTTTCATGCTCCTGGTCTTTTCTTTTTTTTTTGCTCCTCAAATTTTTCACACCTTTTCATGCTCCTGGTCTTTTTTCTTTTTTTTTTTTTGCTCCTCGAATTTCCACACCTTTTCATGCTCCTTGCATTTTTCACACCTCTTCATGCTCCTCGCATTTTTCACAAGTTTTCATGCTCCTCGCATTTTTCACACCTTTTCATGCTCCTGGGCTTTCTTTTTTTTTTTTTTTGCTCCTCACATTTTTCACACCTTTTCATGCTCCTCGCATTTTTCACACCATATCATGCTCCTGGTCTTTTTTTTTTTTTTTTGCTCCTCGCATTTTTGACACCTTTTCATGCTCCTTGTCTTTTTTTTTTTTTTTTTGCTCCTCACATTTTTCACACCTTTTCATGCTCCTGGTCTTTTTTTTTTTTTTTTTTGCTCCTCGAATTTTCACACCTTTTCATGCTCCTCGCATTTTTCACACCTCTTCATGCTCCTCGCATTTTTCACAAGTTTTCATGCTCCTTGCATTTTTCACAAGTTTTCATGCTCCTCGCATTTTTCACACCTTTTCATGCTCCTGGGCTTTCTTTTTTTTTTTTTTTGCTCCTCGCATTTTTCACACCTTTTCATGCTCCTGCTCTTTTTTTTTTTTTTTGCTGCTCGCATTTTTCACACATTTTCATGCTCCTGGTCTTTTCTTTTTTTTTTGCTCCTCGCATTTTTCACACCTTTTCATGCTCCTGGTCTTTTTTCTTTTTTTTTTTTTGCTCCTCGAATTTTCACACCTTTTCATGCTCCTTGCATTTTTCACACCTCTTCATGCTCCTCGCATTTTTCACAAGTTTTCATGCTCCTCGCATTTTTCACACCTTTTCATGCTCCTGGGCTTTCTTTTTTTTTTTTTTTTTGCTCCTCGCATTTTTCACACCTTTTCATGCTCCTCGCATTTTTCACAACTTTTCATGCTCCTGGTCTTTTTTTTTTTTTTTGCTCCTCGCATTTTTCACACCTTTTCATGCTCCTGGTCTTTTTTCTTTTTTTTTTTTTGCTCCTCGCATTTTTCACACCTTTTCATGCTCCTCGTCTTTTTTTTTGCTCCTCGCATTTTTCACACCTTTTCATGCTCCTCGCATTTTTCACACCTTTTCATGCTCCTCCCATTTTTCACACCTTTTCATGCTCCTCGCATTTTTCACACCTTTTCATGATCCTCGCATTTTTCACAACTTTTCATGCTCCTTGTATTTTTTTTTTGCTCCTCGCACTTTTCACACCTTTTCATGCTCCTTGCATTTTTCAAACCTTTTCATGCTGCTCGCATTTTTCACACCTTTTCATGCTCCTCGTCTTTTTTTTTTTTGCTCCTCGCATTTTTTACACCTTTTCATGCTCCTCGCATTTTTCACACCTTTTCATGCTCCTCGCATTTTTCAGACATTTTCATGCTCCTCGTCTTTTACTTTTTTTTTTTTGCTTCTCGCATTTTTCACAACTTTTCATGCTCCTTGCATTTTTCACACCTTTTCATGCTCCTCGCATTTTTCACAACTTTTCATGCTCCTTGCATTTTCACAACTTTTCATGCTCCTTGCATTTTTCACACCTTTATATGCTCCTCGTCTTATTTTTTTTTTCCTCCTCGCATTTTTCACACCTTCTCATGGTCCTCATCTTTGTTTTTTTTTTTTGCTCCTTTCATTTTTCACACCTTTTCATGCTCCTTGCATTTTACACACCTTTTCATGCTCCTCGCATTTTTCAAACCTTTTCATGCTCCTCACATTTTTCACAGCTTTTCATTCTCCTCGCATTTTTCACACCTTTTCATGCTCCTCGCATTTTTCACACCTTTTCGTGGTCCTCGTCTTTTTTTTTTTTTTGCGCCTCTCATTTTTCACAACTTTTCATGCTCCTTGCTTTTTTCACAACTTTTCATGCTCCTCGCATTTTCACACCTTTTCATGCTCCTCGTCTTTTTGTTTTTTTGCTCCTAGCATTTTTCACACCTTTTCATGCTCCTGGTCTTTTTTTTTTTTTTTGCTCCTCGAATTTTCACACCTTTTCATGCTCCTGGTCTTTTCTTTTTTTTTTGCTCCTCGAATTTTCACACCTTTTCATGCTCCTGGTCTTTTTTCTTTTTTTTTTTTTTGCTCCTCGCATTTTTCACACCTTTTCATGTTCCTGGTCTTTTTTTTTTTTTTTTTTTTTTTGCTCCTCGCATTTTTCACACCTTTTCATGCTCCTGGTCTTTTCTTTTTTTTTTGCTCCTCGAATTTTCACACCTTTTCATGCTCCTTGCATTTTTCACACCTCTTCATGCTCCTCGCATTTTTCACAGGTTTTCATGCTCCTCGCATTTTTCACAAGTTTTCATGCTCCTCGCATTTTTCACACCTTTTCATGCTCCTGGGCTTTCTTTTTTTTTTTTTTTTTTGCTCCTCGCATTTTTCTTTTTTTTTTTTGGCTCCTCGCATTTTTTACACCTTTTCATGCTCCTCGCATTTTTTACACCTTTTCATGCTCCTCGCATTTTTCACAACTTTTCATGCTCCTCGTATTTTTCTTTTTTTTTTTTTGCTCCTCGCATTTTTCACACCTTTTCATGCTCCTTGCATTTTTCAAACCTTTTCATGCTCCTCGTCTTTTTCTTTTTTTTTTCTCCTCGCATTTTTTACACCTTTTCATGCTCCTCGTCTTTCTTGTTTTTTTTGCTCCTCGCATTTTTCACACCTTTCATGCTCCTTGCATTTTTCACACCTTTTCATGCTCCTCGTCTTTTTCTTTTTTTTTTTTCTCCTCACATTTTTCACACCTTTTCATGCTCCTTGCATTTTACACACCTTTTCATGCTCCTCGTCTTTTTTTTTTCTGCTCCTCGCATTTTTCACACCTTTTCCTGCTCCTCGAATTTTTCACATCTTTTCATGCTCGTCGTCTTTTTTTTTTTTTTGCTCCTCACATTTTTCACACCTTTTCATGCTCCTCACATTTTTCACACCTTTTCATGCTCCTCGCATTTTTCACACCTTTTCGTGGTCCTCGCATTTTTCGCACCTTTTCATGCTCCTCGCATTTTACACACCTTTTCATGCTACTCGTCTTTTTTTTTTTTTGCTCCTCGCATTTTTCACACCTTTTCATGCTCCTCGTCTTTTTCTTTTTTTTTTTTCTTCTCGCATTTTCCGCACCTTTTCATGCTCCTTGCATTTTACACACCTTTTCATGCTCCTCGCATTTTTCAAACCTTTTCATGCTCCTCACATTTTTCTCAGCTTTACATTCTCTCGCATTTTTCATAGCTTTTCATGCTCCTCGCATTTTTCATACCTTTTCATGCTCCTCGTATTTTTGACAACGTTTCATGCTCCTCGAAATTTTCACACATTTTCATGCTCCTCATATTTTTCACACCTTTTCCTGCTCCTTGCATTTTTCAAACCTTTTCATGCTCCTCGCACTTTTCAAACCTTTTCATGCTCCTCGCATTTTTCACAACTTTTCATGCTGCTCGCATTTTTCACACCTTTTCATGCTCCTCGTCTTTTTTTTTGCTCCTCGCATTTTTCACACCTTTTCATGCTCCTCGCATTTTTCACACCTTTTCATGCTCCTCCCATTTTTCACAACTTTTCATGCTCCTCGCATTTTTCACACCTTTTCATGATCCTCGCATTTTTCACAACTTTTCATGCTCCTTGTATTTTTTTTTTGCTCCTCGCACTTTTCACACCTTTTCATGCTCCTCGCATTTTTCAAACCTTTTCATGCTGCTCGCATTTTTCACACCTTTTCATGCTCCTCGTCTTTTTTTTTTTTGCTCCTCGCATTTTTCACACCTTTTCATGCTCCTCGCATTTTTTACACCTTTTCATGCTCCTCTCATTTTTCACAACTTTTCATGCTCCTTGTTTTTTTCTTTTTTTTTTTTTGCTCCTCGCATTTTTCACACCTTTTCATGCTCCTTGCATTTTTCAAACCTTTTCATGCTCCTCGTCTTTTTCTTTTTTTTTTTCTCCTCGCATTTTTTACACCTTTTCATGCTCCTCGTCTCTCTTGTTTTTTTGCTCCTCGCATTTTTCACACCTTTTCATGCTCCTTGCATTTTTCACACCTTTTCATGCTCCTCGTCTTTTTCTCTTTTTTTTTCTCCTCACATTTTTCACCCCTTTTCATGCTCCTTGCATTTTACACACCTTTTCATGCTCCTCGTCTTTTTTTTTCTGCTCCTCGCATTTTTCACACCTTTTCATGCTCCTCGAATTTTTCACATCTTTTCATGCTCGTCGTCTTTTTTTTTTTTTGCTCCTCACATTTTTCACACCTTTTCATGCTCCTCACATTTTTCACTCCTTTTCATGCTCCTCGCTTTTTTCACACCATATCATGCTCCTGGTCTTTTTTTTTTTTTTCTCCTCGCATTTTTCACACCTTTTCATGCTCCTCGCTTTTTTCACACCATATCATGCTCCTGGTCTTTTTTTTTTTTTTCTCCTCGCATTTTTCACACCTTTTCATGCTCCTCGCATTTTTCACACCATTTCATGCTCCTCGTATTTTTCACACCTTTTCATGCACCTCGCATTTTTACACCTTTTCATGCTCCTTGTATATTTTTTTTTTGCTCCTCGCATTTTTCACACATTTTCATGCTCCTTGCATTTTTCAAACCTTTTCACGCTCCTCGCATTTTTTCACTCCTTTTCATGCTACTTGCATTTTTCACACCGTTTCATGCTCCTTGTCTTTTTTTTTTCTCCTCGCATTTTTGACACCTTTTCATGCTCCTCGCATTTTTCACACCATATCATCCTCCTCGTCTTTTTGTTTTTTTGCTCCTAGCATTTTTCACACCTTTTCATGCTCCTGGTCTTTTTTTTTTTTTTGCTCCTCGCATTTTTCACACCTTTTCATGCTCATGGTCTTTTTTCTTTTTTTTTTTTTGCTCCTCGCATTTTTCACACCTTTTCATGTTCCTGGTCTTTTTTTTTTTTTTTTTTTTTGCTCCTCGCATTTTTCACACCTTTTCATGCTCCTGGTCTTTTCTTTTTTTTTTGCTCCTCGAATTTTCACACCTTTTCATGCTCCTTGCATTTTTCACACCTCTTCATGCTCCTCGCATTTTTCACAAGTTTTCATGCTCCTCGCATTTTTCTCAAGTTTTCATGCTCCTCGCATTTTTCACACCTTTTCATGCTCCTGGGCTTTTTTTTTTTTTTTTTTTTGCTCCTCGCTTTTTTCACACCTTTTCATGCTCCTGGTCTTTTTTTTTTTTTTTTTTGCTCCTCGCATTTTTCACACCTTTTCATGCTCCTGGTCTTTTCTTTTTTTTTTGCTCCTCGCATTTTTCACACCTTTTCATGCTCCTGGGCTTTTTTCTTTTTTTTTTTTGCTCCTCGCCTTTTCACACCTTTTCATGTTCCTGGTCTTTTTTTTTTTTTTTTTTTTTTTTTGCTCCTCGCATTTTTCACAACTTTTCATGCTACTGGTCTTTTTTTTTTTTTTTGCTCCTCGAATTTTTCACACCTTTTCATGCTCCTGGTCTTTTCTTTTTTTTTTGCTCCTCGAATTTTCACACCTTTTCATGCTCCTTGCATTTTTCACACCTCTTCATGCTCCTCGCATTTTTCACAAGTTTTCATCCTCCTCGCATTTTTCACACCTTTTCATGCTCCTGGGCTTTCTTTTTTTTTTTTTTTTTGCTCCTCGCATTTTTCACACCTTTTCATGCTCCTGGTCTTTTTTTTTTTTTTTTTGCTCCTCGCATTTTTCACACCTTTTCATGCTCCTGGTCTTTTCTTTTTTGTTTGCTCCTCAAATTTTTCACACCTTTTCATGCTCCTGGTCTTTTTTCTTTTTTTTTTTTTGCTCCTTGAATTTCCACACCTTTTCATGCTCCTTGCATTTTTCACACCTCTTCATGCTCCTCGCATTTTTCACAAGTTTTCATGCTCCTCGCATTTTTCACACCTTTTCATGCTCCTGGGCTTTCTTTTTTTTTTTTTTTTGCTCCTCACATTTTTCACACCTTTTCATGCTCCTCGCATTTTTCACACCATATCATGCTCCTGGTCTTTTTTTTTTTTTTTTGCTCCTCGCATTTTTGACACCTTTTCATGCTCCTTGTCTTTTTTTTTTTTTTTTTGCTCCTCACATTTTTCACACCTTTTCATGCTCCTGGTCTTTTTTTTTTTTTTTTTTTGCTCCTCGAATTTTCACACCTTTTCATGCTCCTCGCATTTTTCACACCTCTTCATGCTCCTCGCATTTTTCACAAGTTTTCATGCTCCTTGCATTTTTCACAAGTTTTCATGCTCCTCGCATTTTTCACACCTTTTCATGCTCCTGGGCTTTCTTTTTTTTTTTTTTTGCTCCTCGCATTTTTCACACCTTTTCATGCTCCTGCTCTTTTTTTTTTTTTTTGCTGCTCGCATTTTTCACACATTTTCATGCTCCTGGTCTTTTCTTTTTTTTTTGCTCCTCAAATTTTTCACACCTTTTCATGCTCCTGGTCTTTTTTCTTTTTTTTTTTTTGCTCCTCGAATTTTCACACCTTTTCATGCTCCTTGCATTTTTCACACCTCTTCATGCTCCTCGCATTTTTCACAAGTTTTCATGCTCCTCGCATTTTTCACACCTTTTCATGCTCCTGGGCTTTCTTTTTTTTTTTTTTTTTGCTCCTCGCATTTTTCACACCTTTTCATGCTCCTCGCATTTTTCACACCTTTTCATGCTCCTGGTCTTTTTTTTTTTTTTTTTTATTTTGCTCCTCGCATTTTTCACACCTTTTCATGCTCCTGGTCTTTTTTTTTTTTTTTTTTGCTCCTCGCATTTTTCACACCTTTTCATGCTCCTGGTCTTTTCTTTTTTTTTTTGCTCCTCAAATTTTTCACATCTTTTCATGCTCCTGGTCTTTTTTCTTTTTTTTTTTTTGCTCCTCGCATTTTTCACACCTTTTCATGTTCCTGGTCTTTTTTTTTTTTTGCTCCTCGCATTTTTCACACCTTTTCATGCTCCTGGTCTTTTTTTTTTTTTTCTTTTTGCTCCTCGAATTTTCACACCTTTTCATGCTCCTTGCATTTTTCACACCTCTTCATGCTCCTCGCATTTTCACACCTTTTCATGTTCCTGGTCTTTTTTTTTTTTTTTTTTTTTTTGCTCCTCGCATTTTTCACACCTTTTCATGCTCCTGGTCTTTTTTTTTTTTTTTGCTCCTCGCATTTTTCACACCTTTTCATGCTCCTGGTCTTTTTTCTTTTTTTTTTTTTGCTCCTCGCATTTTTCACACCTTTTCATGCTCCTCGTCTTTTTTTTTGCTCTTCGCATTTTTCACACCTTTTCATGCTCCCCGCATTTTTCACACCTTTTCATGCTCCTCCCATTTTTCACACCTTTTCATGCTCCTCGCATTTTTCACACCTTTTCATGATCCTCGCATTTTTCACAACTTTTCATGCTCCTTGTATTTTTTTTTTGCTCCTCGCACTTTTCACACCTTTTCATGCTCCTTGCATTTTTCAAACCTTTTCATGCTGCTCGCATTTTTCACACCTTTTCATGCTCCTCGTCTTTTTTTTTTTTGCTCCTCGCATTTTTTACACCTTTTCATGCTCCTCGCATTTTTCACACCTTTTCATGCTCCTCGCATTTTTCAGACATTTTCATGCTCCTCGTCTTTTACTTTTTTTTTTTTGCTTCTCGCATTTTTCACAACTTTTCATGCTCCTTGCATTTTTCACACCTTTTCATGCTCCTCGCATTTTTCACAACTTTTCATGCTCCTTGCATTTTCACAACTTTTCATGCTCCTTGCATTTTTCACACCTTTATATGCTCCTCGTCTTATTTTTTTTTTCCTCCTCGCATTTTTCACACCTTCTCATGGTCCTCATCTTTGTTTTTTTTTTTTGCTCCTTTCATTTTTCACACCTTTTCATGCTCCTTGCATTTTACACACCTTTTCATGCTCCTCGCATTTTTCAAACCTTTTCATGCTCCTCACATTTTTCACAGCTTTTCATTCTCCTCGCATTTTTCACACCTTTTCATGCTCCTCGCATTTTTCACACCTTTTCGTGGTCCTCGTCTTTTTGTTTTTTTTGCGCCTCTCATTTTTCACAACTTTTCATGCTCCTTGCTTTTTTCACAACTTTTCATGCTCCTCGCATTTTCACACCTTTTCATGCTCCTCGTCTTTTTGTTTTTTTGCTCCTAGCATTTTTCACACCTTTTCATGCTCCTGGTCTATTTTTTTTTTTTTGCTCCTCGAATTTTCACACCTTTTCATGCTCCTGGTCTTTTCTTTTTTTTTTGCTCCTCGAATTTTCACACCTTTTCATGCTCCTGGTCTTTTTTCTTTTTTTTTTTTTTGCTCCTCGCATTTTTCACACCTTTTCATGTTCCTGGTCTTTTTTTTTTTTTTTTTTTTTTTTGCTCCTCGCATTTTTCACACCTTTTCATGCTCCTGGTCTTTTCTTTTTTTTTTGCTCCTCGAATTTTCACACCTTTTCATGCTCCTTGCATTTTTCACACCTCTTCATGCTCCTCGCATTTTTCACAGGTTTTCATGCTCCTCGCATTTTTCACAAGTTTTCATGCTCCTCGCATTTTTCACACCTTTTCATGCTCCTGGGCTTTCTTTTTTTTTTTTTTTTTTGCTCCTCGCATTTTTCTTTTTTTTTTTTGGCTCCTCGCATTTTTTACACCTTTTCATGCTCCTCGCATTTTTTACACCTTTTCATGCTCCTCGCATTTTTCACAACTTTTCATGCTCCTCGTATTTTTCTTTTTTTTTTTTTGCTCCTCGCCTTTTTCACACCTTTTCATGCTCCTGGTCTTTTTTTTTTTTTTTTTTGCTCCTCGCATTTTTCACACCTTTTCATGCTCCTGGTCTTTTCTTTTTTTTTTTGCTCCTCAAATTTTTCACATCTTTTCATGCTCCTGGTCTTTTTTCTTTTTTTTTTTTTGCTCCTCGCATTTTTCACACCTTTTCATGTTCCTGGTCTTTTTTTTTTTTTGCTCCTCGCATTTTTCACACCTTTTCATGCTCCTGGTCTTTTTTTTTTTTTTCTTTTTGCTCCTCGAATTTTCACACCTTTTCATGCTCCTTGCATTTTTCACACCTCTTCATGCTCCTCGCATTTTCACACCTTTTCATGTTCCTGGTCTTTTTTTTTTTTTTTTTTTTTTTTGCTCCTCGCATTTTTCACAACTTTTCATGCTCCTGGTCTTTTTTTTTTTTTTTGCTCCTCGCATTTTTCACACCTTTTCATGCTCCTGGTCTTTTTTCTTTTTTTTTTTTTTGCTCCTCGCATTTTTCACACCTTTTCATGCTCCTCGTCTTTTTTTTTGCTCCTCGCATTTTTCACACCTTTTCATGCTCCTCGCATTTTTCACACCTTTTCATGCTCCTCCCATTTTTCACACCTTTTCATGCTCCTCGCATTTTTCACACCTTTTCATGATCCTCGCATTTTTCACAACTTTTCATGCTCCTTGTATTTTTTTTTTGCTCCTCGCACTTTTCACACCTTTTCTTGCTCCTTGCATTTTTCAAACCTTTTCATGCTGCTCGCATTTTTCACACCTTTTCATGCTCCTCGTCTTTTTTTTTTTTGCTCCTCGCATTTTTTACACCTTTTCATGCTCCTCGCATTTTTCACACCTTTTCATGCTCCTCGCATTTTTCAGACATTTTCATGCTCCTCGTCTTTTACTTTTTTTTTTTGCTTCTCGCATTTTTCACAACTTTTCATGCTCCTTGCATTTTTCACACCTTTTCATGCTCCTCGCATTTTTCACAACTTTTCATGCTCCTTGCATTTTCACAACTTTTCATGCTCCTTGCATTTTTCACACCTTTATATGCTCCTCGTCTTATTTTTTTTTTCCTCCTCGCATTTTTCACACCTTCTCATGGTCCTCATCTTTGTTTTTTTTTTTGCTCCTTTCATTTTTCACACCTTTTCATGCTCCTTGCATTTTACACACCTTTTCATGCTCCTCGCATTTTTCAAACCTTTTCATGCTCCTCACATTTTTCACAGCTTTTCATTCTCCTCGCATTTTTCACACCTTTTCATGCTCCTCGCATTTTTCACACCTTTTCGTGGTCCTCGTCTTTTTTTTTTTTTTGCGCCTCTCATTTTTCACAACTTTTCATGCTCCTTGCTTTTTTCACAACTTTTCATGCTCCTCGCATTTTCACACCTTTTCATGCTCCTCGTCTTTTTGTTTTTTTGCTCCTAGCATTTTTCACACCTTTTCATGCTCCTGGTCTTTTTTTTTTTTTTTGCTCCTCGAATTTTCACACCTTTTCATGCTCCTGGTCTTTTCTTTTTTTTTTGCTCCTCGAATTTTCACACCTTTTCATGCTCCTGGTCTTTTTTCTTTTTTTTTTTTTTGCTCCTCGCATTTTTCACACCTTTTCATGTTCCTGGTCTTTTTTTTTTTTTTTTTTTTTTTTGCTCCTCGCATTTTTCACACCTTTTCATGCTCCTGGTCTTTTCTTTTTTTTTTGCTCCTCGAATTTTCACACCTTTTCATGCTCCTTGCATTTTTCACACCTCTTCATGCTCCTCGCATTTTTCACAAGTTTTCATGCTCCTCGCATTTTTCACACCTTTTCATGCTCCTGGGCTTTCTTCTTTTTTTTTTTTTTTGCTCCTCGCATTTTTCTTTTTTTTTTTTGGCTCCTCGCATTTTTTACACCTTTTCATGCTCCTCGCTTTTTTTACACCTTTTCATGCTCCTCGCATTTTTCACAACTTTTCCTGCTCCTCGTATTTTTCTTTTTTTTTTTTTGCTCCTCGCATTTTTCACACCTTTTCATGCTCCTTGCATTTTTCAAACCTTTTCATGCTCCTCGTCTTTTTCTTTTTTTTTTCTCCTCGCATTTTTTACACCTTTTCATGCTCCTCGTCTTTCTTGTTTTTTTGCTCCTCGCATTTTTCACACCTTTCATGCTCCTTGCATTTTTCACACCTTTTCATGCTCCTCGTCTTTTTCTTTTTTTTTTTTTCTCCTCACATTTTTCACACCTTTTCATGCTCCTTGCATTTTACACACCTTTTCATGCTCCTCGCCTTTTTTCACAAGTTTTCATGCTCCTCGCATTTTTCACACCTTTTCATGCTCCTCGAATTTTTCACATCTTTTCATGCTCGTCGTCTTTTTTTTTTTTTGCTCCTCACATTTTTCACACCTTTTCATGCTCCTCACATTTTTCACACCTTTTCATGCTCCTCGCATTTTTCACACCTTTTCGTGGTCCTCGCATTTTTCGCACCTTTTCATGCTCCTCGCATTTTACACACCTTTTCATGCTACTCGTCTTTTTTTTTTTTTGCTCCTCGCATTTTTCACACCTTTTCATGCTCCTCGTCTTTTTCTTTTTTTTTTTTTTCTTCTCGCATTTTCCGCACCTTTTCATGCTCCTTGCATTTTACACACCTTTTCATGCTCCTCGCATTTTTCAAACCTTTTCATGCTCCTCACATTTTTCTCAGCTTTACATTCTCTCGCATTTTTCATAGCTTTTCATGCTCCTCGCATTTTTCATACCTTTTCATGCTCCTCGTATTTTTGACAACGTTTCATGCTCCTCGAAATTTTCACACATTTTCATGCTCCTCATATTTTTCACACCTTTTCCTGCTCCTTGCATTTTTCAAACCTTTTCATGCTCCTCGCACTTTTCAAACCTTTTCATGCTCCTCGCATTTTTCACAACTTTTCATGCTGCTCGCATTTTTCACACCTTTTCATGCTCCTCGTCTTTTTTTTTGCTCCTCGCATTTTTCACACCTTTTCATGCTCCTCGCATTTTTCACACCTTTTCATGCTCCTCCCATTTTTCACAACTTTTCATGCTCCTCGCATTTTTCACACCTTTTCATGATCCTCGCATTTTTCACAACTTTTCATGCTCCTTGTATTTTTTTTTTGCTCCTCGCACTTTTCACACCTTTTCATGCTCCTTGCATTTTTCAAACCTTTTCATGCTCCTCGCATTTTTCACACCTTTTCATGCTCCTCGTCTTTTTTTTTTTTGCTCCTCGCATTTTTCACACCTTTTCATGCTCCTCGCATTTTTTACACCTTTTCATGCTCCTCTCATTTTTCACAACTTTTCATGCTCCTCGTATTTTTCTTTTTTTTTTTTTGCTCCTCGCATTTTTCACACCTTTTCATGCTCCTTGCATTTTTCAAACCTTTTCATGCTCCTCGTCTTTTTCTTTTTTTTTTTCTCCTCGCATTTTTTACACCTTTTCATGCTCCTCGTCTCTCTTGTTTTTTTGCTCCTCGCATTTTTCACACCTTTTCATGCTCCTTGCATTTTTCACACCTTTTCATGCTCCTCGTCTTTTTCTCTTTTTTTTTCTCCTCGCATTTTTCACACCTTTTCATGCTCCTTGCATTTTACACACCTTTTCATGCTCCTCGTCTTTTTTTTTCTGCTCCTCGCATTTTTCACACCTTTTCATGCTCCTCGAATTTTTCACATCTTTTCATGCTCGTCGTCTTTTTTTTTTTTTGCTCCTCACATTTTTCACACCTTTTCATGCTCCTCACATTTTTCACACCTTTTCATGCTCCTCGCTTTTTTCACACCATATCATGCTCCTGGTCTTTTTTTTTTTTTTCTCCTCGCATTTTTCACCCCTTTTCATGCTCCTCGCTTTTTTCACACCATTTCATGCTCCTGGTCTTTTTTTTTTTTTTCTCCTCGCATTTTTCACACCTTTTCATGCTCCTCGCATTTTTCACACCATTTCATGCTCCTCGTATTTTTCACACCTTTTCATGCACCTCGCATTTTTACACCTTTTCATGCTCCTTGTATATTTTTTTTTTGCTCCTCGCATTTTTCACACATTTTCATGCTCCTTGCATTTTTCAAACCTTTTCACGCTCCTCGCATTTTTCACTCCTTTTCATGCTACTTGCATTTTTCACACCGTTTCATGCTCCTTGTCTTTTTTTTTTCTCCTCGCATTTTTGACACCTTTTCATGCTCCTCGCATTTTTCACACCATATCATGCTCCTCGTCTTTTTGTTTTTTTGCTCCTAGCATTTTTCACACCTTTTCATGCTCCTGGTCTTTTTTTTTTTTTTGCTCCTCGCATTTTTCACACCTTTTCATGCTCCTGGTCTTTTTTTTTTTTTTTTTTTTGCTCCTCGCATTTTTCACACCTTTTCTTGTTTCTGGTCTTTTTTTTTTTTTTTTTTTTTGCTCCTCGCATTTTTCACACCTTTTCATGCTCCTGGTCTTTTCTTTTTTTTTTGCTCCTCGAATTTTCACACCTTTTCATGCTCCTTGCATTTTTCACACCTCTTCATGCTCCTCGCATTTTTCACAAGTTTTCATGCTCCTCGCATTTTTCTCAAGTTTTCATGCTCCTCGCATTTTTCACACCTTTTCATGCTCCTGGTCTTTTTTTTTTTTTTTTTTTTGCTCCTCGCATTTTTCACACCTTTTCATGCTCCTGGTCTTTTTTTTTTTTTTTTTTTGCTCCTCGCATTTTTCACACCTTTTCATGCTCCTGGTCTTTTCTTTTTTTTTTGCTCCTCAAATTTTTCACACCTTTTCATGCTCCTGGTCTTTTTTCTTTTTTTTTTTTTGCTCCTCGAATTTTCACACCTTTTCATGCTCCTTGCATTTTTCACACCTCTTCATGCTCCTCGCATTTTTCACAAGTTTTCATGCTCCTCGCATTTTTCACACCTTTTCATGCTCCTGGGCTTTCTTTTTTTTTTTTTTTTTGCTCCTCCCATTTTTCACACCTTTTCATGCTCCTCGCATTTTTCACACCTTTTCATGCTCCTGGTCTTTTTTTTTTTTTTTTTTTGCTCCTCGCATTTTTCAAACCTTTTCATGCTCCTGGTCTTTTTTCTTTTTTTTTTTTTGCTCCTCGCATTTTTCACACCTTTTCATGTTCCTGGTCTTTTTTTTTTTTTTTTTTTTTTACTCCTCGCATTTTTCACAATTTTTCATGCTCCTGGTCTTTTTTTTTTTTTTTGCTCCTCGCATTTTTCACACCTTTTCATGCTCCTGGTCTTTTTTTTTTTTTTTTTTTTGCTCCTCGCATTTTTCACACCTTTTCATGCTCCTTGCATTTTTCACACCTCTTCATGCTCCTCGCATTTTTCACAAGTTTTCATGCTCCTCGCATTTTTCACACCTTTTCATGCTCCTGGGCTTTCTTTTTTTTTTTTTTTTTGCTCCTCGCATTTTTCACACCTTTTCATGCTCCTCGCATTTTTCACACCTTTTCATGCTCCTGGTCTTTTTTTTTTTTTTTTTTTTTTTTGCTCCTCGCTTTTTTCACACCTTTTCATGCTCCTGGTCTTTTTTTTTTTTTTTTTTGCTCCTCGCATTTTTCACACCTTTTCATGCTCCTGGTCTTTTCTTTTTTTTTTGCTCCTCAAATTTTTCACATCTTTTCATGCTCCTGGTCTTTTTTCTTTTTTTTTTTTTGCTCCTCGCATTTTTCACACCTTTTCATGTTCCTGGTCTTTTTTTTTTTTTTGCTCCTCGCATTTTTCACACCTTTTCATGCTCCTGGTCTTTTTTTTTTTTTCTTTTTGCTCCTCGAATTTTCACACCTTTTCATGCTCCTTGCATTTTTCACACCTCTTCATGCTCCTCGCATTTTCACACCTTTTCATGTTCCTGGTCTTTTTTTTTTTTTTTTTTTTTTTTGCTCCTCGCTTTTTTCACAACTTTTCATGCTCCTGGTCTTTTTTTTTTTTTTGCTCCTCGCATTTTTCACACCTTTTCATGCTCCTGGTCTTTTTTCTTTTTTTTTTTTTGCTCCTCGCATTTTTCACACCTTTTCATGTTCCTGGTCTTTTTTTTTTTTTTTTTTTTTTTGCTCCTCGCATTTTTCACACCTTTTCATGCTCCTGGTCTTTTCTTTTTTTTTTGCTCCTCGAATTTTCACACCTTTTCATGCTCCTTGCATTTTTCACACCTCTTCATGCTCCTCGCATTTTTCACAAGTTTTCATGCTCCTCGCATTTTTCAGAAGTTTTCATGCTCCTCGCATTTTTCACACCTTTTCATGCTCCTGGGCTTTCTTTTTTTTTTTTTTTTTGCTCCTCGCATTTTTCTTTTTTTTTTTTTGCTCCTCGCATTTTTTACACCTTTTCATGCTCCTCGCATTTTTTACACCTTTTCATGCTCCTCTCGTTTTTCACAACTTTTCATGCTCCTCGTATTTTTCTTTTTTTTTTTTTGCTCCTCGCATTTTTCACACCTTTTCATGCTCCTTGCATTTTTCAAACCTTTTCATGCTCCTCGTCTTTTTCTTTTTTTTTTTCTCCTCGCATTTTTTACACCTTTTCATGCTCCTCGTCTTTCTTGTTTTTTTGCTCCTCGCATTTTTCACACCTTTTCATGCTCCTTGCATTTTTCACACCTTTTCATGCTCCTCGTCTTTTTCTCTTTTTTTTTCTCCTCACATTTTTCACACCTTTTCATGCTCCTTGCATTTTACACACCTTTTCATGCTCCTCGTCTTTTTTTTTTCTGCTCCTCGCATTTTTCACACCTTTTCATGCTCCTCGAATTTTTCACATCTTTTCATGCTCGTCGTCTTTTTTTTTTTTTTGCTCCTCACATTTTTCACACCTTTTCATGCTCCTCACATTTTTCACACCTTTTCATGCTCCTCGCATTTTTCACACTTTTTCGTGGTCCTCGCATTTTTCGCACCTTTTCATGCTCCTCGCATTTTACACACGTTTTCATGCTACTCGTCTTTTTTTTTTTTTTGCTCCTCGCATTTTTCACACCTTTTCATGCTCCTCGTCTTTTTCTTTTATTTTTTTTTCTTCTCGCATTTTCCGCACCTTTTCATGCTCCTTGCATTTTACACACCTTTTCATGCTCCTCGCATTTTTCAAACCTTTTCATGCTCCTCACATTTTTCTCAGCTTTACATTCTCTCGCATTTTTCATAGCTTTTCATGCTCCTCGCATTTTTCACACCTTTTCATGCTCCTCGTATTTTTGACAACGTTTCATGCTCCTCGAAATTTTCACACATTTTCATGCTCCTCATATTTTTCACACCTTTTCCTGCTCCTTGCATTTTTCAAACCTTTTCATGTTCCTCGCACTTTTCAAACCTTTTCATGCTCCTCGCATTTTTCACAACTTTTCATGCTGCTCGCATTTTTCACACCTTTTCATGCTCCTCGTCTTTTTTTTTGCTCCTCGCATTTTTCACACCTTTTCATGCTCCTCGCATTTTTCACACCTTTTCATGCTCCTCCCATTTTTCACACCTTTTCATGCTCCTCGCATTTTTCACACCTTTTCATGATCCTCGCATTTTTCACAACTTTTCATGCTCCTTGTATTTTTTTTTTGCTCCTCGCACTTTTCACACCTTTTCATGCTCCTTGCATTTTTCAAACCTTTTCATGCTGCTCGCATTTTTCACACCTTTTCATGCTCCTCGTCTTTTTTTTTTTTGCTCCTCGCATTTTTCACACCTTTTCATGCTCCTCGCATTTTTCAGACATTTTCATGCTCCTCGTCTTTTACTTTTTTTTTTTTGCTTCTCGCATTTTTCACAACTTTTCATGCTCCTTGCATTTTTCACACCTTTTCATGCTCCTCGCATTTTTCACAACTTTTCATGCTCCTTGCATTTTCACAACTTTTCATGCTCCTTGCATTTTTCACACCTTTATATGCTCCTCGTCTTATTTTTTTTTTCCTCCTCGCATTTTTCACACCTTCTCATGGTCCTCATCTTTGTTTTTTTTTTTTGCTCCTTGCATTTTTCACACCTTTTCATGCTCCTTGCATTTTACACACCTTTTCATGCACCTCGCATTTTTCAAACCTTTTCATGCTCCTCACATTTTTCACAGCTTTTCCTGCTCCTCGCATTTTTCACACCTTTTCATGCTCCTCGCATTTTTCACACCTTTTCATGCTCCTCGCATTTTTCACACCTTTTCATGCTCCTTGCATTTTTCACAACTTTTCATGCTCCTCGCATTTTTCACACCTTTTCGTGGTCCTCGTCTTTTTTTTTTTTTTGCGCCTCTCATTTTTCACAACTTTTCATGCTCCTTGCTTTTTTCACAACTTTTCATGCTCCTCGCATTTTCACACCTTTTCATGCTCCTCGTCTTTTTGTTTTTTTGCTCCTAGCATTTTTCACACCTTTTCATGCTCCTGGTCTTTTTTTTTTTTTTTGCTCCTCGCATTTTTCACACCTTTTCATGCTCCTGGTCTTTTTTCTTTTTTTTTTTTTTTGCTCCTCGCATTTTTCACACCTTTTCATGTTCCTGGTTTTTTTTTTTTTTTTTTTTTTTTGCTCCTCGCATTTTTCACACCTTTTCATGCTCCTGGTCTTTTCTTTTTTTTTTGCTCCTCGAATTTTCACACCTTTTCATGCTCCTTGCATTTTTCACACCTCTTCATGCTCCTCGCATTTTTCACAAGTTTTCATGCTCCTCGCATTTTTCACAAGTTTTCATGCTCCTCGCATTTTTCACACCTTTTCATGCTCCTGGGCTTTCTTTTTTTTTTTTTTTTTTGCTCCTCGCATTTTTCTTTTTTTTTTTTGGCTCCTCGCATTTTTTACACCTTTTCATGCTCCTCGCATTTTTTACACCTTTTCATGCTCCTCGCATTTTTCACAACTTTTCATGCTCCTCGTATTTTTCTTTTTTTTTTTTTGCTCCTCGCATTTTTCACACCTTTTCATGCTCCTTGCATTTTTCAAACCTTTTCATGCTCCTCGTCTTTTTCTTTTTTTTTTTTCTCCTCGCATTTTTTACACCTTTTCATGCTCCTCGTCTTTCTTGTTTTTTTGCTCCTCGCATTTTTCACACCTTTTCATGCTCCTTGCATTTTTCACACCTTTTCATGCTCCTCGTCTTTTTCTTTTTTTTTTTTTCTCCTCACATTTTTCACACCTTTTCATGCTCCTTGCATTTTTCACCCCTTTTCATGCTCCTCGTCTTTTTTTTTTCTGCTCCTCGCATTTTTCACACCTTTTCATGCTCCTCGAATTTTTCACATCTTTTCATGCTCGTCGTCTTTTTTTTTTTTTGCTCCTCACATTTTTCACACCTTTTCATGCTCCTCACATTTTTCACACCTTTTCATGCTCCTCGCATTTTTCACACCTTTTCGTGGTCCTCGCATTTTTCGCACCTTTTCATGCTCCTCGCATTTTACACACCTTTTCATGCTACTCGTCTTTTTTTTTTTTTTTGCTCCTCGCATTTTTCACACCTTTTCATGCTCCTCGTCTTTTTCTTTTTTTTTTTTTCTTCTCGCATTTTCCGCACCTTTTCATGCTCCTTGCATTTTACACACCTTTTCATGCTCCTCGCATTTTTCAAACCTTTTCATGCTCCTCACATTTTTCTCAGCTTTACATTCTCTCGCATTTTTCATAGCTTTTCATGCTCCTCGCATTTTTCATACCTTTTCATGCTCCTCGTATTTTTGACAACGTTTCATGCTCCTCGAAATTTTCACACATTTTCATGCTCCTCATATTTTTCACACCTTTTCCTGCTCCTTGCATTTTTCAAACCTTTTCATGCTCCTCGCACTTTTCAAACCTTTTCATGCTCCTCGCATTTTTCACAACTTTTCATGCTGCTTGCATTTTTCACACCTTTTCATGCTCCTCGTCTTTTTTTTGCTCCTCGCATTTTTCACACCTTTTCATGCTCCTCGCATTTTTCACACCTTTTCATGCTCCTCCCATTTTTTACAACTTTTCATGCTCCTCGCATTTTTCACACCTTTTCATGATCCTCGCATTTTTCACAACTTTTCATGCTCCTTGTATT
Organism: Cervus elaphus; assembly: GCF_910594005.1. Taxonomy (NCBI): domain Eukaryota; kingdom Metazoa; phylum Chordata; class Mammalia; order Artiodactyla; family Cervidae; genus Cervus; species Cervus elaphus. The sequence goes on along the minus strand of NW_025316735.1, from coordinate 123,617 downwards.
TTTTTTTTGCTCCTCGCACTTTTCACACCTTTTCATGCTCCTTGCATTTTTCAAACCTTTTCATGCTGCTCGCATTTTTCACACCTTTTCATGCTCCTCGTCTTTTTTTTTTTTGCTCCTCGCATTTTTCACACCTTTTCATGCTCCTCGCATTTTTCACACCTTTTCATGCTCCTCGCATTTTTCAGACATTTTCATGCTCCTCGTCTTTTACTTTTTTTTTTTTGCTCCTCGCATTTTTCACACCTTTTCATGCTCCTGGTCTTTTTTCTTTTTTTTTTTTTTGCTCCTCGCATTTTTCACACCTTTTCATGTTCCTGGTCTTTTTTTTTTTTTTTTTTTTTTTGCTCCTCGCATTTTTCACACCTTTTCATGCTCCTGGTCTTTTCTTTTTTTTTTGCTCCTCGAATTTTCACACCTTTTCATGCTCCTTGCATTTTTCACACCTCTTCATGCTCCTCGCATTTTTCCCAAGTTTTCATGCTCCTCGCATTTTTCACAAGTTTTTATGCTCCTCGCATTTTTCACACCTTTTCATGCTCCTGGGCTTTCTTTTTTTTTTTTTTTTTGCTCCTTGCATTTTTCTTTTTTTTTTTTTGCTCCTCGCATTTTTTACACCTTTTCATGCTCCTCGCATTTTTTACACCTTTTCATGCTCCTCTCATTTTTCACAACTTTTCATGCTCCTCGTATTTTTCTTTTTTTTTTTTTGCTCCTCGCATTTTTCACACCTTTTCATGCTCCTTGCATTTTTCAAACCTTTTCATGCTCCTCGTCTTTTTCTTTTTTTTTTTCTCCTCGCATTTTTTACACCTTTTCATGCTCCTCGTCTTTCTTGTTTTTTTGCTCCTCGCATTTTTCACACCTTTTCATGCTCCTTGCATTTTTCACACCTTTTCATGCTCCTCGTCTTTTTCTCTTTTTTTTTCTCCTCACATTTTTCACACCTTTTCATGCTCCTTGCATTTTACACACCTTTTCATTCTCCTCGTCTTTTTTTTTTCTGCTCCTCGCATTTTTCACACCTTTTCATGCTCCTCGAATTTTTCACATCTTTTCATGCTCGTCGTCTTTTTTTTTTTTTGCTCCTCACATTTTTCACACCTTTTCATGCTCCTCACATTTTTCACACCTTTTCATGCTCCTCGCATTTTTCACACTTTTTCGTGGTCCTCGCATTTTTCGCACCTTTTCATGCTCCTCGCATTTTACACACCTTTTCATGCTACTCGTCTTTTTTTTTTTTTTGCTCCTCGCATTTTTCACACCTTTTCATGCTCCTCGTCTTTTTCTTTTTTTTTTTTTCTTCTCGCATTTTCCGCACCTTTTCATGCTCCTTGCATTTTACACACCTTTTCATGCTCCTCGCATTTTTCAAACCTTTTCATGCTCCTCACATTTTTCTCAGCTTTACATTCTCTCGCATTTTTCATAGCTTTTCATGCTCCTCGCATTTTTCACACCTTTTCATGCTCCTCGTATTTTTGACAACGTTTCATGCTCCTCGAAATTTTCACACATTTTCATGCTCCTCATATTTTTCACACCTTTTCCTGCTCCTTGCATTTTTCAAACCTTTTCATGCTCCTCGCACTTTTCAAACCTTTTCATGCTCCTCGCATTTTTCACAACTTTTCATGCTGCTCGCATTTTTCACACCTTTTCATGCTCCTCGTCTTTTTTTTTGCTCCTCGCATTTTTCACACCTTTTCATGCTCCTCGCATTTTTCACACCTTTTCATGCTCCTCCCATTTTTCACACCTTTTCATGCTCCTCGCATTTTTCACACCTTTTCATGATCCTCGCATTTTTCACAACTTTTCATGCTCCTTGTATTTTTTTTTTGCTCCTCGCACTTTTCACACCTTTTCATGCTCCTTGCATTTTTCAAACCTTTTCATGCTGCTCGCATTTTTCACACCTTTTCATGCTCCTCGTCTTTTTTTTTTTTGCTCCTCGCATTTTTCACACCTTTTCATGCTCCTCGCATTTTTCACACCTTTTCATGCTCCTCGCATTTTTCAGACATTTTCATGCTCCTCGTCTTTTACTTTTTTTTTTTTGCTTCTCGCATTTTTCACAACTTTTCATGCTCCTTGCATTTTTCACACCTTTTCATGCTCCTCGCATTTTTCACAACTTTTCATGCTCCTTGCATTTTCACAACTTTTCATGCTCCTTGCATTTTTCACACCTTTATATGCTCCTCGTCTTATTTTTTTTTTCCTCCTCGCATTTTTCACACCTTCTCATGGTCCTCATCTTTGTTTTTTTTTTTTGCTCCTTGCATTTTTCACACCTTTTCATGCTCCTTGCATTTTACACACCTTTTCATGCTCCTCGCATTTTTCAAACCTTTTCATGCTCCTCACATTTTTCACAGCTTTTCATTCTCCTCGCATTTTTCACACCTTTTCATGCTCCTCGCATTTTTCACACCTTTTCGTGGTCCTCGTCTTTTTTTTTTTTTTGCGCCTCTCATTTTTCACAACTTTTCATGCTCCTTGCTTTTTTCACAACTTTTCATGCTCCTCGCATTTTCACACCTTTTCATGCTCCTCGTCTTTTTGTTTTTTTGCTCCTAGCATTTTTCACACCTTTTCATGCTCCTGGTCTTTTTTTTTTTTTTTGCTCCTCGAATTTTCACACCTTTTCATGCTCCTGGTCTTTTCTTTTTTTTTTGCTCCTCGAATTTTCACACCTTTTCATGCTCCTGGTCTTTTTTCTTTTTTTTTTTTTTGCTCCTCGCATTTTTCACACCTTTTCCTTTTCCTGGTCTTTTTTTTTTTTTTTTTTTTTTTTGCTCCTCGCATTTTTCACACCTTTTCATGCTCCTCGTCTTTTCTTTTTTTTTTGCTCCTCGAATTTTCACACCTTTTCATGCTCCTTGCATTTTTCTCAGCTTTACATTCTCTCGCATTTTTCATAGCTTTTCATGCTCCTCGCATTTTTCATACCTTTTCATGCTCCTCGTATTTTTGACAACGTTTCATGCTCCTCGAAATTTTCACACATTTTCATGCTCCTCATATTTTTCACACCTTTTCCTGCTCCTTGCATTTTTCAAACCTTTTCATGCTCCTCGCACTTTTCAAACCTTTTCATGCTCCTCGCATTTTTCACAACTTTTCATGCTGCTTGCATTTTTCACACCTTTTCATGCTCCTCGTCTTTTTTTTTGCTCCTCGCATTTTTCACACCTTTTCATGCTCCTCGCATTTTTCACACCTTTTCATGCTCCTCCCATTTTTTACAACTTTTCATGCTCCTCGCATTTTTCACACCTTTTCATGATCCTCGCATTTTTCACAACTTTTCATGCTCCTTGTATTTTTTTTTTGCTCCTCGCACTTTTCACACCTTTTCATGCTCCTTGCATTTTTCAAACCTTTTCATGCTGCTCGCATTTTTCACACCTTTTCATGCTCCTCGTCTTTTTTTTTTTTGCTCCTCGCATTTTTCACACCTTTTCATGCTCCTCGCATTTTTCACACCTTTTCATGCTCCTCGCATTTTTCAGACATTTTCATGCTCCTCGTCTTTTACTTTTTTTTTTTTTCTCCTCGCATTTTTCACACCTTTTCATGCTCCTCGTCTTTTTTCTTTTTTTTTTTTTTGCTCCTCGCATTTTTCACACCTTTTCATGTTCCTGGTCTTTTTTTTTTTTTTTTTTTTTTTTTGCTTCTCGCATTTTTCACACCTTTTCATGCTCCTGGTCTTTTCTTTTTTTTTTGCTCCTCGAATTTTCACACCTTTTCATGCTCCTTGCATTTTTCACACCTCTTCATGCTCCTCGCATTTTTCACAAGTTTTCATGCTCCTCGCATTTTTCACAAGTTTTCATGCTCCTCGCATTTTTCACACCTTTTCATGCTCCTGGGCTTTCTTTTTTTTTTTTTTTTTGCTCCTTGCATTTTTCTTTTTTTTTTTTTGCTCCTCGCATTTTTTACACCTTTTCATGCTCCTCGCATTTTTTACACCTTTTCATGCTCCTCTCATTTTTCACAACTTTTCATGCTCCTCGTATTTTTCTTTTTTTTTTTTTTGCTCCTCGCATTTTTCACACCTTTTCATGCTCCTTGCATTTTTCAAACCTTTTCATGCTCCTCGTCTTTTTCTTTTTTTTTTTCTCCTCGCATTTTTTACACCTTTTCATGCTCCTCGTCTTTCTTGTTTTTTTGCTCCTCGCATTTTTCACACCTTTTCATGCTCCTCGCATTTTTCACACCTTTTCATGCTCCTCGTCTTTTTCTCTTTTTTTTTTTCCTCACATTTTTCACACCTTTTCATGCTCCTTGCATTTTACACACCTTTTCATGCTCCTCGTCTTTTTTTTTTCTGCTCCTCGCATTTTTCACACCTTTTCATGCTCCTCGAATTTTTCACATCTTTTCATGCTCGTCGTCTTTTTTTTTTTTTGCTCCTCACATTTTTCACACCTTTTCATGCTCCTCACATTTTTCACACCTTTTCATGCTCCTCGCATTTTTCACACTTTTTCGTGGTCCTCGCATTTTTCGCACCTTTTCATGCTCCTCGCATTTTACACACCTTTTCATGCTACTCGTCTTTTTTTTTTTTTTTGCTCCTCGCATTTTTCACACCTTTTCATGCTCCTCGTCTTTTTCTTTTTTTTTTTTTTCTTCTCGCATTTTCCGCACCTTTTCATGCTCCTTGCATTTTACACACCTTTTCATGCTCCTCGCATTTTTCAAACCTTTTCATGCTCCTCACATTTTTCTCAGCTTTACATTCTCTCGCATTTTTCATAGCTTTTCATGCTCCTCGCATTTTTCACACCTTTTCATGCTCCTCGTATTTTTGACAACGTTTCATGCTCCTCGAAATTTTCACACATTTTCATGCTCCTCATATTTTTCACACCTTTTCCTGCACCTTGCATTTTTCAAACCTTTTCATGCTCCTCGCACTTTTCAAACCTTTTCATGCTCCTCGCATTTTTCACAACTTTTCATGCTGCTCGCATTTTTCACACCTTTTCATGCTCCTCGTCTTTTTTTTTGCTCCTCGCATTTTTCACACCTTTTCATGCTCCTCGCATTTTTCACACCTTTTCATGCTCCTCCCATTTTTCACCCCTTTTCATGCTCCTCGCATTTTTCACACCTTTTCATGATCCTCGCATTTTTCACAACTTTTCATGCTCCTTGTATTTTTTTTTTGCTCCTCGCACTTTTCACACCTTTTCATGCTCCTTGCATTTTTCAAACCTTTTCATGCTGCTCGCATTTTTCACACCTTTTCATGCTCCTCGTCTTTTTTTTTTTTGCTCCTCGCATTTTTCACACCTTTTCATGCTCCTCGCATTTTTCACACCTTTTCATGCTCCTCGCATTTTTCAGACATTTTCATGCTCCTCGTCTTTTACTTTTTTTTTTTTGCTTCTCGCATTTTTCACAACTTTTCATGCTCCTTGCATTTTTCACACCTTTTCATGCTCCTCGCATTTTTCACAACTTTTCATGCTCCTTGCATTTTCACAACTTTTCATGCTCCTTGCATTTTTCACACCTTTATATGCTCCTCGTCTTATTTTTTTTTTCCTCCTCGCATTTTTCACACCTTCTCATGGTCCTCATCTTTGTTTTTTTTTTTTGCTCCTTGCATTTTTCACACCTTTTCATGCTCCTTGCATTTTACACACCTTTTCATGCTCCTCGCATTTTTCAAACCTTTTCATGCTCCTCACATTTTTCACAGCTTTTCATTCTCCTCGCATTTTTCACACCTTTTCATGCTCCTCGCATTTTTCACACCTTTTCATGCTCCTGGTCTTTTCTTTTTTTTTTGCTCCTCGAATTTTCACACCTTTTCATGCTCCTTGCATTTTTCACACCTCTTCATGCTCCTCGCATTTTTCACAAGTTTTCATGCTCCTCGCATTTTTCACAAGTTTTCATGCTCCTCGCATTTTTCACACCTTTTCATGCTCCTGGGCTTTCTTTTTTTTTTTTTTTTTTGCTCCTCGCATTTTTCTTTTTTTTTTTTGGCTCCTCGCATTTTTTACACCTTTTCATGCTCCTCGCATTTTTTACACCTTTTCATGCTCCTCGCATTTTTCACAACTTTTCATGCTCCTCGTATTTTTCTTTTTTTTTTTTTGCTCCTCGCATTTTTCACACCTTTTCATGCTCCTTGCATTTTTCAAACCTTTTCATGCTCCTCGTCTTTTTCTTTTTTTTTTTCTCCTCGCATTTTTTACACCTTTTCATGCTCCTCGTCTTTCTTGTTTTTTTGCTCCTCGCATTTTTCACACCTTTTCATGCTCCTTGCATTTTTCACACCTTTTCATGCTCCTCGTCTTTTTCTTTTTTTTTTTTTCTCCTCACATTTTTCACACCTTTTCATGCTCCTTGCATTTTACACACCTTTTCATGCTCCTCGTCTTTTTTTTTCTGCTCCTCGCATTTTTCACACCTTTTCATGCTCCTCGAATTTTTCACATCTTTTCATGCTCGTCGTCTTTTTTTTTTTTTGCTCCTCACATTTTTCACACCTTTTCATGCTCCTCACATTTTTCACACCTTTTCATGCTCCTCGCATTTTTCACACCTTTTCGTGGTCCTCGCATTTTTCGCACCTTTTCATGCTCCTCGCATTTTACACACCTTTTCATGCTACTCGTCTTTTTTTTTTTTTGCTCCTCGCATTTTTCACACCTTTTCATGCTCCTCGTCTTTTTCTTTTTTTTTTTTTCTTCTCGCATTTTCCGCACCTTTTCATGCTCCTTGCATTTTACACACCTTTTCATGCTCCTCGCATTTTTCAAACCTTTTCATGCTCCTCACATTTTTCTCAGCTTTACATTCTCTCGCATTTTTCATAGCTTTTCATGCTCCTCGCATTTTTCATACCTTTTCATGCTCCTTGTATTTTTGACAACGTTTCATGCTCCTCGAAATTTTCACACATTTTCATGCTCCTCATATTTTTCACACCTTTTCCTGCTCCTTGCATTTTTCAAACCTTTTCATGCTCCTCGCACTTTTCAAACCTTTTCATGCTCCTCGCATTTTTCACAACTTTTCATGCTGCTCGCATTTTTCACACCTTTTCATGCTCCTCGTCTTTTTTTTTGCTCCTCGCATTTTTCACACCTTTTCATGCTCCTCGCATTTTTCACACCTTTTCATGCTCCTCCCATTTTTCACAACTTTTCATGCTCCTCGCATTTTTCACACCTTTTCATGATCCTCGCATTTTTCACAACTTTTCATGCTCCTTGTATTTTTTTTTTGCTCCTCGCACTTTTCACACCTTTTCATGCTCCTTGCATTTTTCAAACCTTTTCATGCTGCTCGCATTTTTCACACCTTTTCATGCTCCTCGTCTTTTTTTTTTTGCTCCTCGCATTTTTCACACCTTTATATGCTCCTCGTCTTATTTTTTTTTTCCTCCTCGCATTTTTCACACCTTCTCATGGTCCTCATCTTTGTTTTTTTTTTTTGCTCCTTGCATTTTTCACACCTTTTCATGCTCCTTGCATTTTACACACCTTTTCATGCTCCTCGCATTTTTCAAACCTTTTCATGCTCCTCACATTTTTCACAGCTTTTCATTCTCCTCGCATTTTTCACACCTTTTCATGCTCCTCGCATTTTTCACACCTTTTCATGCTCCTGGTCTTTTCTTTTTTTTTTGCTCCTCGAATTTTCACACCTTTTCATGCTCCTTGCATTTTTCACACCTCTTCATGCTCCTCGCATTTTTCACAAGTTTTCATGCTCCTCGCATTTTTCACAAGTTTTCATGCTCCTCGCATTTTTCACACCTTTTCATGCTCCTGGGCTTTCTTTTTTTTTTTTTTTTTTTGCTCCTCGCATTTTTCTTTTTTTTTTTTGGCTCCTCGCATTTTTTACACCTTTTCATGCTCCTCGCATTTTTTACACCTTTTCATGCTCCTCGCATTTTTCACAACTTTTCATGCTCCTCGTATTTTTCTTTTTTTTTTTTTGCTCCTCGCATTTTTCACACCTTTTCATTCTCCTTGCATTTTTCAAACCTTTTCATGCTCCTCGTCTTTTTCTTTTTTTTTTTCTCCTCGCATTTTTTACACCTTTTCATGCTCCTCGTCTTTCTTGTTTTTTTGCTCCTCGCATTTTTCACACCTTTTCATGCTCCTTGCTTTTTTCACACCTTTTCATGCTCCTCGTCTTTTTCTTTTTTTTTTTTTCTCCTCACATTTTTCACACCTTTTCATGCTCCTTGCATTTTACACACCTTTTCATGCTCCTCGTCTTTTTTTTTCTGCTCCTCGCATTTTTCACACCTTTTCATGCTCCTCGAATTTTTCACATCTTTTCATGCTCGTCGTCTTTTTTTTTTTTTGCTCCTCACATTTTTCACACCTTTTCATGCTCCTCACATTTTTCACACCTTTTCATGCTCCTCGCATTTTTCACACCTTTTCGTGGTCCTCGCATTTTTCGCACCTTTTCATGCTCCTCGCATTTTACACACCTTTTCATGCTACTCGTCTTTTTTTTTTTTTGCTCCTCGCATTTTTCACACCTTTTCATGCTCCTCGTCTTTTTCTTTTTTTTTTTTTCTTCTCGCATTTTCCGCACCTTTTCATGCTCCTTGCATTTTACACACCTTTTCATGCTCCTCGCATTTTTCAAACCTTTTCATGCTCCTCACATTTTTCTCAGCTTTACATTCTCTCGCATTTTTCATAGCTTTTCATGCTCCTCGCATTTTTCATACCTTTTCATGCTCCTTGTATTTTTGACAACGTTTCATGCTCCTCGAAATTTTCACACATTTTCATGCTCCTCATATTTTTCACACCTTTTCCTGCTCCTTGCATTTTTCAAACCTTTTCATGCTCCTCGCACTTTTCAAACCTTTTCATGCTCCTCGCATTTTTCACAACTTTTCATGCTGCTCGCATTTTTCACACCTTTTCATGCTCCTCGTCTTTTTTTTTGCTCCTCGCATTTTTCACACCTTTTCATGCTCCTCGCATTTTTCACACCTTTTCATGCTCCTCCCATTTTTCACAACTTTTCATGCTCCTCGCATTTTTCACACCTTTTCATGATCCTCGCATTTTTCACAACTTTTCATGCTCCTTGTATTTTTTTTTTGCTCCTCGCACTTTTCACACCTTTTCATGCTCCTTGCATTTTTCAAACCTTTTCATGCTGCTCGCATTTTTCACACCTTTTCATGCTCCTCGTCTTTTTTTTTTTGCTCCTCGCATTTTTCACACCTTTTCATGCTCCTCGCATTTTTCACACCTTTTCATGCTCCTCGCATTTTTCAGACATTTTCATGCTCCTCGTCTTTTACTTTTTTTTTTTTGCTCCTCGCATTTTTCACACCTTTTCATGCTCCTGGTCTTTTTTCTTTTTTTTTTTTTGCTCCTCGCATTTTTCACACCTTTTCATGTTCCTGGTCTTTTTTTTTTTTTTTGCTCCTCGCATTTTTCACACCTTTTCATGCTCCTGGTCTTTTCTTTTTTTTTTGCTCCTCGAATTTTCACACCTTTTCATGCTCCTTGCATTTTTCACACCTCTTCATGCTCCTCGCATTTTTCACAAGTTTTCATGCTCCTCGCATTTTTCACAAGTTTTCATGCTCCTCGCATTTTTCACACCTTTTCATGCTCCTGGGCTTTCTTTTTTTTTTTTTTTTTGCTCCTCGCATTTTTCTTTTTTTTTTTTTGCTCCTCGCATTTTTTACACCTTTTCATGCTCCTCGCATTTTTTACACCTTTTCATGCTCCTCTCATTTTTCACAACTTTTCATGCTCCTCGTATTTTTCTTTTTTTTTTTTTGCTCCTCGCATTTTTCACACCTTTTCATGCTCCTTGCATTTTTCAAACCTTTTCATGCTCCTCGTCTTTTTTTTTTTTTTTTTCTCCTCGCATTTTTTACACCTTTTCATGCTCCTCGTCTTTCTTGTTTTTTTGCTCCTCGCATTTTTCACACCTTTTCATGCTCCTTACATTTTTCACACCTTTTCATGCTCCTCGTCTTTTTCTCTTTTTTTTTCTCCTCACATTTTTCACACCTTTTCATGCTCCTTGCATTTTACACACCTTTTCATGCTCCTCGTCTTTTTTTTTTCTGCTCCTCGCATTTTTCACACCTTTTCATGCTCCTCGAATTTTTCACATCTTTTCATGCTCGTCGTCTTTTTTTTTTTTTGCTCCTCACATTTTTCACACCTTTTCATGCTCCTCACATTTTTCACACCTTTTCATGCTCCTCGCATTTTTCACACTTTTTCGTGGTCCTCGCATTTTTCGCACCTTTTCATGCTCCTCGCATTTTACACACCTTTTCATGCTACTCGTCTTTTTTTTTTTTTTGCTCCTCGCATTTTTCACACCTTTTCATGCTCCTCGTTTTTTTCTTTTTTTTTTTTTTCTTCTCGCATTTTCCGCACCTTTTCATGCTCCTTGCATTTTACACACCTTTTCATGCTCCTCGCATTTTTCAAACCTTTTCATGCTCCTCACATTTTTCTCAGCTTTACATTCTCTCGCATTTTTCATAGCTTTTCATGCTCTTCGCATTTTTCACACCTTTTCATGCTCCTCGTATTTTTGACAACGTTTCATGCTCCTCGAAATTTTCACACATTTTCATGCTCCTCATATTTTTCACACCTTTTCCTGCTCCTTGCATTTTTCAAACCTTTTCATGCTCCTCGCACTTTTCAAACCTTTTCATGCTCCTCGCATTTTTCACAACTTTTCATGCTGCTCGCATTTTTCACACCTTTTCATGCTCCTCGTCTTTTTTTTTGCTCCTCGCATTTTTCACACCTTTTCATGCTCCTCGCATTTTTCACACCTTTTCATGCTCCTCCCATTTTTCACACCTTTTCATGCTCCTCGCATTTTTCACACCTTTTCATGCTCCTCGCATTTTTCACACTTTTTCGTGGTCCTCGCATTTTTCGCACCTTTTCATGCTCCTCGCATTTTACACACCTTTTCATGCTACTCGTCTTTTTTTTTTTTTGCTCCTCGCATTTTTCACACCTTTTCATGCTCCTCGTCTTTTTCTTTTTTTTTTTTTCTTCTCGCATTTTCCGCACCTTTTCATGCTCCTTGCATTTTACACACCTTTTCATGCTCCTCGCATTTTTCAAACCTTTTCATGCTCCTCACATTTTTCTCAGCTTTACATTCTCTCGCATTTTTCATAGCTTTTCATGCTCCTCGCATTTTTCACACCTTTTCATGCTCCTCGTATTTTTGACAACGTTTCATGCTCCTCGAAATTTTCACACATTTTCATGCTCCTCATATTTTTCACACCTTTTCCTGCTCCTTGCATTTTTCAAACCTTTTCATGCTCCTCGCACTTTTCAAACCTTTTCATGCTCCTCGCATTTTTCACAACTTTTCATGCTGCTCGCATTTTTCACACCTTTTCATGCTCCTCGTCTTTTTTTTTGCTCCTCGCATTTTTCACACCTTTTCATGCTCCTCGCATTTTTCACACCTTTTCATGCTCCTCCCATTTTTCACACCTTTTCATGCTCCTCGCATTTTTCACACCTTTTCATGATCCTCGCATTTTTCACAACATTTCATGCTCCTTGTATTTTTTTTTTGCTCCTCGCACTTTTCACACCTTTTCATGCTCCTTGCATTTTTCAAACCTTTTCATGCTGCTCGCATTTTTCACACCTTTTCATGCTCCTCGTCTTTTTTTTTTTGCTCCTCGCATTTTTCACACCTTTTCATGCTCCTCGCATTTTTCACACCTTTTCATGCTCCTCGCATTTTTCAGACATTTTCATGCTCCTCGCCTTTTACCTTTTTTTTTTTGCTTCTCGCATTTTTCACAACTTTTCATGCTCCTTGCATTTTTCACACCTTTTCATGCTCCTCGCATTTTTCACAACTTTTCATGCTCCTTGCATTTTCACAACTTTTCATGCTCCTTGCATTTTTCACACCTTTATATGCTCCTCGTCTTATTTTTTTTTTCCTCCTCGCATTTTTCACACCTTCTCATGGTCCTCATCTTTGTTTTTTTTTTTTGCTCCTTGCATTTTTCACACCTTTTCATGCTCCTTGCATTTTACACACCTTTTCATGCTCCTCGCATTTTTCAAACCTTTTCATGCTCCTCACATTTTTCACAGCTTTTCATTCTCCTCGCATTTTTCACACCTTTTCATGCTCCTCGCATTTTTCACACCTTTTCATGCTCCTCGCATTTTTCACACCTTTTCATGCTCCTTGCATTTTTCACACCTTTTCATGCTCCTCGCATTTTTCACACCTTTTCGTGGTCCTCGTCTTTTTTTTTTTTTGCGCCTCTCATTTTTCACAACTTTTCATGCTCCTTGCTTTTTTCACAACTTTTCATGCTCCTCGCATTTTCACACCTTTTCATGCTCCTCGTCTTTTTGTTTTTTTGCTCCTAGCATTTTTCACACCTTTTCATGCTCCTGGTCTTTTTTTTTTTTTTTGTTCCTCGCATTTTTCACACCTTTTCATGCTCCTGGTCTTTTCCTTTTTTTTTGCTCCTCGAATTTTCACACCTTTTCATGCTCCTTGCATTTTTCACACCTCTTCATGCTCCTCGCATTTTTCACAAGTTTTCATGCTCCTCGCATTTTTCACAAGTTTTCATGCTCCTCGCATTTTTCACACCTTTTCATGCTCCTGGGCTTTCTTTTTTTTTTTTTTTTTTGCTCCTCGCATTTTTCTTTTTTTTTTTTGGCTCTTCGCATTTTTTACACCTTTTCATGCTCCTCGCATTTTTTACACCTTTTCATGCTCCTCGCATTTTTCACAACTTTTCATGCTCCTCGTATTTTTCTTTTTTTTTTTTTGCTCCTCGCATTTTTCACACCTTTTCATGCTCCTTGCATTTTTCAAACCTTTTCATGCTCCTCGTCTTTTTCTTTTTTTTTTTCTCCTCGCTTTTTTTACACCTTTTCTTGCTCCTCGTCTTTCTTGTTTTTTTGCTCCTCGCATTTTTCACACCTTTTCATGCTCCTTGCATTTTTCACACCTTTTCATGCTCCTCGTCTTTTTCTTTTTTTTTTTTTCTCCTCACATTTTTCACACCTTTTCATGCTCCTTGCATTTTACACACCTTTTCATGCTCCTCGTCTTTTTTTTTTCTGCTCCTCGCATTTTTCACACCTTTTCATGCTCCTCACATTTTTCACACCTTTTCATGCTCCTCGCATTTTTCACACCTTTTCGTGGTCCTCGCATTTTTCGCACCTTTTCATGCTCCTCGCATTTTACACACCTTTTCATGCTACTCGTCTTTTTTTTTTTTTGCTCCTCGCATTTTTCACACCTTTTCATGCTCCTCGTCTTTTTCTTTTCTTTTTTTTTCTTCTCGCATTTTCCGCACCTTTTCATGCTCCTTGCATTTTACACACCTTTTCATGCTCCTCGCATTTTTCAAACCTTTTCATGCTCCTCACATTTTTCTCAGCTTTACATTCTCTCGCATTTTTCATAGCTTTTCATGCTCCTCGCATTTTTCACACCTTTTCATGCTCCTCGTATTTTTGACAACGTTTCATGCTCCTCGAAATTTTCACACATTTTCATGCTCCTCATATTTTTCACACCTTTTCCTGCTCCTTGCATTTTTCAAACCTTTTCATGCTCCTCGCACTTTTCAAACCTTTTCATGCTCCTCGCATTTTTCACAACTTTTCATGCTGCTCGCATTTTTCACACCTTTTCATGCTCCTCGTCTTTTTTTTTGCTCCTCGCATTTTTCACACCTTTTCATGCTCCTCGCATTTTTCACACCTTTTCATGCTCCTCCCATTTTTCACACCTTTTCATGCTCCTTGCATTTTTCACACCTTTTCATGATCCTCGCATTTTTCACAACTTTTCATGCTCCTTGTATTTTTTTTTTTGCTCCTCGCACTTTTCACACCTTTTCATGCTCCTTGCATTTTTCAAACCTTTTCATGCTGCTCGCATTTTTCACACCTTTTCATGCTCCTCGTCTTTTTTTTTTTTTGCTCCTCGCATTTTTCACACCTTTTCATGCTCCTCGCATTTTTCACACCTTTTCATGCTCCTCGCATTTTTCAGACATTTTCATGCTCCTCGTCTTTTACTTTTTTTTTTTTGCTTCTCGCATTTTTCACAACTTTTCATGCTCCTTGTATTTTTTTTTGCTCCTCGCACTTTTCACACCTTTTCATGGTCCTTGCATTTTTCAAACCTTTTCATGCTGCTCGCATTTTTCACACCTTTTCATGCTCCTCGTCTTTTTTTTTTTGCTCCTCGCATTTTTCACACCTTTTCATGCTCCTCGCATTTTTCACACCTTTTCATGCTCCTCGCATTTTTCAGACATTTTCATGCTCCTCGTCTTTTACTTTTTTTTTTTTGCTTCTCGCATTTTTCACAACTTTTCATGCTCCTTGCATTTTTCACACCTTTTCATGCTCCTCGCATTTTTCACAACTTTTCATGCTCCTTGCATTTTCACAACTTTTCATGCTCCTCGCATTTTTCACACCTTTATATGCTCCTCGTCTTATTTTTTTTTTCCTCCTCGCATTTTTCACACCTTCTCATGGTCCTCATCTTTGTTTTTTTTTTTTGCTCCTCGCATTTTTCACACCTTTTCATGCTCCTTGCATTTTACACACCTTTTCATGCTCCTCGCATTTTTCAAACCTTTTCATGCTCCTCACATTTTTCACAGCTTTTCATTCTCCTCGCATTTTTCACACCTTTTCATGCTCCTCACATTTTTCACACCTTTTCATGCTCCTCGCATTTTTCACACCTTTTCATGCTCCTTGCATTTTTCACACCTTTTCATGCTCCTCGCATTTTTCACACCTTTTCGTGGTCCTCGTCTTTTTTTTTTTTGCGCCTCTCATTTTTCACAACTTTTCATGCTCCTTGCTTTTTTCACAACTTTTCATGCTCCTCGCATTTTCACACCTTTTCATGCTCCTCGTCTTTTTGTTTTTTTGCTCCTAGCATTTTTCACACCTTTTCATGCTCCTCGCATTTTTCACACCTTTTCATGCTCCTCACATTTTTCACACCTTTTCGTGGTCCTCGTCTTTTGTTTTTTTTTGCTCCTCTCATTTTTCACAACTTTTCATGCTCCTTGCATTTTTCACACCTTTTTATTCTCCTCGCATTTTTCACACCTTTTCATGCTCCTCGTCTTTTACTTTTTTTTTTTTTGCTCCTCACATTTTTCACACCTTTTCATGCTCCTCATATTGTTCACACCTTTTCCTGTTCCTCGCATTTTTCACACATTTTCATGCTCCTCGCATTTTTCACACCTTTTCATGCTCCACATCTTTTTCTTTTTTTTTTTTTTTTGCTCCTCTCATTTTTCACAAACTTTTCATGCTCCTTGCATTTTTCACACCTTTTCATGCTCCTCCCATTTTTCACAACTTTTCATGCTGCTCGCATTTTTCACACCTTTTCATGCTCCTCGTCTTTTTTTTTTGCTCCTCGCATTTTTCACACCTTTTCATGCTCCTCGCATTTTTCACACCTTTTCATGCTCCTCGCATTTTTCACACCTTTTCATGCTCCTCGCATTTTTCACACCTTTTCATGCTCTTCGCATTTTTCACAACTTTTCATGCTCCTTGTATTTTTTTTTTACTCCTCGCACTTTTCACACCTTTTCATGCTCCTTGCATTTTTCAGACCTTTTCATGCTGCTCGCATTTTTCACACCTTTTCATGCTCCTTGTCTTTTTTTTTTTGCTCCTCGCATTTTTCACACCTTTTCATGCTCCTCGCATTTTTCACACCTTTTCATGCTCCTTGTATATTTTTTTTTTGCTCCTCGCATTTTTCACACATTTTCATGCTCCTTGCATTTTTCAAACCTTTTCACGCTCCTCGCATTTTTCACTCCTTTTCATGCTACTTGCATTTTTCACACCGTTTCATGCTCCTTGTCTTTTTTTTTTCTCCTCGCATTTTTGACACCTTTTCATGCTCCTCGCATTTTTCACACCTTCTCATGGTCCTCATCTTTGTTTTTTTTTTTTGCTCCTTGCATTTTTCACACCTTTTCATGCTCCTTGCATTTTACACACCTTTTCATGCTCCTCGCATTTTTCAAACCTTTTCATGCTCCTCACATTTTTCACAGCTTTTCATTCTCCTCGCATTTTTCACACCTTTTCATGCTCCTCGCATTTTTCACACCTTTTCATGCTCCTCGTCTTTTTTTTTTTGCTCCTCGCATTTTTCACACCTTTTCATGCTCCTCGCATTTTTCACACCTTTTCATGCTCCTCGCATTTTTCAGACATTTTCATGCTCCTCGTCTTTTACTTTTTTTTTTTTGCTTCTCGCATTTTTCAAAACTTTTCATGCTCCTTGCATTTTTCACACCTTTTCATGCTCCTCGCATTTTACACACCTTTTCATGCTACTCGTCTTTTTTTTTTTTGCTCCTCGCATTTTTCACACATTTTCATGCTCCTCGCATTTTTCACACCTTTTCATGCTCCTCGCATTTTTTACACCTTTTCATGCTCCTCGTCTTTTTCTTTCTTTTTTTTCTCCTCGCATTTTTCACACATTTTCATGCTCCTTGCATTTTACACACCTTTTCATGCTCCTCGTCTTTTTTTTTTTGCTCCTCGCATTTTTCACACATTTTCATGCCCCTTGCATTTTTCAAACCTTTTCACGCTCCTCGCATTTTTCACTCCTTTTCATGCTACTTGCATTTTTCACACCTTTTCATGCTCCTTGTCTTTTTTTTTTTCTCCTCGCATTTTTGACACCTTTTCATGCTCCTCGCATTTTTCACACCTTTTCATGCTCCTTGCATTTTTCACACCTTTCATGCTCCTTGTATTTTTTTTTGCTCCTCGCATTTTTCACACCTTTTCATGATCCTTGCATTTTTCACACCTTTTCATGCTCCTCGCATTTTTGCACCTTTTCATGCTCCTTGTATTTTTTTTTTGCTCCTCGCATTTTTTACACCTTATCATGCTCCTTGCATTTTTCACACCTTTTCATGCTCGTCGTCTTTTGCTTTTTTTTTTCTCCGCGCATTTTTCACACCTTTTCCTGTTCCTTGCATTTTACACACCTTTTCATGCTCTTCGTCTTTTTTTTTTTGCTCCTCGCATTTTTCTCACCTTTTCAAGCTCCTTGTCTTTTTTTTTTTTGCTCCTCGAATTTTTCACACCTTTTCATGGTCCTCGCATTTTTCACTCCTATTCATGCTCCTCGCATTTCTCACACCTTTTCATGCTCCTCGAATTTTTGACAATTTTTCATGCTCCTCGAAATTTTCACACATTTACATGCTCCTCATATATTTCACACCTTTTCCTGCTCCTCGCATTTTTCACACCTTTTCATGCTCCTCTCATTTTTCACACCTTTTCATGCTCCTCGTATTTATCACACCTTTTCATGCACTTCGCATTTTTCATACCTTTTCATGCTCCTTGCATTTTTCACACCTTTTCATGCTCCTCGTATTTTTCTTTTTTTTTTTGCTCCTCGCATTTTTCACACCTTTTCATGCTCCTTGCATTTTACACACCTTTTCATGCTCCTCGCATTTTTCAAACCTTTTCATGCTCCTCACATTTTTCACAGCTTTTCATTCTCCTCGCATTTTTCACACCTTTTCATGCTCCTCGCATTTTTCACACCTTTTCATGCTCCTCGCATTTTTCACACCTTTTCATGCTCCTCGCATTTTTCACACCTTTTCATGCTCCTCGCATTTTTCACACATTTTCGTGGTCCTCGTCTTTTTTTTTTTTTTGCTCCTCTCATTTTCACAACTTTTCATGCTCCTTGCATTTTTCACAACTTTTCATGCTCCTCGCATTTTTCACGTTCCTGGTCTTTCTCTTTTTTTTTTCTCCTCGCATTTTTCACACCTTTTCATGCTCCTGGTCTTTTCTTTTTTTTTTGCTCCTCAAATTTTTCACACCTTTTCATGCTCCTGGTCTTTTTTCTTTTTTTTTTTTTGCTCCTCGCATTTTTCACACCTTTTCATGTTCCTGGTCTTTTTTTTTTTTTTTTTTTTTTTTCTCCTCGCATTTTTCAAACCTTTTCATGCTCCTGGTCTTTTCTTTTTTTTTTGCTCCTCGAATTTTCACACCTTTTCATGCTCCTTGCATTTTTCACACCTCTTCATGCTCCTCGCATTTCTCACAAGTTTTCATGCTCCTCGCATTTTTCACAAGTTTTCATGTTCCTCGCATTTTTCACACCTTTTCATGCTCCTGAGCTTTCTTTTTTTTTTTTTTTTGCTCCTCGCATTTTTCACACTTTTTCATGCTCCTGGTCTTTTTTTTTTTTTGCTCCTCGCATTTTTCACACCTTTTCATGCTCCTGGTCTTTTCTTTTTTTTTTGCTCCTCAAATTTTTCACACATTTTCATGCTCCTGGTCTTTTTTCTTTTTTTTTTTTTGCTCCTCGAATTTTCAAACCTTTTCATGCTCCTTGCATTTTTCACACCTCTTCATGCTCCTCGCATTTTTCACAAGTTTTCATGCTCCTCGCATTTTTCACAAGTTTTCATGCTCCTCGCATTTTTCACACCTTTTCATGCTCCTGGTCTTTCTTTTTTTTTTTTTTTTTTGCTCCTCACATTTTTCACACCTTTTCATGCTCCTCGCATTTTTCACACCATATCATGCTCCTGGTCTTTTTTTATTTTTTTTTTGCTCCTCACATTTTTCACACCATATCATGCTCCTGGTCTTTTTTTTTTTTTTTTTTTGCTCCTCGAATTTTCACACCTTTTCATGCTCCTCGCATTTTTCACACCTCTTCATGCTCCTCGCATTTTTCACAAGTTTTCTTGTTCCTCGCATATTTCACAAGTTTTCATGCTCCTCGCATTTTTCACACCTTTTCATGCTCCTGGGCTTTCTTTTTTTTTTTTTTTTGCTCCTCGCATTTTTCACACCTTTTCATGCTCCTGGTCTTTTTTTTTTTTTTTGCTGCTCTCATTTTTCACACCTTTTCATGCTCCTGGTCTTTTCTTTTTTTTTTGCTCCTCAAATTTTTCACACCTTTTCATGCTCCTGGTCTTTTTTCTTTTTTTTTTTTTTGCTCCTCGAATTTTCACACCTTTTCATGCTCCTTGCATTTTTCACACCTCTTCATGCTCCTCGCATTTTTCACAAGTTTTCATGCTCCTCGCATTTTTCACACCTTTTCATGCTCCTGGGCTTTCTTTTTTTTTTTTTTTTTGCTCCTCGCATTTTTCACACCTTTTCATGCTCCTCGCATTTTTCACACCTTTTCATGCTCCTGGTCTTTTTTTTTTTTTTTTTTTTTTTTGCTCCTCGCATTTTTCACACCTTTTCATGCTCCTGGTCTTTTCTTTTTTTTTTGCTCCTCAAATTTTTCACACCTTTTCATGCTCCTGGTCTTTTTTCTTTTTTTTTTTTTTGCTCCTCGAATTTTCACACCTTTTCATGCTCCTTGCATTTTTCACACCTCTTCATGCTCCTCGCATTTTTCACAAGTTTTCATGCTCCTCGCATTTTTCACAAGTTTTCATGCTCCTCGCATTTTTCACACCTTTTCATGCTCCTGGGCTTTCTTTTTTTTTTTTTTTTTTGCTCCTCGCATTTTTCACACCTTTTCATGTTCATCGCATTTTTCACAACTTTTCATGCTCCTGGTCTTTCTTTTTTTTTTTTCTCCTCACATTTTTCACACCTTTTCATGCTCCTCGCATTTTTCACACCATATCATGCTCCTGGTCTTTTTTTTTTTTTTTTGCTCCTCGCATTTTTGACACCTTTTCATGCTCCTTGTCTTTTTTTTTTTTTTTTTTGCTCCTCGCATTTTTCACACCTTTTCATGCTCCTCGCATTTTTCACACCTTTTCATGCTCCTGGTCTTTTTTTTTTTTTTTTTTTTTTGCTCCTCGCATTTTTCACACCTTTTCATGCTCCTGGTCTTTTTTTTTTTTTTTTTGCTCCTCGCATTTTTCACACCTTTTCATGCTCCTGGTCTTTTCTTTTTTTTTTGCTCCTCGCATTTTTCACACCTTTTCATGCTCCTGGTCTTTTTTTTTTTTTTTTTTTGCTCCTCGCATTTTTCACACCTTTTCATGCTCCTGGTCTTTTCTTTTTTTTTTTGCTCCTCGCATTTTTCACACCTTTTCATGCTCCTGGTCTTTTCTTTTTTTTTTGTCCTAGCATTCTTCACACCTTTTCATGCTCCTCGCATTTTTCACACCTTTTCATGATCCTCGCATTTTTCACACTTTTTCATGCTCCTCGCATTTTTCACAACTTTTCATGCTCCTGGCATTTTTCACACCTTTTCATGCTCCTCGCATTTTTCACACCTTTTCGTGGTCCTCGTCTTTTTTTTTTTTTGCTCCTCTCATTTTTCACAACTTTTCATGCTCCTTGCATTTTCACAACTTTTCATGCTCCTCGCATTTTTCACACCTTTATATGCTCCTCGTCTTATTTTTTTTTCCTCCTCGCATTTTTCACACCTTCTCATGGTCCTCATCTTTGTTTTTTTTTTTTTGCTCCTTGCATTTTTCACACCTTTTCATGCTCCTTGCATTTTTCACAACTTTTCATGCTCCTCGTCTTTTTCTTTTTTTTTTTCTCGCATTTTTCACACCTTTTCATGCTCCTTGCATTTTACACACCTTTTCATGCTCCTCGCATTTTTCAAACCTTTTCATGCTCCTCACATTTTTCACAGCTTTTCATTCTCCACGCATTTTTCACACCTTTTCATGCTCCTTGCATTTTTCACACCTTTTCATGCTCCACGCATTTTTCACACCTTTTCATGCTCCTCGCATTTTTCACACCTTTTCGTGCTCCTCGTTTTTTTTTTTTTTTGCGCCTCTCATTTTTCACAACTTTTCATGCTCCTTGCATTTTTCACACCTTTTCATGCTCCTCGCATTTTTCACACCTTTTCATGCTCCTCACATTTTTCACACCTTTTCGTGGTCCTCGTCTTTTGTTTTTTTTTGCTCCTCTCATTTTTCACAACTTTTCATTCTCCTCGCATTTTTCACACCTTTTCATGCTCCTCGTCTTTTACTTTTTTTTTTTTTGCTCCTCACATTTTTCACACCTTTTCATGCTCCTCATATTGTTCACACCTTTTCCTGTTGCTCGCATTTTTCACACATTTTCATGCTCCTCGCATTTTTCACACCTTTTCATGCTCCACATCTTTTTCTTTTTTTTTTTTTTTGCTCCTCGCATTTTTCACACGTTTTCATGCTCCTCGCATTTTTCACACCTTTATATGCTCCTCGTCTTATTTTTTTTTTCCTCCTCGCATTTTTCACACCTTCTCATGGTCCTCGTCTTTGTTTTTTTTTTTTTGCTCCTTGCATTTTTCACACCCTTTCATGCTCCTTGCATTTTTCAAACCTTTTCATGCTCCTCGTCTTTTTCTTTTTTTTTTCTTCTCGCATATTTCACACCTTTTCATGCTCCTTGCATTTTACACACCTTTTCATGCTCCTCGCATTTTTCAAACCTTTTCATGCTCCTCACATTTTTCACAGCTTTTCATTCTCTTCGCATTTTTCACACCTTTTCATGCTCCTCGCATTTTTCACACCTTTTCATGCTCCTCGTATTTTTGACAACTTTTCATGCTCCTCGAAATTTTCACACATTTTCATGCTCTTCATATTTTTCACACCTTTTCCTGATCCTTGCATTTTTCACACGTTTTCATGCTCCTCGCAATTTTCACACCTTTTCATGCTCTTCGTATTTTTCACACCTTTTCATGCACCTCGCATTTTTCACACCTTTTCATGCTCCTCGCATTTTTCACACCTTTTCATGCTCCTCGCATTTTTCACACCTTTTCATGCTCCTCGTCTTTTTCTTTCTTTTTTTTCTCCTCGCATTTTTCACACATTTTCATGCTCCCTGCATTTTACACACCTTTTCATGCTCCTCGTCTTTTTTTTTTTGCTCCTCGCAATTTTCACACCTTTTCATGCACCTCGCATTTTTCACACCTTTTCATGCTCCTTGCATTTTTCACACCTTTTCATGCTCCTCGCACTTTTCAAACTTTTTCATGCTCCTCGTATTTTTCACACCTTTTCATGCACCTCGCATTTTTCACACCTTTTCATGCTCCTCGCATTTTTCACACCTTTTCATGCACCTCGCATTTTTCACACCTTTTCATGCTCCTCGCATTTTTCACACCTTTTCATGCTCCTCGCATTTTTCACACCATTTCATGTTCCTCGTATTTTTCACACCTTTTCATGCACCTCGCATTTTTACACCTTTTCATGCTCCTTGAATTTTTTTTTTTGCTCCTCGCATTTTTCACACATTTTCATGCTCCTCGCATTTTTCACACCTTTTCATGCTCCTCGCATTTTTCACACCTTTTCATGCTCCTCGTCTTTTTCTTTCTTTTTTTTTCTCCTCGCATTTTTCACACATTTTCATGTTCCTTGCATTTTACACACCTTTTCATGCTCCTCGTCTTTTTTTTTTTGCTCCTCGCATTTTTCACACATTTTCATGCTCCTTGCATTTTTCAAACCTTTTCACGCTCCTCACATTTTTCACTCCTTTTCATGCTACTTGCATTTTTTACACCTTTTCATGCTCCTTGTCTTTTTTTTTTCTACTCGCATTTTTGACACCTTTTCATGCTCCTCGCATTTTTCACACCTTTTCATGCTCCTTGCATTTTTCACACCTTTCATGCTCCTTGTATTTTTTTTTTGCTCCTCGCATTTTTCACACCTTTTCATGATCCTTGCATTTTTCACACCTTTTCATGCTCCTCGCATTTTTGCACCTTTTCATGCTCCTTGTACTTTTTTTTTGCTCCTTGCAATTTTTACACCTTATCATGCTCCTTGCATTTTTCACACCTTTTCATGCTCGTCGTCTTTTGCTTTTTTTTTTCTCCTCGCATTTTTCACACCTTTTCCTGTTCCTTGCATTTTACACACCTTTTCATGCTCTTCGTCTTTTTTTTTTTGCTCCTCGCATTTTTCTCACCTTTTCAAGCTCCTTGACTTTTTTTTTTTGCTCCTCGAATTTTTCACACCTTTTCATGGTCCTCGCATTTTTCACTCCTATTCATGCTCCTCGCATTTCTCACACCTTTTCATGCTCCTCGAATTTTTGACAATTTTTCATGCTCCTCGAAATTTTCACACATTTACATGCTCCTCATATATTTCACACCTTTTCCTGCTCCTCGCATTTTTCACACCTTTTCATGCTCCTCTCATTTTTCACACCTTTTCATGCTCCTCGTATTTATCACACCTTTTCATGCACCTCGCATTTTTCATACCTTTTCATGCTCCTCGCATTTTTCACACCTTTTCATGCTCCTCGTATTTTTCTTTTTTTTTTTTGCTCCTCGCATTTTTCACACCTTTTCATGCTCCTTGCATTTTACACACCTTTTCATGCTCCTCGCATTTTTCAAACCTTTTCATGCTCCTCACATTTTTCACAGCTTTTCATTCTCCTCGCATTTTTCACACCTTTTCATGCTCGTCGCATTTTTCACACCTTTTCATGCTCCTCGCATTTTTCACACCTTTTCATGCTCCTCGCATTTTTCACACCTTTTCATGCTCCTCGCATTTTTCACACATTTTCGTGGTCCTCGTCTTTTTTTTTTTTTTCTCCTCTCATTTATCACAACTTTTCTTGCTCCTTGCATTTTTCACAACTTTTCATGCTCCTCGCATTTTTCACACCTTTTCATGTTCCTGGTCTTTCTTTTTTTTTTTTCTCCTCGCATTTTTCACACCTTTTCATGCTCCTGGTCTTTCTTTTTTTTTTTTGCTCCTCGCATTTTTCACACCATATCATGCTCCTGGTCTTTTTTTTTTTTTTGCTCCTCGCATTTTTCACACCTTTTCATGCTCCTTGTCTTTTTTTTTTTTTTTTGCTCCTCACATTTTTCACACTTTTTCATGCTCCTTGCATTTTTCACACCTTTTCATGCTCCTCGTCTTTTTTTTTTTTGCTCCTCGCATTTTTCACACCTTTTCATGCTCCTCGCTTTTTTCACACCATATCATGCTCCTGGTCTTTTTTTTTTTTTTCTCCTCGCATTTTTCACACCTTTTCATGCTCCTCGCATTTTTCACACCATTTCATGCTCCTCGTATTTTTCACACCTTTTCATGCACCTCGCATTTTTACACATTTTCATGCTCCTTGTATATTTTTTTTTTGCTCCTCGCATTTTTCACACATTTTCATGCTCCTTGCATTTTTCAAACCTTTTCACGCTCCTCGCATTTTTCACTCCTTTTCATGCTACTTGCATTTTTCACACCGTTTCATGCTCCTTGTCTTTTTTTTTTCTCCTCGCATTTTTGACACCTTTTCATGCTCCTCGCATTTTTCACACCTTTTCATGCTCCTTGCATTTTTCACACCTTTCATGCTCCTTGTATTTTTTTTTTGCTCCTCGCATTTTTCACACCTTTTCATGATCCTTGCATTTTTCACACCTTTTCATGCTCCTTGTATTTTTTTTTTGCTCCTCGCATTTTTTACACCTTATCATGCTCCATGCATTTTTCACACCTTTTCATGCTCGTCGTCTTTTGCTTTTTTTTTTCTCCTCGCATTTTTCACACCTTTTCCTGTTCCTTGCATTTTACACACCTTTTCATGCTCTTCGTCTTTTTTTTTTTTGCTCCTCGAATTTTTCACACCTTTTCATGTTCCTGGTCTTTTTGTTTTTTTTTTTTTTTTTTGCTCCTCGCATTTTTCACACCTTTTCATGCTCCTGGTCTTTTCTTTTTTTTTTGCTCCTCGAATTTTCACACCTTTTCATGCTCCTTGCATTTATCACACCTCTTCATGCTCCTCGCATTTTTCACAAGTTTTCATGCTCCTCCCATTTTTCACAAGTTTTCATGCTCCTCGCATTTTTCACACCTTTTCATGCTCCTGGGCTTTCTTTTTTTTTTTTTTTTTTGCTCCTCGCATTTTTCACACCTTTTCATGCTCCTGGTCTTTTTTTTTTTTTTTTTTGCTCCTCGCATTTTTCACACCTTTTCATGCTCCTGGTCTTTTTTCTTTTTTTTTTTTTGCTCCTCGAATTTTCACACCTTTTCATGCTCCTTGCATTTTTCACACCTCTTCATGCTCCTCGCATTTTTCACAAGTTTTCATGCTCCTCGCATTTTTCACCCCTTTTCATGCTCCTTGGCTTTCTTTTTTTTCTTTTTTTTTTGCTCCTCGCATTTTTCACACCTTTTCATGCTCCTCGCATTTTTCACACCTTTTCATGCTCCTGGTCTTTTTTTTTTTTTTTTTTTTTGCTCCTCGCATTTTTCACACCTTTTCATGCTCCTGGTCTTTTTTTTTTTTTTTTTTGCTCCTCGCATTTTTCACACCTTTTCATGCTCCTGGTCTTTTCTTTTTTTTTTGCTCCTCAAATTTTTCACACCTTTTCATGCTCCTGGTCTTTTTTCTTTTTTTTTTTTTTTGCTCCTCGCATTTTTCACACCGTTTCATGTTCCTGGTCTTTTTTTTTTTTTTTGCTCCTCGCATTTTTCACACCTTTTCATGCTCCTGGTCTTTTCTTTTTTTTTTGCTCCTCGCATTTTTCACACCTTTTCATGCTCCTGGTCTTTTCTTTTTTTTTTGCTCCTCAAATTTTTCACACCTTTTCATGCTCCTGGTCTTTTTTCTTTTTTTTTTTTTTCTCCTCGCATTTTTCACACCTTTTCATGCTCCTGGTCTTTCTTTTTTTTTTTTTGCTCCTCGCATTTTTCACACCTTTTCATGCTCCTCGTATTTTTCACACCTTTTCATGTTCATCGCATTTTTCACACCTTTTCATGCTCCTGGTCTTTTTTTTTTTTTTTTTTTTTTTTTGCTCCTCGCAATTTTCACACCTTTTCATGCTCCTGGTCTTTTTTTTTTTTTTTTTTTGCTCCTCGAATTTTTCACACCTTTTCATGCTCCTCGCATTTTTCACACCTCTTCATGCTCCTCGCATTTTTCACAACTTTTCATGCTCGTCGCATTTTTCACACATTTTCATGCTCCTCGCATTTTTCACACCTTTTCATGCTCCTCGCATTTTTCACACCTTTTCATGCTCCTCGCATTTTTCACACCTTTTCATATCATCGCATTTTTCACACCTCTTAATGCTCCTCGCATCTTTCACAACTTTTCATGCTCGTCGCATTTTTCACATCTTTTCATGCTCCTGGTCTTTCTTTTTTTTTTTTTGCTCCTCGCATTTTTCACACATTTTCATGCTCCTGGTCTTTCTTTATTTTTTTTTACTCCTCGCATTTTTCACACCTTTTCATGCTCCTGGTCTTTTTTTTCCTTTTGCTCCTCGTATTTTTCACACCTTTTCATGCTCCTCGCATTTTTCACACCTTTTCATGTTCATCGCATTTTTCACACCTTTTCATGCACCTGGTCTTTCTTTTTTTTTTTTTTTTTTGCTCCTCGCATTTTTCACACCTTTTCATGCTCCTGGTCTTTCTTTTTTTTTTTTTTCTCCTCGCATTTTTCACACCTTTTCATGCTCCTGGTCTTTCTTTCTTTTTTTTTTCTCCTCGCATTTTTCACACCTTTTCATGCTCCTGGTCTTTCTTTTTTTTTTTTCTCCTCGCATTTTTCACACCTTTTCATGCTCCTGGTCTTTCTTTTTTTTTTTTTTTTTTTGCTCCTCAAATTTTTCACACCTTTTCATGCTCCTGGTCTTTTTTTTTTTTTTTTGCTCCTCGCATATTTGACACCTTTTCATGCTCCTGGTCTTTCTTTTTTTTTTTTTTTTTTGCTCCTCGCATTTTTCACACCTTTTCATGCTCCTGGTCTTTCTTTTTTTTTTTTTTCTCCTCGCATTTTTCACACCTTTTCATGCTCCTGGTCTTTCTTTTTTTTTTTTGCTCCCCGCATTTTTCACACCTTTTCATGCTCCTGGTCTTTCTTTTTTTTTTTTTGCTCCTCGCATTTTTCACACCTATTCATGGTCCTGGTCTTTTTTTTTTTTTTTTTGCTCCTCGCATTTTTAACACCTTTTCATGCTACTGGTATTTCTTTTTTTTTTTTTTTTTTTTGCTCCCCGCATTTTTCACACCTTTTCATGCTCCTGGTCTTTCTTTTTTTTTTTTTGCTCCTCGCATTTTTCACACCTTTTCATGGTCCTGGTCTTTTTTTTTTTTTTTTTGCTCCTCGCATTTTTAACACCTTTTCATGCTACTGGTTTTTCTTTTTTTTTTTTTTTTTTTTGCTTCTCGCATTTTTCACACCTTTTCATGCTCCTCATCTTTTTTTTTTTTTGCTCCTCGCATTTTTCACACCTTTTCATGCTCCTGGTCTTTTTTTTTTTTTTGCTCCTCGCATTTTTCACACCTTTTCATGCTCCTGGTATTTTTTTTTTTTTTTTTTGCTCCTTGCAATTTTCACACCTATTCATGGTCCTGGTCTTTTTTTTTTTTTTTTTTTGCTCCTCAAATTTTTCACACCTTTTCATGCTCCTTGCATTTTTCACACCTTTTCATGCTACTTGCATTTTTCACACCTTTTCATGCTCCTCGTCTTTTTTTTTTTTTGCTCCTCGCATTTTTCACACCTTTTCATGCTCCTCGCATTTTTCACACCTTTTCATGTTCCTCGCATTTTTCACACCTTTTCATGCTCCTCGCATTTTTCACACCTCTTCATATTCATCGCATTTTTCAGACCTCTTAATGCTCCTCGCATTTTTCACAACTTTTCATGCTCGTCGCATTTTTCACACCTTTTCATGCTCCTGGTCTTTCTTTTTTTTTTTTTGCTCCTCGCATTTTTCACACATTTTCATGCTCCTGGTTTTTCTTTTTTTTTTTTTCTCCTCGCATTTTTCACACCTTTTCATGCTCCTGGTCTTTCTTTTTTTTTTTTTGCTCCCCGCATTTTTCACACATTTTCATGCTCCTGGTCTTTCTTTTTTTTTTTTTTTGCTTCTCGCATTTTTCACACCTTTTCATGCTCCTCATCTTTTTTTTTTTTTGCTCCTCGCATTTTTCACACCTTTTCATGCTCCTGGTCTTTTTTTTTTTTTTTTTTGCTCCTCGCATTTTTCACACCTTTTCATGCTCCTGGTCTTTTTTTTTTTTTTTTTTTGCTCCTTGCAATTTTCACACCTATTCATGGTCCTGGTCTTTTTTTTTTTTTTTTTTTTGCTCCTCAAATTTTTCACACCTTTTCATACTCCTTGCATTTTTCACACCTTTTCATGCTCCTCGTCTTTTTTTTTTTTTTGCTCCTTGCATTTTTCACACCTTTTCATGCTACTCGCATTGTTCAAAGCGTTTCAGGCTCCTCGCAGTTTTCACAGCATTTCTTGCTCCTCGCATTTTTCACACCTTTTCAGGCTCCTCGCATATTTGACACACTTTTCATGCTCCTCGAATTTTTCACACCTTTTCAGGCTCCTCGCAATTTTCACAGCTTTTCTTGCTTCTGGCATTTTTCACACCTTTTCAAGTTAGTCGAATTTTTCACACCTTTTTATGCTCCTTGCATTTTTCACACCTTTTCATGCTCCTCGCATTTTTCACACCTTTTCATGCTCCTCCTCTTTTTTTTTTGCTTCTCTCATTTTTCAAACCTTTTCATGCTCCTCGTCTTTTTTTTTTTTTTTGCTCCTCGCATTTTTCACAGCTTTTCATGCTCCTCAAAATTTTCACACCTTTTCATGCTCCTCGTATTTTTCACACCTTTACATGTTCCTGGAATTTTTCACACGTTTTTATGCTCCCCACATTTTTCACCCCTTTTCATGCTACTCGCATTTTTCACACCGTTTCAGGCTCCTCGCAGTTTTCCCACCATTTCTTGCTCCTCACATTTTTCACACTTTTCTTGCTCCTCGCATTTTTGACACCTATTCATGCTCCTCGAAGCTTCCCACCATTTCCTCCTCCTCGTACTTTTCCCACATTTTCATGCTGCTCGCATTTTTCACACCTTTTCATGCTCCTCGCATTTTTCACACCTTTTCATGCTCCTTGTACTTTTCACACCTTTTCATGCTCCTCGCATTTTTCACACCTTTTCATGCTCCTCGAAACTTTCACACCTTTTCATGCTTCTCGTTTTTTCACACCTTTTCATGCTCCTCGCATTTTGCACACCTTTTCATGCTCCTCGCATTTTTCACACCTTTTCATGCTCCTCGCATTTTTCACCCCATTTCATGCTCCTCGAAATTTTCACACCTTTTCATGCTCTTCGCATTTTTCACATCATTTCATGCTCCTCGAAATTTTCACACCTTTTCATGCTTCTCGTATTTTTCACAACTTTTCATGTTCCTCGCATTTTTCACACCATTTCATGCTCCTCGCCTTTTTTACACCATTTCATGCTCCTCCCTTTTTTCACACCTTTTCATGCTCCTTGCATTTTTCACACCTTTTCATTCTGCTCGTCTTTTGTTTTTTTTTTTTTGCTCTTCGCATTTTTCACAGGTTTTCATGCTCCTCGCATTTTTCACACCTTTTTATGCTCCTCGGTTTTTTTTTTTTGCTCCTCGCATTTTTCACACCTTTTCATGTTCCTCGTACTTTCACACCTTTTCATGCTCCTTGCATTTTTCACACCTTTTCATTCTGCTCGTCTTTTGTTTTTTTTTTTTTGCTCTTCGCATTTCTCACAGGTTTTCATGCTCCTCGCATTTTTCACACCTTTTTATGCTCCTCGGTTTTTTTTTTTTGCTCCTCGCATTTTTCACACCTTTTCATGCTCCTCGTACTTTCACACCTTTTCATGCTCCTCGCATTTTTCACACCTTTTCATGCAGCTCGTCTTTTGTTTTTTTTTTTTTTGCTCTTTGCATTTTTCACACATTTTCATGCTCCTCGCGTTTTTCACACCTTTTCATGCTCCTCGAATTTTTCACACCTTTTCAGTCTCCTCACAATTTTCACACCTTTTCATGTTCCTCGTATTTTTCACACCTTTTCATGCTCTTCGCATTTTTCACACCTTTTCAGTCTCCTCACAATTTTCACACCTTTTCATGTTCCTCGTATTTTTCACACCTTTTCATGCTCCTCGCATTTTTCACACCTTTTCAGTCTCCTCACAATTTTCACACCTTTTCATGTTCCTCGTATTTTTCACACCTTTTCATGCTCCTTGCATTTTTCACAGCTTTTAATGCTCCTAAAATTTAAGACAGCTTTTCATTGTCCCCGAAATTTTCACGCGTTTTCATGCTCCTCAAAATTTTCACACGTTTTCATGCTCCTCGAATTTTTGACAACTTTTCATGCTCCTCGAAATATTCACACCTCTTCATGCTCCTCATATTTTTCACACCTTTTCATGCTCCTTGAAATTTTCACACCTTTTCATGCTCCTCGAATTTTTGACACCTTTCCATGCTCCTCGAATTTTTCACAACTTTTCATGCTCCTCGCATTTTTCACACCATTTCATGCTCCTCGCTTTTTTCACACCTTTTCATGCTCCGCGCATTTTTCACACCTTTTCATTCTGCTCGTCTTTTGGTTTTTTTTTTTTTGCTCTTCGCATTTTTCACACCATTTCATGCTCCTCGTACTTTTCACACCTTTTCATGCTCCTCGCATTTTTCACACCTTTTCATGCTCCTCGAATTTTTGACACCTATTCATGCTCTCGAAATTTTCACACCTGTTCATGCTCCTCGTATTTTTCACACCTTTTCAAGTTCCTCGCATTTTTCACACCTTTTCACGCTACTCGCATTTTTCAAACCGTTTCAGGCTCCTTGCAGTTTTCACACCATTTCTTGCTCCTCGCATTTTTCACACCTTTTCAGTCTCCTCGCATATTTGACACACTTTTCATGCTCCTCGAATTTTTCACACCTTTTCAGGCTCCTCGCAATTTTCACAGGTTTTCTTGCTCCTCGCATTTTTCTCAGCTTTTCAGGCTCCTCGCAATTTTCACAGGTTTTCTTGCTCCTCGCATTTTTCTCAGCTTTGCATGCTCCTCAAAATTTTCACAGCTTTTCATGCTCCTCAAAATTTTCACACCTTTTCATGCTCCTCGTATTTTTCACACCTTTTCATGCTCCTCGTCTTTTTTTTTTTTTTTGCTCCTCGCATTTTTCACACCTTTTCATGCTCCTCTTACTTTTCACACCTTTTCATGCTCCTCGTACTTTTCACACCTTTTCATGCTCCTCGAATTTTTGACACCTGTTCATGCTCTCGAAATTTTCACACCTTTTCATGCTCCTCGCATTTTTCACATCCTTTTATGCTCCTCGCAATTTTCACACCTTTTCATGCTCCTCGCATTTTTCACCCCATTTCATGCTCCTCGAAATTTTTCAACCTTTTCATGCTCTTCGCATTTTTCACACCTTTTCATGCTCCTCGAAATTTTCACACCTTTTCATGCTTCTCGTATTTTTCACAACTTTTCATGTTCCTCGCATTTTTCACACCATTTCATGCTCCTCGCCTTTTTTACACCATTTCATGCTCCTCCCTTTTTTCACACCTTTTCATGCTCCTTGCATTTTTCACACCTTTTCATTCTGCTCGTCTTTTGTTTTTTTTT
Source organism: Cervus elaphus (assembly GCF_910594005.1). NCBI lineage: Eukaryota > Metazoa > Chordata > Mammalia > Artiodactyla > Cervidae > Cervus > Cervus elaphus. Next base: position 92,064 of record NW_025316735.1, on the reverse strand, counting down.
TTTTTGCTCTTCGCATTTTTCACAGGTTTTCATGCTCCTTGCATTTTTCACACCTTTTTATGCTCCTCGGTTTTTTTTTTTTTGCTCCTCGCATTTTTCACACCTTTTCATGCTCCTCGTACTTTCACACCTTTTCATGCTCCTCGCATTTTTCACACCTTTTCATGCAGCTCGTCTTTTGTTTTTTTTTTTTTTTTTGCTCTTTGCATTTTTCACACATTTTCATGCTCCTCGTGTTTTTCAACCTTTTCATGCTCCTCGAATTTTTCACACCTTTTCAGTCTCCTCACAATTTTCACACCTTTTCATGTTCCTCGTAGTTTTCACACCTTTTCATGCTCCTCGCATTTTTCACACCTTTTCAGTCTCCTCACAATTTTCACAGCTTTTCATGTTCCTCGTATTTTTCACACCTTTTCATGCTCCTCGCATTTTTCACACCTTTTCAGTCTCCTCACAATTTTCACACATTTTCATGTTCCTCGTATTTTTCACAACTTTTCATGCTCCTCGCATTTTTCACACCTTTTCAGTCTCCTCACAATTTTCACACCTTTTCATGTTCCTCGTATTTTTCACACCTTTTCATGCTCCTTGCATTTTTCACACGTTTTCATGCTCCTAAAATTTAAGACAGCTTTTCATTGTCCCCGAAATTTTCACGCGTTTTCATGCTCCTCAAAATTTTCACACATTTTCAGGCTCCTCGAATTTTTGACAACTTTTCATGCTCCTCGAAATATTCACACCTCTTCATGCTCCTCATATTTTTCACACCTTTTCATGCTCCTTGAAATTTTCAACCTTTTCATGCTCCTCGAATTTTTGACACCTTTCCATGCTCCTCGAATTTTTCACAACTTTTCATGCTCCTCGCATTTTTCACACCATTTCATGCTCCTCGCTTTTTTCACACCTTTTCATGCTCCGCGCATTTTTCACACCTTTTCATTCTGCTCGTCTTTTGGTTTTTTTTTTTTTGCTCTTCGCATTTTTCACACCATTTCATGCTCCTCGTACTTTTCACACCTTTTCATGCTCCTCGCATTTTTCACACCTTTTCATGCTCCTCGAATTTTTGACACCTATTCATGCTCTCGAAATTTTCACACCTGTTCATGCTCCTCGTATTTTTCACACCTTTTCAAGTTCCTCGCATTTTTCACACCTTTTCACGCTACTCGCATTTTTCAAACCATTTCAGGCTCCTTGCAGTTTTCACACCATTTCTTGCTCCTCGCATTTTTCACACCTTTTCAGTCTCCTCGCATATTTGACACACTTTTCATGCTCCTCGAATTTTTCACACCTTTTCAGGCTCCTCGCAATTTTCACAGGTTTTCTTGCTCCTCGCATTTTTCTCAGCTTTTCAGGCTCCTCGCAATTTTCACAGGTTTTCTTGCTCCTCGCATTTTTCTCAGCTTTTCATGCTCCTCGCATTTTTCACAGCTTTTCATGCTCCTCAAAATTTTCACACCTTTTCATGCTCCTCGTATTTTTCACACCTTTTCATGCTCCTCGTCTTTTTTTTTTTTTTTGCTCCTCGCATTTTTCACACCTTTTCATGCTCCTCTTACTTTTCACACCTTTTCATGCTCCTCGTACTTTTCACACCTTTTCATGCTCCTCGAATTTTTGACACCTGTTCATGCTCTCGAAATTTTCACACCTTTTCATGCTCCTCGCATTTTTCACATCCTTTTATGCTCCTCGCAATTTTCACACCTTTTCATGCTCCTCGCATTTTTCACCCCATTTCATGCTCCTCGAAATTTTTCAACCTTTTCATGCTCTTCGCATTTTTCACACCTTTTCATGCTCCTCGAAATTTTCACACCTTTTCATGCTTCTCGTATTTTTCACAACTTTTCATGTTCCTCGCATTTTTCACACCATTTCATGCTCCTCGCCTTTTTTACACCATTTCATGCTCCTCCCTTTTTTCACACCTTTTCATGCTCCTTGCATTTTTCACACCTTTTCATTCTGCTCGTCTTTTGTTTTTTTTTTTTTTGCTCTTCGCATTTTTCACAGGTTTTCATGCTCCTCGCATTTTTCACACCTTTTTATGCTCCTCGGTTTTTTTTTTTTTGCTCCTCGCATTTTTCACACCTTTTCATGCTCCTCACAATTTTCACACCTTTTCATGTTCCTCGTAGTTTTCACACCTTTTCAAGTTAGTCGAATTTTTCACACCTTTTCAGTCTCCTCACAATTTTCACACCTTTTCATGTTCCTCGTATTTTTCACACCTTTTCATGCTCCTCGCATTTTTCACACCTTTTCAGTCTCCTCACAATTTTCACACATTTTCATGTTCCTCGTATTTTTCACAACTTTTCATGCTCATCGCATTTTTCACACCTTTTCAGTCTCCTCACAATTTTCACACCTTTTCATGTTCCTCGTATTTTTCACACCTTTTCATGCTCCTTGCATTTTTCACACGTTTTCATGCTCCTAAAATTTAAGACAGCTTTTCATTGTCCCCGAAATTTTCACGCGTTTTCATGCTCCTCAAAATTTTCACACGTTTTCATGCTCCTCGAATTTTTGACAACTTTTCATGCTCCTCGAAATATTCACACCTCTTCATGCTCCTCATATTTTTCACACCTTTTCATGCTCCTTGAAATTTTCAACCTTTTCATGCTCCTCGAATTTTTGACACCTTTCCATGCTCCTCGAATTTTTCACAACTTTTCATGCTCCTCGCATTTTTCACACCATTTCATGCTCCTCGCTTTTTTCACACCTTTTCATGCTCCGCGCATTTTTCACGCCTTTTCATTCTGCTCGTCTTTTGTTTTTTTTTTTTTTTGCTCTTCGCATTTTTCACACCATTTCATGCTCCTCGTACTTTTCACACCTTTTCATGCTCCTCGCATTTTTCACACCTTTTCATGCTCCTCGAATTTTTGACACCTATTCATGCTCTCGAAATTTTCACACCTTTTCATGCTCCTCGTATTTTTCACACCTTTTCAAGTTCCTCGCATTTTTCACACCTTTTCACGCTACTCGCATTTTTCAAACCGTTTCAGGCTCCTTGCAGTTTTCACACCATTTCTTGCTCCTCGCATTTTTCACACCTTTTCAGTCTCCTCGCATATTTGACACACTTTTCATGCTCCTCGAATTTTTCACACCTTTTCAGGCTCCTCGCAATTTTCACAGGTTTTCTTGCTCCTCGCATTTTTCTCAGCTTTTCAGGCTCCTCGCAATTTTCACAGGTTTTCTTGCTCCTCGCATTTTTCTCAGCTTTTCATGCTCCTCGCATTTTTCACAGCTTTTCATGCTCCTCAAAATTTTCACACCTTTTCATGCTCCTCGTATTTTTCACACCTTTTCATGCTCCTCGTCTTTTTTTTTTTTTTTGCTCCTCGCATTTTTCACACCTTTTCATGCTCCTCTTACTTTTCACACCTTTTCATGCTCCTCGTACTTTTCACACCTTTTCATGCTCCTCGAATTTTTGACACCTGTTCATGCTCTCGAAATTTTCACACCTTTTCATGCTCCTCGCATTTTTCACACCTTTTCATGCTCCTCGAATTTTTCAACCTTTTTATGCTCCTCGTCTTTTTTTTTTTGCTCCTCGCATTTTTCACAGCTTTTCATGCTCCTCAAAATTTTCACACCTTTTCATGCTCTTCGTATTTTTCACAACTTTACATGTTCCTGGAATTTTTCACACCTTTTTATGCTCCCCACATTTTTCACACCTTTTCATGCTACTCGCATTTTTCAAACCGTTTCAGGCTCTCGCAGTTTTCACACCATTTCTTGCTCATCGCATTTTTCACACCATTTCAGGCTCCTCGTATATTTGACACACTTTTCATGCTCCTCGAATTTTTCACACCTTTTCAGGCTCCTCGCAATTTTCACTGCTTTTCTTGCTCCTCGCATTTTTCACACCTTTTCATGCTCCTCGAATTTTTCACACCTTTTCAGGCTCCTCGCATATTTGACACACTTTTCATGCTCCTCGAATTTTTCACACCTTTTCAGGCTCCTCGCAATTTTCACAGCTTTTCTTGCTCCTCGCATTTTTCACACCTTTTCATGCTCCTCGAATTTTTCACACCTTTTCAGGCTCCTCGCAATTTTCACAGCTTTTCTTGCTCCTGGCATTTTTTACACCTTTTCAAGTTCCTCGAATTTTTCACACCTTTTTATACTTCCCACCGTTTTCACACCTTTTCATGCTCCTCGAATTTTTCACGCCTTTTCAGGCTCCTCGCAGTTTTCCCAGATTTTCTTGCTCCTCGCATTTTTCACATCTTTACATGCTCCTTGAATTTTTCACAACTTTTCATGCTCCTCGCATTTTTCACACCATTTCATGCTCCTCGCCTTTTTCACACCATTTGATGCTCCTCCCTTTTTTCACACCTTTTCATGCTCCTCGCATTTTTCACACCTTTTCATTCTGCTCGTTTTTTTTTTTTTTTTTGCTCTTCGCATTTTTAACAGGTTTTCATGCTCCTCGCATTTTTCACACCTGTTTATGCTCCTCGTTTTTTTTTTTTGCTCTTCGCATTTTTCACACCATTTCATGCTCCTCGTACTTTTCACACCTTTTCATGCTCCTCGCATTTTTCACACCTTTTCATGCTCCTCGCATTTTTGACACCTATTCAAGCTCTCGAAATTTTCACACCTTTTCATGCTCCTCGTATTTTTCACACCTTTTCAAGTTCCTCGAATTTTTCACACCTTTTCATGCTCCTCGCATTTTTCACATCCTTTTATGCTCCTCGCAATTTTCACACCTTTTCATGCTCCTTGCATTTTTCACACCTTTTCATGCTCTTTGCATTTTTTAACCTTTTTATGCTCCTCGTCTTTTTTTTTTTTGCTTCTCTCATTTTTCACAGTTTTTCATGCTCTCAAAAGTTTCACAGCTTTCCATGCTCCTCGTATTTTTCACACCTTTTCATGCTCCTCGTCTTTTTTTTTTTTTGCTCCTCGCATTTTTGACACCGTTTCATGCTCCTGGTACTTTTCACACCTTTTCAAGCTCCTCGCATTTCTCACACCTTTTCATGCTCCTCGAATTTTTGACACCTTTTCATGCTCTCGAAATTTTCACACCTTTTCATGCTCCTCGCATTTTTCACATCCTTTTATGCTCCTCGCAATTTTCACACCTTTTCATGCTCCTGGCATTTTTCACACCTTTTCATGCTCCTCGAATTTTTCAACCTTTTTATGCTCCTCGTCTTTTTCTTTGCTCCTCGCGTTTTTCACAGCTTTTCATGCTCCTCAAAATTTTGACACCTTTTCATGCTCCTCGTATTTTTCGCAACTTTACATGTTCCTGGAAGTTTTCACACCTTTTTATGCTCCCCACATTTTTCACACCTTTTCATGCTACTCGCATTGTTCAAAGAGTTTCAGGCTCCTCGCAGTTTTCACACCATTTCTTGCTCCTCGCATTTTTCACACCTTTTCAGGCTCCTCGCATATTTGACACACTTTTCATGCTCCTCGAATTTTTCACACCTTTTCAGGCTCCTCGCAATTTTCACAGCTTTTCTTGCTTCTGGCATTTTTCACACCTTTTCAAGTTAGTCGAATTTTTCACACCTTTTTATGCTCCTTGCATTTTTCACACCTTTTCATGCTCCTCGCATTTTTCACACCTTTTCATGCTCCTCCTCTTTTTTTTTTTGCTTCTCTCATTTTTCAAACCTTTTCATGCTCCTCGTCTTTTTTTTTTTTTTTTGCTCCTCGCATTTTTCACATCTTTTCATGCTCCTCAAAATTTTCACACCTTTTCATGCTCCTCGTATTTTTCACACCTTTACATGTTCCTGGAATTTTTCACACCTTTTTATGCTCCCCACATTTTTCACCCCTTTTCATGCTACTCGCATTTTTCACACCGTTTCAGGCTCCTCGCAGTTTTCCCACCATTTCTTGCTCCTCACATTTTTCACACTTTTCTTGCTCCTCGCATTTTTGAAACCTATTCATGCTCCTCGAAGCTTCCCACCATTTCCTCCTCCTCGTACTTTTCCCACATTTTCATGCTGCTCGCATTTTTCACACCTTTTCATGCTCCTCGCATTTTTCACACCTTTTCATGCTCCTCGAAACTTTCACACCTTTTCATGCTCCTCGCATTTTCACCCCATTTCATGCTCCTCGAAATTTTCACACCTTTTCATGCTCTTCGCATTTTTCACACCTTTTCATGCTCCTCGAAATTTTCACACCTTTTCATGCTTCTCGTATTTTTCACAACTTTTCATGTTCCTCGCATTTTTCACACCATTTCATGCTCCTCGCCTTTTTTACACCATTTCATGCTCCTCCCTTTTTTCACACCTTTTCATGCTCCTTGCATTTTTCACACCTTTTCATTCTGCTCGTCTTTTGTTTTTTTTTTTTGCTCTTCTCATTTTTCACAGGTTTTCATGCTCCTCGCATTTTTCACACCTTTTTATGCTCCTCGGTTTTTTTTTTTTTGCTCCTCGCATTTTTCACACCTTTTCATGCTCCTCGTACTTTCACACCTTTTCATGGTCCTCGCATTTTTCACACCTTTTCATGCAGCTCGTCTTTTGTTTTTTTTTTTTGCTCTTTGCATTTTTCACACATTTTCATGCTCCTCGCGTTTTTCACACCTTTTCATGCTCCTCGAATTTTTCACACCTTTTCAGTCTCCTCACAATTTTCACACCTTTTCATGTTCCTCGTAGTTTTCACACCTTTTCATGCTCCTCGCATTTTTCACACCTTTTCAGTCTCCTCACAATTTTCACACCTTTTCATGTTCCTCGTATTTTTCACAGCTTTTCATGCTCCTCGTATTTTCCACACCTTTTCATGCTCCTCATATTTTTCACACCTTTTCATGCTCCTTGAAATTTTCACACCTTTTCATGCTCCTCGAATTTTTGACACCTTTCCATGCTCCTCGAATTTTTCACAACTTTTCATGCTCCTCGCATTTTTCACACCATTTCATGCTCCTCGCCGTTTTCACACCATTTCTTGCTCCTCGCTTTTTTCACACCTTTTCATGCTCCGCGCATTTTTCACACCTTTTCATTCTGCTCGTCTTTTGGTTTTTTTTTTTTTTGCTCTTCGCATTTTTCACACCATTTCATGCTCCTCGTACTTTTCACACCTTTTCATGCTCCTCGCATTTTTCACACCTTTTCATGCTCCTCGAATTTTTGACACCTATTCATGCTCTCGAAATTTTCACACCTTTTCATGCTCCTCGTATTTTTCACACCTTTTCATGCTCCTCGCATTTTTCACACCTTTTCATGCTACTCGCATTTTTCAAACCGTTTCAGGCTCCTTGCAGTTTTCACACCATTTCTTGCTCCTCGCATTTTTCACACCTTTTCAGTCTCCTCGCATATTTGACACACTTTTCATGCTCCTCGAATTTTTCACACCTTTTCAGGCTCCTCGCAATTTTCACAGGTTTTCTTGCTCCTCGCATTTTTCTCAGCTTTTCAGGCTCCTCGCAATTTTCACAGGTTTTCTTGCTCCTCGCATTTTTCTCGCTTTTCATGCTCCTCGAAATTTTCACACCTTTTCATGCTCCTCGAATTTTTCACACCTTTTCATGCTCCTCGCATTTTTCACAGGTTTTCATGCTCCTCGAATTTTTCAACCTTTTTATGCTCCTCGTCTTTTTTTTTTTTTTTTTTGCTCCTCGCATTTTTCAAAGCTTTGCATGCTCCTCAAAATTTTCACAGTTTTTCATGCTCCTCGTATTTTTCACACCTTTTCAGGCTCCTCGCAATTTTCACAGCTTTTCTTGCTCCTGGCATTTTTCACACCTTTTCAAGTTCCTCGAATTTTTCACACCTTTTTATGCTCGCCACATTTTTCACACCTTTTCATGCTCCTCGCTTTTTTCAAACCTTTTCATGCTCCTCGCATTTTTCACGCCTTTTCATGCTCCTCGTAATTTTCACACCTTTTCATGCTCCTCGCATTTTTCACACCTTTTCATGTTCCTCGCATTTTTCACACCTTTTCATGCTCCTCGCATTTTTCACACCTTTTCAGTCTCCTCACAATTTTCACACCTTTTCATGTTCCTCGTATTTTTCACATCTTTTCATGCTCCTTGCATTTTTCACAGCTTTTAATGCTCCTAAAATTTAAGACAGCTTTTCATTGTCCCCGAAATTTTCACGCGTTTTCCTGCTCCTCAAAATTTTCACACGTTTTCATGCTCCTCGAATTTTTGACAACTTTTCATGCTCCTCGAAATATTCACACCTCTTCATGCTCCTCATATTTTTCACACCTTTTCATGCTCCTTGAAATTTTCACACCTTTTCATGCTCCTCGTATTTTTGACAACTTTTCATGCTCCTCGAAATTTTCACACATTTTCATGCTCTTCATATTTTTCACACCTTTTCCTGATCCTTGCATTTTTCACACGTTTTCATGCTCCTCGCAATTTTCACACCTTTTCATGCTCTTCGTATTTTTCACACCTTTTCATGCACCTCGCATTTTTCACACCTTTTCATGCTCCTCGCATTTTTCACACCTTTTCATGCTCCTCGCATTTTTCACACCTTTTCATGCTCCTCGTCTTTTTCTTTCTTTTTTTTCTCCTCGCATTTTTCACACATTTTCATGCTCCCTGCATTTTACACACCTTTTCATGCTCCTCGTCTTTTTTTTTTTGCTCCTCGCAATTTTCACACCTTTTCATGCACCTCGCATTTTTCACACCTTTTCATGCTCCTTGCATTTTTCACACCTTTTCATGCTCCTCGCACTTTTCAAACTTTTTCATGCTCCTCGTATTTTTCACACCTTTTCATGCACCTCGCATTTTTCACACCTTTTCATGCTCCTCGCATTTTTCACACCTTTTCATGCTCCTCGCATTTTTCACACCTTTTCATGCTCCTCGCATTTTTCACACCTTTTCATGCTCCTCGCATTTTTCACACCATTTCATGTTCCTCGTATTTTTCACACCTTTTCATGCACCTCGCATTTTTCACACCTTTTCATGCTCCTTGAATTTTTTTTTTTGCTCCTCGCATTTTTCACACATTTTCATGCTCCTCGCATTTTTCACACCTTTTCATGCTCCTCGCATTTTTCACACCTTTTCATGCTCCTCGTCTTTTTCTTTCTTTTTTTTTCTCCTCGCATTTTTCACACATTTTCATGTTCCTTGCATTTTACACACCTTTTCATGCTCCTCGTCTTTTTTTTTTTGCTCCTCGCATTTTTCACACATTTTCATGCTCCTTGCATTTTTCAAACCTTTTCACGCTCCTCACATTTTTCACTCCTTTTCATGCTACTTGCATTTTTTACACCTTTTCATGCTCCTTGTCTTTTTTTTTTCTACTCGCATTTTTGACACCTTTTCATGCTCCTCGCATTTTTCACACCTTTTCATGCTCCTTGCATTTTTCACACCTTTCATGCTCCTTGTATTTTTTTTTTGCTCCTCGCATTTTTCACACCTTTTCATGATCCTTGCATTTTTCACACCTTTTCATGCTCCTCGCATTTTTGCACCTTTTCATGCTCCTTGTACTTTTTTTTTGCTCCTTGCAATTTTTACACCTTATCATGCTCCTTGCATTTTTCACACCTTTTCATGCTCGTCGTCTTTTGCTTTTTTTTTTCTCCTCGCATTTTTCACACCTTTTCCTGTTCCTTGCATTTTACACACCTTTTCATGCTCTTCGTCTTTTTTTTTTTGCTCCTCGCATTTTTCTCACCTTTTCAAGCTCCTTGACTTTTTTTTTTTGCTCCTCGAATTTTTCACACCTTTTCATGGTCCTCGCATTTTTCACTCCTATTCATGCTCCTCGCATTTCTCACACCTTTTCATGCTCCTCGAATTTTTGACAATTTTTCATGCTCCTCGAAATTTTCACACATTTACATGCTCCTCATATATTTCACACCTTTTCCTGCTCCTCGCATTTTTCACACCTTTTCATGCTCCTCTCATTTTTCACACCTTTTCATGCTCCTCGTATTTATCACACCTTTTCATGCACCTCGCATTTTTCATACCTTTTCATGCTCCTTGCATTTTTCACAGCTTTTCATGCTCCTCATCTTTTTCTTTTTTATTTTTTGCTCCTCGCATTTTTCACACCTTTTCATGCTCCTTGCATTTTATACAACTTTTCATGCTCCTCGCATTTTTCAAACCTTTTCATGCTCCTCACATTTTTCACAGCTTTTCATTCTCCTCTCATTTTTCACACCTTTTCATGCTCGTCGCATTTTTCACACCTTTTCATGCTCCTCGCATTTTTCACACCTTTTCATGCTCCTCGCATTTTTCACACCTTTTCATGCTCCTCGCATTTTTCACACATTTTCGTGGTCCTCGTCTTTTTTTTTTTTTGCTCCTCTCATTTATCACAACTTTTCTTGCTCCTTGCATTTTTCACAACTTTTCATGCTCCTCGCATTTTTCACACCTTTTCATGTTCCTGGTCTTTCTTTTTTTTTTTTCTCCTCGCATTTTTCACACCTTTTCATGCTCCTGGTCTTTCTTTTTTTTTTTTGCTCCTCGCATTTTTCACACCATATCATGCTCCTGGTCTTTTTTTTTTTTTTGCTCCTCGCATTTTTCACACCTTTTCATGCTCCTTGTCTTTTTTTTTTTTTTTTGCTCCTCACATTTTTCACACTTTTTCATGCTCCTTGCATTTTTCACACCTTTTCATGCTCCTCGTCTTTTTTTTTTTTGCTCCTCGCATTTTTCACACCTTTTCATGCTCCTCGCTTTTTTCACACCATATCATGCTCCTGGTCTTTTTTTTTTTTTTCTCCTCGCATTTTTCACACCTTTTCATGCTCCTCGCATTTTTCACACCATTTCATGCTCCTCGTATTTTTCACACCTTTTCATGCACCTCGCATTTTTACACATTTTCATGCTCCTTGTATATTTTTTTTTTGCTCCTCGCATTTTTCACACATTTTCATGCTCCTTGCATTTTTCAAACCTTTTCACGCTCCTCGCATTTTTCACTCCTTTTCATGCTACTTGCATTTTTCACACCGTTTCATGCTCCTTGTCTTTTTTTTTTCTCCTCGCATTTTTGACACCTTTTCATGCTCCTCGCATTTTTCACACCTTTTCATGCTCCTTGCATTTTTCACACCTTTCATGCTCCTTGTATTTTTTTTTTGCTCCTCGCATTTTTCACACCTTTTCATGATCCTTGCATTTTTCACACCTTTTCATGCTCCTTGTATTTTTTTTTTGCTCCTCGCATTTTTTACACCTTATCATGCTCCATGCATTTTTCACACCTTTTCATGCTCGTCGTCTTTTGCTTTTTTTTTTCTCCTCGCATTTTTCACACCTTTTCCTGTTCCTTGCATTTTACACACCTTTTCATGCTCTTCGTCTTTTTTTTTTTTGCTCCTCGAATTTTTCACACCTTTTCATGTTCCTGGTCTTTTTGTTTTTTTTTTTTTTTTTTGCTCCTCGCATTTTTCACACCTTTTCATGCTCCTGGTCTTTTCTTTTTTTTTTGCTCCTCGAATTTTCACACCTTTTCATGCTCCTTGCATTTATCACACCTCTTCATGCTCCTCGCATTTTTCACAAGTTTTCATGCTCCTCCCATTTTTCACAAGTTTTCATGCTCCTCGCATTTTTCACACCTTTTCATGCTCCTGGGCTTTCTTTTTTTTTTTTTTTTTTGCTCCTCGCATTTTTCACACCTTTTCATGCTCCTGGTCTTTTTTTTTTTTTTTTTTGCTCCTCGCATTTTTCACACCTTTTCATGCTCCTGGTCTTTTTTCTTTTTTTTTTTTTGCTCCTCGAATTTTCACACCTTTTCATGCTCCTTGCATTTTTCACACCTCTTCATGCTCCTCGCATTTTTCACAAGTTTTCATGCTCCTCGCATTTTTCACACCTTTTCATGCTCCTGGGCTTTCTTTTTTTTTTTTTTTTTTTGCTCCTCGCTTTTTTCACACCTTTTCATGCTCCTCGCATTTTTCACACCTTTTCATGCTCCTGGTCTTTTTTTTTTTTTTTTTTTTTGCTCCTCGCATTTTTCACACCTTTTCATGCTCCTGGTCTTTTTTTTTTTTTTTTTTGCTCCTCGCATTTTTCACACCTTTTCATGCTCCTGGTCTTTTCTTTTTTTTTTGCTCCTCAAATTTTTCACACCTTTTCATGCTCCTGGTCTTTTTTCTTTTTTTTTTTTTTTGCTCCTCGCATTTTTCACACCTTTTCATGTTCCTGGTCTTTTTTTTTTTTTTTGCTCCTCGCATTTTTCACACCTTTTCATGCTCCTGGTCTTTTCTTTTTTTTTTGCTCCTCGCATTTTTCACACCTTTTCATGCTCCAGGTCTTTTCTTTTTTTTTTGCTCCTCAAATTTTTCACACCTTTTCATGCTCCTGGTCTTTTTTCTTTTTTTTTTTTTTCTCCTCGCATTTTTCACACCTTTTCATGCTCCTGGTCTTTCTTTTTTTTTTTTTGCTCCTCGCATTTTTCACACCTTTTCATGCTCCTCGTATTTTTCACACCTTTTCATGTTCATCGCATTTTTCACACCTTTTCATGCTCCTGGTTTTTTTTTTTTTTTTTTTTTTTTTTTGCTCCTCGCAATTTTCACACCTTTTCATGCTCCTGGTCTTTTTTTTTTTTTTTTTTTGCTCCTCGAATTTTTCACACCTTTTCATGCTCCTCGCATTTTTCACACCTCTCATGCTCCTCGCATTTTTCACAACTTTTCATGCTCGTCGCATTTTTCACACATTTTCATGCTCCTCGCATTTTTCACACCTTTTCATGCTCCTCGCATTTTTCACACCTTTTCATGCTCCTCGCATTTTTCACACCTTTTCATATCATCGCATTTTTCACACCTCTTAATGCTCCTCGCATCTTTCACAACTTTTCATGCTCGTCGCATTTTTCACATCTTTTCATGCTCCTGGTCTTTCTTTTTTTTTTTTTGCTCCTCGCATTTTTCACACATTTTCATGCTCCTGGTCTTTCTTTATTTTTTTTTACTCCTCGCATTTTTCACACCTTTTCATGCTCCTGGTCTTTTTTTTCCTTTTGCTCCTCGTATTTTTCACACCTTTTCATGCTCCTCGCATTTTTCACACCTTTTCATGTTCATCGCATTTTTCACACCTTTTCATGCACCTGGTCTTTCTTTTTTTTTTTTTTTTTTGCTCCTCGCATTTTTCACACCTTTTCATGCTCCTGGTCTTTCTTTTTTTTTTTTTTCTCCTCGCATTTTTCACACCTTTTCATGCTCCTGGTCTTTCTTTCTTTTTTTTTTCTCCTCGCATTTTTCACACCTTTTCATGCTCCTGGTCTTTCTTTTTTTTTTTTCTCCTCGCATTTTTCACACCTTTTCATGCTCCTGGTCTTTCTTTTTTTTTTTTTTTTTTTGCTCCTCAAATTTTTCACACCTTTTCATGCTCCTGGTCTTTTTTTTTTTTTTTTGCTCCTCGCATATTTGACACCTTTTCATGCTCCTGGTCTTTCTTTTTTTTTTTTTTTTTTGCTCCTCGCATTTTTCACACCTTTTCATGCTCCTGGTCTTTCTTTTTTTTTTTTTTCTCCTCGCATTTTTCACACCTTTTCATGCTCCTGGTCTTTCTTTTTTTTTTTTGCTCCCCGCATTTTTCACACCTTTTCATGCTCCTGGTCTTTCTTTTTTTTTTTTTGCTCCTCGCATTTTTCACACCTATTCATGGTCCTGGTCTTTTTTTTTTTTTTTTTGCTCCTCGCATTTTTAACACCTTTTCATGCTACTGGTATTTCTTTTTTTTTTTTTTTTTTTTGCTCCCCGCATTTTTCACACCTTTTCATGCTCCTGGTCTTTCTTTTTTTTTTTTTGCTCCTCGCATTTTTCACACCTATTCATGGTCCTGGTCTTTTTTTTTTTTTTTTTGCTCCTCGCATTTTTAACACCTTTTCATGCTACTGGTTTTTCTTTTTTTTTTTTTTTTTTTTGCTTCTCGCATTTTTCACACCTTTTCATGCTCCTCATCTTTTTTTTTTTTTGCTCCTCGCATTTTTCACACCTTTTCATGCTCCTGGTCTTTTTTTTTTTTTTGCTCCTCGCATTTTTCACACCTTTTCATGCTCCTGGTATTTTTTTTTTTTTTTTTTGCTCCTTGCAATTTTCACACCTATTCATGGTCCTGGTCTTTTTTTTTTTTTTTTTTTGCTCCTCAAATTTTTCACACCTTTTCATGCTCCTTGCATTTTTCACACCTTTTCATGCTACTTGCATTTTTCACACCTTTTCATGCTCCTCGTCTTTTTTTTTTTTTGCTCCTCGCATTTTTCACACCTTTTCATGCTCCTCGCATTTTTCACACCTTTTCATGTTCCTCGCATTTTTCACACCTTTTCATGCTCCTCGCATTTTTCACACCTCTTCATATTCATCGCATTTTTCAGACCTCTTAATGCTCCTCGCATTTTTCACAACTTTTCATGCTCGTCGCATTTTTCACACCTTTTCATGCTCCTGGTCTTTCTTTTTTTTTTTTTGCTCCTCGCTTTTTTCACCCTTTTTCATGCTCCTGGTTTTTCTTTTTTTTTTTTTCTCCTCGCATTTTTCACACCTTTTCATGCTCCTGGTCTTTCTTTTTTTTTTTTTGCTCCCCGCATTTTTCACACATTTTCATGCTCCTGGTCTTTCTTTTTTTTTTTTTTTGCTTCTCGCATTTTTCACACCTTTTCATGCTCCTCATCTTTTTTTTTTTTTGCTCCTCGCATTTTTCACACCTTTTCATGCTCCTGGTCTTTTTTTTTTTTTTTTTTGCTCCTCGCATTTTTCACACCTTTTCATGCTCCTGGTCTTTTTTTTTTTTTTTTTTTGCTCCTTGCAATTTTCACACCTATTCATGGTCCTGGTCTTTTTTTTTTTTTTTTTTTTTGCTCCTCAAATTTTTCACACCTTTTCATACTCCTTGCATTTTTCACACCTTTTCATGCTCCTCGTCTTTTTTTTTTTTTTGCTCCTTGCATTTTTCACACCTTTTCATGCTACTCGCATTGTTCAAAGCGTTTCAGGCTCCTCGCAGTTTTCACAGCATTTCTTGCTCCTCGCATTTTTCACACCTTTTCAGGCTCCTCGCATATTTGACACACTTTTCATGCTCCTCGAATTTTTCACACCTTTTCAGGCTCCTCGCAATTTTCACAGCTTTTCTTGCTTCTGGCATTTTTCACACCTTTTCAAGTTAGTCGAATTTTTCACACCTTTTTATGCTCCTTGCATTTTTCACACCTTTTCATGCTCCTCGCATTTTTCACACCTTTTCATGCTCCTCCTCTTTTTTTTTTGCTTCTCTCATTTTTCAAACCTTTTCATGCTCCTCGTCTTTTTTTTTTTTTTTGCTCCTCGCATTTTTCACAGCTTTTCATGCTCCTCAAAATTTTCACACCTTTTCATGCTCCTCGTATTTTTCACACCTTTACATGTTCCTGGAATTTTTCACACGTTTTTATGCTCCCCACATTTTTCACCCCTTTTCATGCTACTCGCATTTTTCACACCGTTTCAGGCTCCTCGCAGTTTTCCCACCATTTCTTGCTCCTCACATTTTTCACACTTTTCTTGCTCCTCGCATTTTTGACACCTATTCATGCTCCTCGAAGTTTCCCACCATTTCCTCCTCCTCGTACTTTTCCCACATTTTCATGCTGCTCGCATTTTTCACACCTTTTCATGCTCCTCGCATTTTTCACACCTTTTCATGCTCCTTGTACTTTTCACACCTTTTCATGCTCCTCGCATTTTTCACACCTTTTCATGCTCCTCGAAACTTTCACACCTTTTCATGCTTCTCGTTTTTTCACACCTTTTCATGCTCCTCGCATTTTGCACACCTTTTCATGCTCCTCGCATTTTTCACACCTTTTCATGCTCCTCGCATTTTTCACCCCATTTCATGCTCCTCGAAATTTTCACACCTTTTCATGCTCTTCGCATTTTTCACATCATTTCATGCTCCTCGAAATTTTCACACCTTTTCATGCTTCTCGTATTTTTCACAACTTTTCATGTTCCTCGCATTTTTCACACCATTTCATGCTCCTCGCCTTTTTTACACCATTTCATGCTCCTCCCTTTTTTCACACCTTTTCATGCTCCTTGCATTTTTCACACCTTTTCATTCTGCTCGTCTTTTGTTTTTTTTTTTTTGCTCTTCGCATTTTTCACAGGTTTTCATGCTCCTCGCATTTTTCACACCTTTTTATGCTCCTCGGTTTTTTTTTTTTGCTCCTCGCATTTTTCACACCTTTTCATGCTCCTCGTACTTTCACACCTTTTCATGCTCCTTGCATTTTTCACACCTTTTCATTCTGCTCGTCTTTTGTTTTTTTTTTTTTGCTCTTCGCATTTCTCACAGGTTTTCATGCTCCTCGCATTTTTCACACCTTTTTATGCTCCTCGGTTTTTTTTTTTTGCTCCTCGCATTTTTCACACCTTTTCATGCTCCTCGTACTTTCACACCTTTTCATGCTCCTCGCATTTTTCACACCTTTTCATGCAGCTCGTCTTTTGTTTTTTTTTTTTTTGCTCTTTGCATTTTTCACACATTTTCATGCTCCTCGCGTTTTTCACACCTTTTCATGCTCCTCGAATTTTTCACACCTTTTCAGTCTCCTCACAATTTTCACACCTTTTCATGTTCCTCGTATTTTTCACACCTTTTCATGCTCTTCGCATTTTTCACACCTTTTCAGTCTCCTCACAATTTTCACACCTTTTCATGTTCCTCGTATTTTTCACACCTTTTCATGCTCCTCGCATTTTTCACACCTTTTCAGTCTCCTCACAATTTTCACACCTTTTCATGTTCCTCGTATTTTTCACACCTTTTCATGCTCCTTGCATTTTTCACAGCTTTTAATGCTCCTAAAATTTAAGACAGCTTTTCATTGTCCCCGAAATTTTCACGCGTTTTCATGCTCCTCAAAATTTTCACACGTTTTCATGCTCCTCGAATTTTTGACAACTTTTCATGCTCCTCGAAATATTCACACCTCTTCATGCTCCTCATATTTTTCACACCTTTTCATGCTCCTTGAAATTTTCACACCTTTTCATGCTCCTCGAATTTTTGACACCTTTCCATGCTCCTCGAATTTTTCACAACTTTTCATGCTGCTCGCATTTTTCACACCATTTCATGCTCCTCGCTTTTTTCACACCTTTTCATGCTCCGCGCATTTTTCACACCTTTTCATTCTGCTCGTCTTTTGGTTTTTTTTTTTTTGCTCTTCGCATTTTTCACACCATTTCATGCTCCTCGTACTTTTCACACCTTTTCATGCTCCTCGCATTTTTCACACCTTTTCATGCTCCTCGAATTTTTGACACCTATTCATGCTCTCGAAATTTTCACACCTGTTCATGCTCCTCGTATTTTTCACACCTTTTCAAGTTCCTCGCATTTTTCACACCTTTTCACGCTACTCGCATTTTTCAAACCGTTTCAGGCTCCTTGCAGTTTTCACACCATTTCTTGCTCCTCGCATTTTTCACACCTTTTCAGTCTCCTCGCATATTTGACACACTTTTCATGCTCCTCGAATTTTTCACACCTTTTCAGGCTCCTCGCAATTTTCACAGGTTTTCTTGCTCCTCGCATTTTTCTCAGCTTTTCAGGCTCCTCGCAATTTTCACAGGTTTTCTTGCTCCTCGCATTTTTCTCAGCTTTGCATGCTCCTCAAAATTTTCACAGCTTTTCATGCTCCTCAAAATTTTCACACCTTTTCATGCTCCTCGTATTTTTCACACCTTTTCATGCTCCTCGTCTTTTTTTTTTTTTTTGCTCCTCGCATTTTTCACACCTTTTCATGCTCCTCTTACTTTTCACACCTTTTCATGCTCCTCGTACTTTTCACACCTTTTCATGCTCCTCGAATTTTTGACACCTGTTCATGCTCTCGAAATTTTCACACCTTTTCATGCTCCTCGCATTTTTCACATCCTTTTATGCTCCTCGCAATTTTCACACCTTTTCATGCTCCTCGCATTTTTCACCCCATTTCATGCTCCTCGAAATTTTTCAACCTTTTCATGCTCTTCGCATTTTTCACACCTTTTCATGCTCCTCGAACTTTTCACACCTTTTCATGCTTCTCGTATTTTTCACAACTTTTCATGTTCCTCGCATTTTTCACACCATTTCATGCTCCTCGCCTTTTTTACACCATTTCATGCTCCTCCCTTTTTTCACACCTTTTCATGCTCCTTGCATTTTTCACACCTTTTCATTCTGCTCGTCTTTTGTTTTTTTTTTTTTTGCTCTTCGCATTTTTCACAGGTTTTCATGCTCCTTGCATTTTTCACACCTTTTTATGCTCCTCGGTTTTTTTTTTTTTTGCTCCTCGCATTTTTCACACCTTTTCATGCTCCTCGTACTTTCACACCTTTTCATGCTCCTCGCATTTTTCACACCTTTTCATGCAGCTCGTCTTTTGTTTTTTTTTTTTTTTTTGCTCTTTGCATTTTTCACACATTTTCATGCTCCTCGTGTTTTTCAACCTTTTCATGCTCCTCGAATTTTTCACACCTTTTCAGTCTCCTCACAATTTTCACACCTTTTCATGTTCCTCGTAGTTTTCACACCTTTTCATGCTCCTCGCATTTTTCACACCTTTTCAGTCTCCTCACAATTTTCACACCTTTTCATGTTCCTCGTATTTTTCACACCTTTTCATGCTCCTCGCATTTTTCACACCTTTTCAGTCTCCTCACAATTTTCACACATTTTCATGTTCCTCGTATTTTTCACAACTTTTCATGCTCCTCGCATTTTTCACACCTTTTCAGTCTCCTCACAATTTTCACACCTTTTCATGTTCCTCGTATTTTTCACACCTTTTCATGCTCCTTGCATTTTTCACACGTTTTCATGCTCCTAAAATTTAAGACAGCTTTTCATTGTCCCCGAAATTTTCACGCGTTTTCATGCTCCTCAAAATTTTCACACATTTTCAGGCTCCTCGAATTTTTGACAACTTTTCATGCTCCTCGAAATTTTCACACCTCTTCATGCTCCTCATATTTTTCACACCTTTTCATGCTCCTTGAAATTTTCAACCTTTTCATGCTCCTCGAATTTTTGACACCTTTCCATGCTCCTCGAATTTTTCACAACTTTTCATGCTCCTCGCATTTTTCACACCATTTCATGCTCCTCGCTTTTTTCACACCTTTTCATGCTCCGCGCATTTTTCACACCTTTTCATTCTGCTCGTCTTTTGGTTTTTTTTTTTTTGCTCTTCGCATTTTTCACACCATTTCATGCTCCTCGTACTTTTCACACCTTTTCATGCTCCTCGCATTTTTCACACCTTTTCATGCTCCTCGAATTTTTGACACCTATTCATGCTCTCGAAATTTTCACACCTGTTCATGCTCCTCGTATTTTTCACACCTTTTCAAGTTCCTCGCATTTTTCACACCTTTTCACGCTACTCGCATTTTTCAAACCATTTCAGGCTCCTTGCAGTTTTCACACCATTTCTTGCTCCTCGCATTTTTCACACCTTTTCAGTCTCCTCGCATATTTGACACACTTTTCATGCTCCTCGAATTTTTCACACCTTTTCAGGCTCCTCGCAATTTTCACAGGTTTTCTTGCTCCTCGCATTTTTCTCAGCTTTTCAGGCTCCTCGCAATTTTCACAGGTTTTCTTGCTCCTCGCATTTTTCTCAGCTTTTCATGCTCCTCGCATTTTTCACAGCTTTTCATGCTCCTCAAAATTTTCACACCTTTTCATGCTCCTCGTATTTTTCACACCTTTTCATGCTCCTCGTCTTTTTTTTTTTTTTTGCTCCTCGCATTTTTCACACCTTTTCATGCTCCTCTTACTTTTCACACCTTTTCATGCTCCTCGTACTTTTCACACCTTTTCATGCTCCTCGAATTTTTGACACCTGTTCATGCTCTCGAAATTTTCACACCTTTTCATGCTCCTCGCATTTTTCACATCCTTTTATGCTCCTCGCAATTTTCACACCTTTTCATGCTCCTCGCATTTTTCACCCCATTTCATGCTCCTCGAAATTTTTCAACCTTTTCATGCTCTTCGCATTTTTCACACCTTTTCATGCTCCTCGAAATTTTCACACCTTTTCATGCTTCTCGTATTTTTCACAACTTTTCATGTTCCTCGCATTTTTCACACCATTTCATGCTCCTCGCCTTTTTTACACCATTTCATGCTCCTCCCTTTTTTCACACCTTTTCATGCTCCTTGCATTTTTCACACCTTTTCATTCTGCTCGTCTTTTGTTTTTTTTTTTTTTGCTCTTCGCATTTTTCACAGGTTTTCATGCTCCTCGCATTTTTCACACCTTTTTATGCTCCTCGGTTTTTTTTTTTTTGCTCCTCGCATTTTTCACACCTTTTCATGCTCCTCACAATTTTCACACCTTTTCATGTTCCTCGTAGTTTTCACACCTTTTCATGCTCCTCGCATTTTTCACACCTTTTCAGTCTCCTCACAATTTTCACACCTTTTCATGTTCCTCGTATTTTTCACACCTTTTCATGCTCCTCGCATTTTTCACACCTTTTCAGTCTCCTCACAATTTTCACACATTTTCATGTTCCTCGTATTTTTCACAACTTTTCATGCTCATCGCATTTTTCACACCTTTTCAGTCTCCTCACAATTTTCACACCTTTTCATGTTCCTCGTATTTTTCACACCTTTTCATGCTCCTTGCATTTTTCACACGTTTTCATGCTCCTAAAATTTAAGACAGCTTTTCATTGTCCCCGAAATTTTCACGCGTTTTCATGCTCCTCAAAATTTTCACACGTTTTCATGCTCCTCGAATTTTTGACAACTTTTCATGCTCCTCGAAATATTCACACCTCTTCATGCTCCTCATATTTTTCACACCTTTTCATGCTCCTTGAAATTTTCAACCTTTTCATGCTCCTCGAATTTTTGACACCTTTCCATGCTCCTCGAATTTTTCACAACTTTTCATGCTCCTCGCATTTTTCACACCATTTCATGCTCCTCGCTTTTTTCACACCTTTTCATGCTCCGCGCATTTTTCACCCCTTTTCATTCTGCTCGTCTTTTGTTTTTTTTTTTTTTTGCTCTTCGCATTTTTCACACCATTTCATGCTCCTCGTACTTTTCACACCTTTTCATGCTCCTCGCATTTTTCACACCTTTTCATGCTCCTCGAATTTTTGACACCTATTCATGCTCTCGAAATTTTCACACCTTTTCATGCTCCTCGTATTTTTCACACCTTTTCAAGTTCCTCGCATTTTTCACACCTTTTCACGCTACTCGCATTTTTCAAACCGTTTCAGGCTCCTTGCAGTTTTCACACCATTTCTTGCTCCTCGCATTTTTCACACCTTTTCAGTCTCCTCGCATATTTGACACACTTTTCATGCTCCTCGAATTTTTCACACCTTTTCAGGCTCCTCGCAACTTTCACAGGTTTTCTTGCTCCTCGCATTTTTCTCAGCTTTTCATGCTCCTCGCATTTTTCACAGCTTTTCATGCTCCTCAAAATTTTCACACCTTTTCATGCTCCTCGAATTTTTGACACCTTTCCATGCTCCTCGAATTTTTCACAACTTTTCATGCTCCTCGCATTTTTCACACCATTTCATGCTCCTCGCTTTTTTCACACCTTTTCATGCTCCGCGCATTTTTCACGCCTTTTCATTCTGCTCGTCTTTTGTTTTTTTTTTTTTTTGCTCTTCGCATTTTTCACACCATTTCATGCTCCTCGTACTTTTCACACCTTTTCATGCTCCTCGCATTTTTCACACCTTTTCATGCTCCTCGAATTTTTGACACCTATTCATGCTCTCGAAATTTTCACACCTTTTCATGCTCCTCGTATTTTTCACACCTTTTCAAGTTCCTCGCATTTTTCACACCTTTTCACGCTACTCGCATTTTTCAAACCGTTTCAGGCTCCTTGCAGTTTTCACACCATTTCTTGCTCCTCGCATTTTT
Organism: Cervus elaphus; assembly: GCF_910594005.1. NCBI lineage: Eukaryota > Metazoa > Chordata > Mammalia > Artiodactyla > Cervidae > Cervus > Cervus elaphus. The sequence continues at coordinate 70,067 of NW_025316735.1, read as the reverse complement.
CACACCTTTTCAGTCTCCTCGCATATTTGACACACTTTTCATGCTCCTCGAATTTTTCACACCTTTTCAGGCTCCTCGCAACTTTCACAGGTTTTCTTGCTCCTCGCATTTTTCTCAGCTTTTCAGGCTCCTCGCAATTTTCACAGGTTTTCTTGCTCCTCGCATTTTTCTCAGCTTTTCATGCTCCTCGCATTTTTCACAGCTTTTCATGCTCCTCAAAATTTTCACACCTTTTCATGCTCCTCGTATTTTTCACACCTTTTCATGCTCCTCGTCTTTTTTTTTTTTTTTGCTCCTCGCATTTTTCACACCTTTTCATGCTCCTCTTACTTTTCACACCTTTTTATGCTCCTCGTACTTTTCACACCTTTTCATGCTCCTCGAATTTTTGACACCTGTTCATGCTCTCGAAATTTTCACACCTTTTCATGCTCCTCGCATTTTTCACATCCTTTTATGCTCCTCGCAATTTTCACACCTTTTCATGCTCCTCGCATTTTTCACACCTTTTCATGCTCCTCGAATTTTTCAACCTTTTTATGCTCCTCGTCTTTTTTTTTTTGCTCCTCGCATTTTTCACAGCTTTTCATGCTCCTCAAAATTTTCACACCTTTTCATGCTCCTCGTATTTTTCACAACTTTACATGTTCCTGGAATTTTTCACACCTTTTTATGCTCCCCACATTTTTCACACCTTTTCATGCTACTCGCATTTTTCAAACCGTTTCAGGCTCTCGCAGTTTTCACACCATTTCTTGCTCATCGCATTTTTCACACCTTTTCAGGCTCCTCGTATATTTGACACACTTTTCATGCTCCTCGAATTTTTCACACCTTTTCAGGCTCCTCGCAATTTTCACTGCTTTTCTTGCTCCTCGCATTTTTCACACCTTTTCATGCTCCTCGAATTTTTCACACCTTTTCAGGCTCCTCGCATATTTGACACACTTTTCATGCTCCTCGAATTTTTCACACCTTTTCAGGCTCCTCGCAATTTTCACAGCTTTTCTTGCTCCTCGCATTTTTCACACCTTTTCATGCTCCTCGAATTTTTCACACCTTTTCAGGCTCCTCGCAATTTTCACAGCTTTTCTTGCTCCTGGCATTTTTTACACCTTTTCAAGTTCCTCGAATTTTTCACACCTTTTTATACTTCCCACCGTTTTCACACCTTTTCATGCTCCTCGAATTTTTCACGCCTTTTCAGGCTCCTCGCAGTTTTCCCAGATTTTCTTGCTCCTCGCATTTTTCACATCTTTACATGCTCCTTGAATTTTTCACAACTTTTCATGCTCCTCGCATTTTTCACACCATTTCATGCTCCTCGCCTTTTTCACACCATTTGATGCTCCTCCCTTTTTTCACACCTTTTCATGCTCCTCGCATTTTTCACACCTTTTCATTCTGCTCGTTTTTTTTTTTTTTTTTGCTCTTCGCATTTTTAACAGGTTTTCATGCTCCTCGCATTTTTCACACCTGTTTATGCTCCTCGTTTTTTTTTTTTGCTCTTCGCATTTTTCACACCATTTCATGCTCCTCGTACTTTTCACACCTTTTCATGCTCCTCGCATTTTTCACACCTTTTCATGCTCCTCGCATTTTTGACACCTATTCAAGCTCTCGAAATTTTCACACCTTTTCATGCTCCTCGAATTTTTCACACCTTTTCAGGCTCCTCGAATTTTTCACACCTTTTCATGCTCCTCGCATTTTTCACATCCTTTTATGCTCCTCGAATTTTTCACCCCGTTTCATGCTCCTTGCATTTTTCACACCTTTTCATGCTCTTTGCATTTTTTAACCTTTTTATGCTCCTCGTCTTTTTTTTTTTTGCTTCTCTCATTTTTCACAGTTTTTCATGCTCTCAAAAGTTTCACAGCTTTCCATGCTCCTCGTATTTTTCACACCTTTTCATGCTCCTCGTCTTTTTTTTTTTTTGCTCCTCGCATTTTTGACACCGTTTCATGCTCCTGGTACTTTTCACACCTTTTCAAGCTCCTCGCATTTCTCACACCTTTTCATGCTCCTCGAATTTTTGACACCTTTTCATGCTCTCGAAATTTTCACACCTTTTCATGCTCCTCGCATTTTTCACATCCTTTTATGCTCCTCGCAATTTTCACACCTTTTCATGCTCCTGGCATTTTTCACACCTTTTCATGCTCCTCGAATTTTTCAACCTTTTTATGCTCCTCGTCTTTTTCTTTGCTCCTCGCGTTTTTCACAGCTTTTCATGCTCCTCAAAATTTTGACACCTTTTCATGCTCCTCGTATTTTTCGCAACTTTACATGTTCCTGGAAGTTTTCACACCTTTTTATGCTCCCCACATTTTTCACACCTTTTCATGCTACTCGCATTGTTCAAAGAGTTTCAGGCTCCTCGCAGTTTTCACACCATTTCTTGCTCCTCGCATTTTTCACACCTTTTCAGGCTCCTCGCATATTTGACACACTTTTCATGCTCCTCGAATTTTTCACACCTTTTCAGGCTCCTCGCAATTTTCACAGCTTTTCTTGCTTCTGGCATTTTTCACACCTTTTCAAGTTAGTCGAATTTTTCACACCTTTTTATGCTCCTTGCATTTTTCACACCTTTTCATGCTCCTCGCATTTTTCACACCTTTTCATGCTCCTCCTCTTTTTTTTTTTGCTTCTCTCATTTTTCAAACCTTTTCATGCTCCTCGTCTTTTTTTTTTTTTTTTGCTCCTCGCATTTTTCACATCTTTTCATGCTCCTCAAAATTTTCACACCTTTTCATGCTCCTCGTATTTTTCACACCTTTACATGTTCCTGGAATTTTTCACACCTTTTTATGCTCCCCACATTTTTCACCCCTTTTCATGCTACTCGCATTTTTCACACCGTTTCAGGCTCCTCGCAGTTTTCCCACCATTTCTTGCTCCTCACATTTTTCACACTTTTCTTGCTCCTCGCATTTTTGAAACCTATTCATGCTCCTCGAAGCTTCCCACCATTTCCTCCTCCTCGTACTTTTCCCACATTTTCATGCTGCTCGCATTTTTCACACCTTTTCATGCTCCTCGCATTTTTCACACCTTTTCATGCTCCTCGAAACTTTCACACCTTTTCATGCTCCTCGCATTTTCACCCCATTTCATGCTCCTCGAAATTTTCACACCTTTTCATGCTCTTCGCATTTTTCACACCTTTTCATGCTCCTCGAAATTTTCACACCTTTTCATGCTTCTCGTATTTTTCACAACTTTTCATGTTCCTCGCATTTTTCACACCATTTCATGCTCCTCGCCTTTTTTACACCATTTCATGCTCCTCCCTTTTTTCACACCTTTTCATGCTCCTTGCATTTTTCACACCTTTTCATTCTGCTCGTCTTTTGTTTTTTTTTTTTTGCTCTTCTCATTTTTCACAGGTTTTCATGCTCCTCGCATTTTTCACACCTTTTTATGCTCCTCGGTTTTTTTTTTTTTGCTCCTCGCATTTTTCACACCTTTTCATGCTCCTCGTACTTTCACACCTTTTCATGGTCCTCGCATTTTTCACACCTTTTCATGCAGCTCGTCTTTTGTTTTTTTTTTTTGCTCTTTGCATTTTTCACACATTTTCATGCTCCTCGCGTTTTTCACACCTTTTCATGCTCCTCGAATTTTTCACACCTTTTCAGTCTCCTCACAATTTTCACACCTTTTCATGTTCCTCGTAGTTTTCACACCTTTTCATGCTCCTCGCATTTTTCACACCTTTTCAGTCTCCTCACAATTTTCACACCTTTTCATGTTCCTCGTATTTTTCACAGCTTTTCATGCTCCTTGCATTTTTCACACCTTTTCATGCTCCTCATATTTTTCACACCTTTTCATGCTCCTTGAAATTTTCACACCTTTTCATGCTCCTCGAATTTTTGACACCTTTCCATGCTCCTCGAATTTTTCACAACTTTTCATGCTCCTCGCATTTTTCACACCATTTCATGCTCCTCGCCGTTTTCACACCATTTCATGCTCCTCGCTTTTTTCACACCTTTTCATGCTCCGCGCGTTTTTCACACCTTTTCATTCTGCTCGTCTTTTGGTTTTTTTTTTTTTTGCTCTTCGCATTTTTCACACCATTTCATGCTCCTCGTACTTTTCACACCTTTTCATGCTCCTCGCATTTTTCACACCTTTTCATGCTCCTCGAATTTTTGACACCTATTCATGCTCTCGAAATTTTCACACCTTTTCATGCTCCTCGTATTTTTCACACCTTTTCAAGTTCCTCGCATTTTTCACACCTTTTCATGCTACTCGCATTTTTCAAACCGTTTCAGGCTCCTTGCAGTTTTCACACCATTTCTTGCTCCTCGCATTTTTCACACCTTTTCAGTCTCCTCGCATATTTGACACACTTTTCATGCTCCTCGAATTTTTCACACCTTTTCAGGCTCCTCGCAATTTTCACAGGTTTTCTTGCTCCTCGCATTTTTCTCAGCTTTTCAGGCTCCTCGCAATTTTCACAGGTTTTCTTGCTCCTCGCATTTTTCTCGCTTTTCATGCTCCTCGAAATTTTCACACCTTTTCATGCTCCTCGAATTTTTCACACCTTTTCATGCTCCTCGCATTTTTGACACCTTTCCATGCTCCTCGAATTTTTCAAACTTTTTATGCTCCTCGTCTTTTTTTTTTTTTTTTTTGCTCCTCGCATTTTTCAAAGCTTTGCATGCTCCTCAAAATTTTCACAGTTTTTCATGCTCCTCGTATTTTTCACACCTTTTCAGGCTCCTCGCAATTTTCACAGCTTTTCTTGCTCCTGGCATTTTTCACACCTTTTCAAGTTCCTCGAATTTTTCACACCTTTTTATGCTCGCCACATTTTTCACACCTTTTCATGCTCCTCGCTTTTTTCACACCTTTTCATGCTCCTCGCATTTTTCACGCCTTTTCATGCTCCTCGTAATTTTCACACCTTTTCATGCTCCTCGCATTTTTCACACCTTTTCATGTTCCTCGCATTTTTCACACCTTTTCATGCTCCTCGCATTTTTCACACCTTTTCAGTCTCCTCACAATTTTCACACCTTTTCATGCTCCTCGTATTTTTCACATCTTTTCATGCTCCTTGCATTTTTCACAGCTTTTAATGCTCCTAAAATTTAAGACAGCTTTTCATTTTCCCCGAAATTTTCACGCGTTTTCCTGCTCCTCAAAATTTTCACACGTTTTCATGCTCCTCGAATTTTTGACAACTTTTCATGCTCCTCGAAATATTCACACCTCTTCATGCTCCTCATATTTTTCACACCTTTTCATGCTCCTTGAAATTTTCACACCTTTTCATGCTCCTCGCATTTTTCACACCTTTTCATGCTCCTCGAATTTTTGACACCTTTCCATGCTCTTCGAATTTTTCACAACTTTTCATGCTCCTCGCATTTTTCACACCATTTCATGCTCCTCGCCGTTTTCACACCATTTCATGCTCCTCGCTTTTTTCACACCTTTTCATGCTCCGTGCATTTTTCACACCTTTTCATTCTGCTCGTCTTTTGTTTTTTTTTTTTTTTTGCTCTTCGCATTTTTCACACCATTTCATGCTCCTCGTACTTTTCACACCTTTTCATGCTCCTCGCATTTTTCACACCTTTTCATGCTCCTCGAATTTTTGACACTATTCATGCTCTCGAAATTTTCACACCTTTTCATGCTCCTCGTATTTTTCACACCTTTTCAAGTTCCTCGAATTTTTCACACCTTTTCATGCTTTTCGCATTTTTCACACCTTTTCATTCTGCTCGTCTTTTGTTTTTTTTTTTTTTGCTCTTCGCATTTTTCACAGATTTTCATGCTCCTCGCATTTTTCACACCTTTTTATGCTCCTCATTTTTTTTTTTTTGCTCCTCGCATTTTTCACACCATTTCATGCTCCTCGTACTTTTCACACCTTTTCATGCTCCTCGTATTTTTCACACCTTTACATGTTCCTGGAATTTTTCACACCTTTTTATGCTCCCCACATTTTTCACACCTTTTCATGCTACTCGCATTTTTCACACCGTTTCAGGCTCCTCGCAGTTTTCACACCATTTCTTGCTCCTCGCATTTTTCACACCTTTTCAGGCTCCTCGCATATTTGACACACTTTTCATGCTCCTCGAATTCTTCACACCTTTTCAGGCTCCTCGCAATTTTCACAGGTTTTCTTGCTCCTCGAATTTTACACACCTTTTCATGCTCCTCGCATTTTTCACACCTTTTCATGCTCCTCGAATTTTTCACACCTTTTCATGCTCCTCGCATTTTTCACACGTTTTCATGCTCCTCGAATTTTTCAACCTTTTTATGCTCCTCGTCTTTTTTTTTTTTTGCTCCTCGCATTTTTCAAAGCTTTTCATGCTCCTCAAAATTTTCACACTTTTTCATGCTCCTCGTATTTTTCACACCTTTTCAGGCTCCTCGCAATTTTCACAGCTTTTCTTGCTTCTGGCATTTTTCACACCTTTTCAAGTTCCTCGAATTTTTCACACCTTTTTATGCTCCCCACATTTTTCACACCTTTTCATGCTCCTCGCTTTTTTCAAACCTTTTCATGCTCCTCGCATTTTTCACTCCTTTTCATTCTGCTCGTCTTTTGTTTTTTTTTTTTTTGCTCTTCGCATTTTTCACAGATTTTCATGCTCCTCGCATTTTTCACACCTTTTTATGCTCCTCATTTTTTTTTTTTTGCTCCTCGCATTTTTCACACCATTTCATGCTCCTCGTACTTTTCACACCTTTTCATGCTCCTCGTATTTTTCACACCTTTACATGTTCCTGGAATTTTTCACACCTTTTTATGCTCCCCACATTTTTCACACCTTTTCATGCTACTCGCATTTTTCACACCGTTTCAGGCTCCTCGCAGTTTTCACACCATTTCTTGCTCCTCGCATTTTTCACTCCTTTTCTTGCTCCTCGCATTTTTGACACCTTTTCATGCTCCTCGAAGTTTCCCACCTTTTCATCCTCCTCGTAATTTTCCCACATTTTCATGCTCCTCGCATTTTTCACACCTTTTCATGCTCCTCGCATTTTTCACACCTTTTCATGCTCCGCGCATTTGTCACACCTTTTCATTCTGCTCGTCTTTTGTTTTTTTTTTTTTTTTGCTCTTGGCATTTTTCACACCATTTAATGCTCCTCGTACTTTTCACACCTTTTCATGCTCCTCGCATTTTTCACACCTTTTCATGCTCCTCGAATTTTTGACACCTATTCATGCTCTCGAAATTTTCACACCTTTTCATGCTCCTCGTATTTTTCACACCTTTTCAAGTTCCTCGAATTTTTCACACCTTTTCATGCTCCTCGCATTTTTCACACTTTTTCATGCTACTCGCATTTTTCAAACCGTTTCAGGCTCCTTGCAGTTTTCACACCATTTCTTGCTCCTCGCATTTTTCACACCTTTTCAGGCTCCTCGCATATTTAACACACTTTTCATGCTCCTCGAATTCTTCACACCTTTTCAGGCTCCTCGCAATTTTCACAGGTTTTCTTGCTCCTCGAATTTTTCACACCTTTTCATGCTCCTCGCATTTTTCACACCTTTTCATGCTCCTCGAATTTTTCACACCTTTTCATGCTCCTCGCATTTTTCACACGTTTTCATGCTCCTCGAATTTTTCAACCTTTTTATGCTCCTCGTCTTTTTTTTTTTTTGCTCCTCGCATTTTTCAAAGCTTTGCATGCTCCTCAAAATTTTCACACTTTTTCATGCTCCTCGTATTTTTCACACCTTTTCAGGCTCCTCGCAATTTTCACAGCTTTTCTTGCTTCTGGCATTTTTCACACCTTTTCAAGTTCCTCGAATTTTTCACACCTTTTTATGCTCCCCACATTTTTCACACCTTTTCATGCTCCTCGCTTTTTTCAAACCTTTTCATGCTCCTCGCATTTTTCACGCCTTTTCATGCTCCTCGTAATTTTCACACCTTTTCATGCTCCTCGCATTTCTCACACCTTTTCATGTCCCTCGCCTTTTTCACACCTTTTCATGCTCCTCGCCTTTTTCACACCATTTCATGCTCCTCGCTTTTTTCACACCTTTTCATGCTCCTCGCATTTTTCACACCTTTTCATTCTGCTCGTCTTTTGTTTTTTTTTTTTTTTGCTCTTCGCATTTTTCACAGTTTTTCATGCTCCTCGCATTTTTCACACCTTTTTATGCTCCTCGTTTTTTTTTTTTTTTGCTCCTCGCATTTTTCACACCATTTCATGCTCCTCGTACTTTTCACACCTTTTCATGCTCCTCGTATTTTTCACACCTTTACATGTTCCTGGAATTTTTCACACCTTTTTATGCTCCCCACATTTTTCACACCTTTTCATGCTACTCGCATTTTTCACACCGTTTCAGGCTCCTCGCAGTTTTCACACCATTTCTTGCTCCTCGCATTTTTCACTCCTTTTCTTGCTCCTCGCATTTTTGACACCTTTTCATGCTCCTCGAAGTTTCCCACCATTTCATCCTCCTCGTACTTTTCCCACATTTTCATGCTCCTCGCATTTTTCACACCTTTTCATGCTCCTCGCATTTTTCACACCTTTTCATGCTCCTCGTACTTTTCACACCTTTTCATGCTCCTCGCATTTTTCACACCTTTTCATGCTCCTCGAAACTTTCACACCTTTTCATGCTTCTCGTTCTTTCACACCTTTTCATGCTCCTCGCATTTTTCAAAACTTTTCATGCTCCTCGAAACTTTCACACCTTTTCATGCTTCTCGTTTTTTCACACCTTTTCATGCTCCTCGCATGTTTCACCCCATTTCATGCTCCTCGAAATTTTCACACCTTTTCATGCTCTTTGCATTTTTCACACCTTTTCATGCTCCTCGTAATTTTCACACCTTTTCATGTTCCTCGCATTTCTAACACATTTTCATGCTCCTCCCCTTTTTTTTTTTGCTCCTTGCATTTTTCACACCTTTTCCTGCTCCTCGTACTTTTCACACTTTTTCATGCTCCTCACATTTTTCACACCTTTTTATGCTCCCCACATTTTTCACACCTTTTCATGCTCCTCGCATTTTTCACACTTTTTCAGGCTCCTCGCAATTTTCACACCTTTTCTTGCTCCTCGCATTTTTCACACCTTTTCATGCTCCTCGCATTTTTCACACCTTTTCATGCTCCTCGCATTTTTCACACCTTTTCATGCTCTTCGAGTTTTTGAAACCATTTCATGCTTCTTGAAATTTTCACACCTTTTCATGCTCTTCGTATTTTTCAAACCTTGTCATGCTCCTCGAAATTTTCACACCTTTTCATGCTTCTCGTATTTTTCACAACTTTTCATGTTCCTCGCATTTTTCACACCATTTCATGCTCCTCGCCTTTTTTACACCATTTCATGCTCCTCCCTTTTTTCACACCTTTTCATGCTCCTTGCATTTTTCACACCTTTTCATTCTTCTCGTCTTTTGTTTTTTTTTTTTTTGCTCTTCGCATTTTTCACAGGTTTTCATGCTCCTCGCATTTTTCACACCTTTTTATGCTCCTCGGTTTTTTGTTTTTTGCTCCTCGCATTTTTCACACCATTTCATGCTCCTCGTACTTTCACACCTTTTCATGCTCCTCGCATTTTTCACACCTTTTCATGCAGCTCGTCTTTTTTTTTTTTCTTTGCTCTTTGCATTTTTCACACATTTTCATGCTCCTCGCGTTTTTCACACCTTTTCATGCTCCTCGAATTTTTCACACCTTTTCAGTCTCCTCACAATTTTCACACCTTTTCATGTTCCTCGTAGTTTTCACACCTTTTCATGCTCCTCGCATTTTTCACACCTTTTCAGGCTCCTCACAATTTTCACACCTTTTCATGTTCCTCGTATTTTTCACACCTTTTCATGCTCCTCGCATTTTTCACACCTTTTCAGTCTCCTCACAATTTTCACACATTTTCATGTTCCTCGTATTTTTCACACCTTTTCATGCTCCTCGCATTTTTCACACCTTTTCAGTCTCCTCACAATTTTCACACCTTTTCATGTTCCTCGTATTTTTCACACCTTTTCATGCTCCTTGCATTTTTCACAGCTTTTAATGCTCCTAAAATTTAAGACAGCTTTTCATTGACCCCGAAATTTTCACGCGTTTTCATGCTCCTCAAAATTTTCACAGGTTTTCATGCTCCTCGAATTTTTGACAACTTTTCATGCTCCTCGAAATATTCACACCTCTTCATGCTCCTCATATTTTTCACACCTTTTCATGCTCCTCGAATTTTTGACACCTTTCCATGCTCCTCGAATTTTTCACAACTTTTCATGCTCCTCACATTTTTCACACCATTTCATGCTCCTCGCCGTTTTCACACCATTTCATGCTCCTCGCTTTTTTCACACCTTTTCATGCTCCGCGCATTTTTCACACCTTTTCATTCTGCTCGTCTTTTGTTTTTTTTTTTTTTTTGCTCTTCGCATTTTCACACCATTTCATGCTCCTCGTACTTTTCACACCTTTTCATGCTCCTCGCATTTTTCACACCTTTTCATGCTCCTCGAATTTTTGACACCTTTTCATGCTCTCGAAATTTTCACACCTTTTCATGCTCCTCGTATTTTTCACACCTTTTCAAGTTCCTCGCATTTTTCACACCTTTTCATGCTACTCGCATTTTTCAAACCGTTTCAGGCTCCTTGCAGTTTTCACACCATTTCTTGCTCCTCACATTTTTCACACCTTTTCAGTCTCCTCGCATATTTGACACACTTTTCATGCTCCTCGAATTTTTCACACCTTTTCAGGCTCCTCGCAATTTTCACAGGTTTTCTTGCTCCTCGCATTTTTCTCAGCTTTTCACGCTCTTCGCAATTTTCACAGGTTTTCTTGCTCCTCGCATTGTTCTCAGCTTTTCATGCTCCTCGAATTTTTCACACCTTTTCATGCTCCTCGAATTTTTCACACCTTTTCATGCTCCTCGCATTTTTCACACGTTTTCATGCTCCTCGAATTTTTCAACCTTTTTATGCTCCTCGTCTTTTTTTTTTTTTTTTGCTCCTCGCATTTTTCAAAGCTTTGCATGCTCCTCAAAATTTTCACACTTTTTCATGCTCCTCGTATTTTTCACACCTTTTCAGGCTCCTCGCAATTTTCACAGCTTTTCTTGCTCCTGGCATTTTTCACACCTTTTCAAGTTCCTCGAATTTTTCACACGTTTTTATGCTCCCCACATTTTTCACACCTTTTCATGCTCCTCGCTTTTTTCAAACCTTTTCATGCTCCTCGCATTTTTCACGCCTTTTCATGCTCCTCGTAATTTTCACACCTTTTCATGCTCCTTGCATTTCTCACACCTTTTCATGTTCCTCGCATTTTTCACACCTTTTCATGCTCCTCGCATTTTTCACACCTTTTCAGTCTCCTCACAATTTTCACACCTTTTCATGTTCCTCGTATTTTTCACATCTTTTCATGCTCCTTGCATTTTTCACAGCTTTCAATGCTCCTAAAATTTAAGACAGCTTTTCATTGTCCCCGAAATTTTCACGCGTTTTCATGCTCCTCAAAATTTTCACACGTTTGCATGCTCCTCGAATTTTTGACAACTTTTCATGCTTCTCGAAATATTCACACCTCTTCATGCTCCTCATATTTTTCACACCTTTTCATGCTCCTTGAAATTTTCACACCTTTTCATGCTCCTCGCATTTTTCACACCTTTTCATGCTCCTCGAATTTTTGACACCTTTCCATGCTCCTCGAATTTTTCACAACTTTTATGCTCCTCGCATTTTTCACACCATTTCATGCTCCTCGCCGTTTTCACACCATTTCATGCTCCTTGCTTTTTTCACACCTTTTCATGCTCCGCGCATTTTTCACACCTTTTCATTCTGCTCATCTTTTGTTTTTTTTTTTTTTGCTCTTCGCATTTTTCACACCATTTCATGCTCCTCGTACTTTTCACACCTTTTCATGCTCCTTGAATTTTTGACACCTATTCATGCTCTCGAAATTTTCACACCTTTTCATGCTCCTCGTATTTTTCACACCTTTTCAAGTTCCTCGAATTTTTCACACCTTTTCATGCTCCTCGCATTTTTCACACCTTTTCATGCTACTCGCATTTTTCAAACCGTTTCAGGCTCCTTGCAGTTTTCACACCATTTCTTGCTCCTCGCATTTTTCACACCTTTTCAGGCTCCTCGCATATTTGACACACTTTTCATGCTCCTCGAATTCTTCACACCTTTTTAGGCTCCTCGCAATTTTCACAGGTTTTCTTGCTCCTCGAATTTTTCACACCTTTTCATGCTCCTCGCATTTTTCACACCTTTTCATGCTCCTCGAATTTTTCACACCTTTTCATGCTCCTCGCATTTTTCACACGTTTTCATGCTCCTCGAATTTTTCAACCTTTTTATGCTCCTCGTCTTTTTTTTTTTTTGCTCCTCGCATTTTTCAAAGCTTTGCATGCTCCTCAAAATTTTCACACTTTTTCATGCTCCTCGTATTTTTCACACCTTTTCAGGCTCCTCGCAATTTTCACAGCTTTTCTTGCTTCTGGCATTTTTCACACCTTTTCAAGTTCCTCGAATTTTTCACACCTTTTTATGCTCCCCACATTTTTCACACCTTTTCATGCTCCTCGCTTTTTTCAAACCTTTTCATGCTCCTCGCATTTTTCACGCCTTTTCATGCTCCTCGTAATTTTCACACCTTTTCATGCTCCTCGCCTTTTTCACACCATTTCATGCTCCTCGCTTTTTTCACACCTTTTCATGCTCCTCGCATTTTTCACACCTTTTCATTCTGCTCGTCTTTTGTTTTTTTTTTTTTTTTGCTCTTCGCATTTTTCACAGATTTTCATGCTCCTCGCATTTTTCACACCTTTTTATGCTCCTCGTTTTTTTTTTTTTGCTCCTCGCATTTTTCACACCATTTCATGCTCCTCATACTTTTCACACCTTTTCATGCTCCTCGTATTTTTCACACCTTTACATGTTCCTGGAATTTTTCACACCTTTTTATGCTCCCCACATTTTTCACACCTTTTCATGCTACTCGCATTTTTCACACCGTTTCAGGCTCCTCGCAGTTTTCACACCATTTCTTGCTCCTCGCATTTTTCACTCCTTTTCTTGCTCCTCGCATTTTTGACACCTTTTCATGCTCCTCGAAGTTTCCCACCATTTCATCCTCCTTGTACTTTTCCCACATTTTCATGCTCCTCGCATTTTTCACACCATTTCATGCTCCTCGCATTTTTCACACCTTTTCATGCTCCTCGCATTTTTCACACCTTTTCATGCTCCTCGTACTTTTCACACCTTTTCATGCTCCTCGCATTTTTCAAAACTTTTCATGCTCCTCGAAACTTTCACACCTTTTCCTGCTTCTCGTTTTTTCACACCTTTTCATGCTCCTCGCATGTTTCACCCCATTTCATGCTCCTCGAAATTTTCACACCTTTTCATGCTCTTCGCATTTTTCACACCTTTTCATGCTCCTCGTAATTTTCACACCTTTTCATGTTCCTCGCATTTCTAACACATTTTCATGCTCCTCTTTTTTTTTTTTGCTCCTTGCATTTTTCACACCTTTTCCTGCTCGTCGTACTTTTCACACTTTTTCATGCTCCTCGCATTTTTCACACCTTTTTATGCTCCCCACGTTTTTCACACCTTTTCATGCTCCTCGCATTTTTCACACTTTTTCAGGCTCCTCGCAATTTTGACACCTTTTCTTGCTCCTCGCATTTTTCACACCTTTTCATGCTCCTCGCATTTTTCACACCTTTTCATGCTCCTCGCATTTTTCACACCTTTTCATGCTCTTCGAGTTTTTGAAACCATTTCATGCTTCTTGAAATTTTCACACCTTTTCATGCTCTTCGTATTTTTCAAACCTTGTCATGCTCCTCGAAATTTTCACACCTTTTAATGCTTCTCCAATTTTTCACACCTTTTCATGTTCCTCGAATTTTTCACACCTTTTCATGCTCCTCGCATTTTTCACAGCTTTTCTTGCTCCTCGCATTTTTCATGCATTTTCATGCTCCTCACATATTTCACACCTTTTCATGATCCTTGCATTTTTCACACCTTTTCATGCTCCTCGTCTTTTTTTTTTGCTCCTGGCATTTTTCAAAGCTTTGCATGCTCCTCGCATTTTTCACACCTTTTCATGCTCCTCGTCTTTTTTTTTTTTTTGCTCTTCGCATTTTTCACACCTTTTCATACTCCTCGCATTTTTCACACCTTTTCATGCTCCTCGAATTTTTCACACCTTTTCAGGCTCCTCGCAATTTTCACAGCTTCTCTTGCTCCTGGCATTTTTCACACCTTTTCATGCTCCTCGCATTTTTAACACCTTTTCAGTCTCCTCACAATTTTCACACCTTTTCATGTTCCTCATATTTTTCACACCTTTTCATGCTCCTTGCATTTTTCACACCTTTTCAGTCTCCTCACAATTTTCACACCTTTTCATGTTCCTCATATTTTTCACACCTTTTCATGCTCCTTGCATTTTTCACAGCTTTTAATGCTCCTAAAATTTAAGACAGCTTTTCATTGTCCCCGAAATTTTCAAGCGTTTTTATGCTCCTCAAAATTTTCACACGTTTTCATGCTCCTCGAATTTTTGACAACTTTTCATACTCCTCGAAATATTCACACCTCTCATGCTCCTCATATTTTTCTCACCTTTTCATGCTCCTTGAAATTTTCACACCTTTTCATGCTCCTCGCATTTTTCACACCTTTTCATGCTCCTCGAATTTTTGACACCTTTCCATGCTCGTCGAATTTTTCACAACTTTTCATGCTCCTCGCATTTTTCACACCTTTTCATGCTCCTCGAATTTTTGACACCTATTCATGCTCTCGAAATTTTCACACCTTTTCATGCTCCTCGCATTTTTCACACCTTTTCATGCTCCTCGAATTTTTGACACCTATTCATCCTCTCGAAATTTTCACACCTTTTCATGCTCCTCGTATTTTTCACACCTTTTCAAGTTTCTCGAATTTTTCACACCTTTTCATGCTCCTCGCATTTTTCACACCTTTTCATGTTACTCGCATTTTTCAAACCGTTTCAGGCTCCTTGCAGTTTTCACACCATTTCTTGCTCCTCGCATTTTTCACACCTTTTCAGGCTCCTCGCATATTTGACACACTTTTCATGCTCCTCGAATTCTTCACACCTTTTCAGGCTCCTCGCAATTTTCACAGGTTTTCTTGCTTCTCGAATTTTTCACACCTTTTCATGCTCCTCGCATTTTTCACACCTTTTCATGCTCCTCGAATTTTTCACACCTTTTCATGCTCCTCACATTTTTCACACGTTTTCAGGCTCCTCGAATTTTTCAACCTTTTTATGCTCCTCGTCTTTTTTTTTTTTTTTTGCTCCTCGCATTTTTCAAAGCTTTGCATGCTCCTCAAAATTTTCACACTTTTTCATGCTCCTCGTATTTTTCACACCTTTTCAGGCTCCTCGCAATTTTCACAGCTTTTCTTGCTCCTGGCATTTTTCACACCTTTTCAAGTTCCTCGAATTTTTCACACCTTTTTATGCTCCCCACATTTTTCACACCTTTTCATGCTCCTCGCTTTTTTCAAACCTTTTCATGCTCCTCGCATTTTTCACGCCTTTTCATGCTCCTCGTAATTTTCACACCTTTTCATGCTCCTTGCATTTCTCACACCTTTTCATGTTCCTCGCATTTTTCACACCTTTTCATGCTCCTCGCCTTTTTCACACCATTTCATGCTCCTCGCTTTTTTCATACCTTTTCATGCTCCTCGCATTTTTCACACCTTTTCATGTTCCTCGCATTTTTCACACCTTTTCATGCTCCTCGCATTTTTCACACCTTTTCATGCTCCTCGCCTTTTTCACACCATTTCATACTCCTCGCTTTTTTCACACCATTTCATGCTCCTCGCTTTTTTCAAACCTTTTCATGCTCCTCGCATTTTTCACACCTTTTCATTCTGCTCGTCTTTTGTTTTTTTTTTTTTTTTGCTCTTCGCATTTTTCACAGATTTTCATGCTCCTCGCATTTTTCACACCTTTTTATGCTCCTCGTTTTTTTTTTTTTTTGCTCCTTGCATTTTTCACACCATTTCATGCTCCTCGTACTTTTCACACCTTTTCATGCTCCTCGTATTTTTCACACCTTTACATGTTCCTGGAATTTTTCACACCTTTTTATGCTCCCCACATTTTTCACACCTTTTCATGCTACTCGCATTTTTCACACCGTTTCAGGCTCCTCGCAGTTTTCACACCATTTCTTGCTCCTCGCATTTTTCACACCTTTTCTTGCTCCTCGCATTTTTGACACCTTTTCATGCTCCTCGAAGTTTCCCACCATTTCATCCTCCTTGTACTTTTCCCACATTTTCATGCTCCTCGCATTTTTCACACCATTTCATGCTCCTCGCATTTTTCACACCTTTTCATGCTCCGCGCATTTTTCACACCTTTTCATTCTGCTCGTCTTTTTTTTTTTTTTTTTTGCTCTTCGCATTTTTCACACCATTTCATGCTCCTCATACTTTTCACACCTTTTCATGCTCCTCGCATTTTTCACACCTTTTCATGCTCCTCGAATTTTTGACACCTATTCATGCTCTCGAAATTTTCACACCTTTTCATGCTCCTCGTATTTTTCACACCTTTTCAAGTTCCTCGCATTTTTCACACCTTTTCATGCTCCTCGCATTTTTCACACCTTTTCATGCTACTCGCATTTTTCAAACCGTTTCAGGCTCCTTGCAGTTTTCACACCATTTCTTGCTCCTCGCATTTTTCACACCTTTTCAGGCTCCTCGCATATTTCACACACTTTTCATGCTCCTCGAATTCTTCACACCTTTTCAGGCTCCTCGCAATTTTCACAGGTTTTCTTGCTCCTCGAATTTTTCACACCTTTTCATGCTCCTCGCATTTTTCACACCTTTTCATGCTCCTGGAATTTTTCACACCTTTTCATGCTCCTCGCATTTTTCACACGTTTTCATGCTCCTCGAATTTTTCAACCTTTTGATGCTCCTCGTCTTTTTTTTTTTTTGCTCCTCGCATTTTTCAAAGCTTTGCATGCTCCTCAAAATTTTCACACTTTTTCATGCTCCTCGTATTTTTCACACCTTTTCAGGCTCCTCGCAATTTTCACAGCTTTTCTTGCTTCTGGCATTTTTCACACCTTTTCAAGTTCCTCGAATTTTTCACACCTTTTTATGCTCCCCACATTTTTCACACCTTTTCATGCTCCTCGCTTTTTTCAAACCTTTTCATGCTCCTCGCATTTTTCACGCCTTTTCATGCTCCTCGTAATTTTCACACCTTTTCATGCTCCTCGCCTTTTTCACACCATTTCATGCTCCTCGCTTTTTTCAAACCTTTTCATGCTCCTCGCATTTTTCACACCTTTTCATTCTGCTCGTCTTTTGTTTTTTTTTTTTTTTGCTCTTCGCATTTTTCACAGATTTTCATGCTCCTCGCATTTTTCACACTTTTTATGGTCCTTGTTTTTTTTTTTTTTGCTCCTCGCATTTTTCACACCATTTCATGCTCCTCGTACTTTTCACACCTTTTCATGCTCCTCGTATTTTTCACACCTTTACATGTTCCTGGAATTTTTCACACCTTTTTATGCTCCCCACATTTTTCACACCTTTTCATGCTACTCGCATTTTTCACACCGTTTCAGGCTCCTCGCAGTTTTCACACCATTTCTTGCTCCTCGCATTTTTCACTCCTTTTCTTGCTCCTCGCATTTTTGACACCTTTTCATGCTCCTCGAAGTTTCCCACCATTTCATCCTCCTCGTACTTTTCCCACATTTTCATGCTCCTCGCATTTTTCACACCTTTTCATGCTCCTCGCATTTATCACACCTTTTCATGCTCCTCGTACTTTTCACACCTTTTCATGCTCCTCGCATTTTTCAAAACTTTTCATGCTCCTCGAAACTTTCACACCTTTTCCTGCTTCTCGTTTTTTCACACCTTTTCATGCTCCTCGCATGTTTCACCCCATTTCATGCTCCTCGAAATTTTCACACCTTTTCATGCTCTTCGCATTTTTCACACCTTTTCATGCTCCTCGTAATTTTCACACCTTTTCATGTTCCTCGCATTTCTAACACATTTTCATGCTCCTCTTTTTTTTTTTTGCTCCTTGCATTTTTCACACCTTTTCCTGCTCGTCGTACTTTTCACACTTTTTCATGCTCCTCGCATTTTTCACACCTTTTTATGCTCCCCACATTTTTCACACCTTTTCATGCTCCTCGCATTTTTCACACTTTTTCAGGCTCCTCGCAATTTTGACACCTTTTCTTGCTCCTCGCATTTTTCACACCTTTTCATGCTCCTCGCATTTTTCACACCTTTTCATGCTCCTCGCATTTTTCACACCTTTTCATGCTCTTCGAGTTTTTGAAACCATTTCATGCTTCTTGAATTTTTCACACCTTTTCATGCTCTTCGTATTTTTCAAACCTTGTCATGCTCCTCGAAATTTTCACACCTTTTAATGCTTCTCCAATTTTTCACACCTTTTCATGTTCCTCGAATTTTTCACACCTTTTCATGCTCCTCGCAATTTTCACAGCTTTTCTTGCTCCTCGCATTTTTCATGCATTTTCATGCTCCTCACATATTTCACACCTTTTCATGATCCTTGCATTTTTCACACCTTTTCATGCTCCTCGTCTTTTTTTTTTGCTCCTGGCATTTTTCAAAGCTTTGCATGCTCCTCGCATTTTTCACACCTTTTTATGCTCCTCGTCTTTTTTTTTTTTTTGCTCTTCGCATTTTTCACACCTTTTCATACTCCTCGCATTTTTCACACCTTTTCATGCTCCTCGAATTTTTCACACCTTTTCAGGCTCCTCGCAATTTTCACAGCTTCTCTTGCTCCTGGCATTTTTCACACCTTTTCATGCTCCTCGCATTTTTAACACCTTTTCAGTCTCCTCACAATTTTCACACCTTTTCATGTTCCTCGTATTTTTCACACCTTTTCATGCTCCTTGCATTTTTCACACCTTTTCAGTCTCCTCACAATTTTCACACCTTTTCATGTTCCTCATATTTTTCACACCTTTTCATGCTCCTTGCATTTTTCACAGCTTTTAATGCTCCTAAAATTTAAGACAGCTTTTCATTGTCCCCGAAATTTTCAAGCGTTTTTATGCTCCTCAAAATTTTCACACGTTTTCATGCTCCTCGAATTTTTGACAACTTTTCTTACTCCTCGAAATATTCACACCTCTCATGCTCCTCATATTTTTCTCACCTTTTCATGCTCCTTGAAATTTTCACACCTTTTCATGCTCCTCGCATTTTTCACACCTTTTCATGCTCCTCGAATTTTTGACACCTTTCCATGCTCGTCGAATTTTTCACAACTTTTCATGCTCCTCGCATTTTTCACACCTTTTCATGCTCCTCGAATTTTTGACACCTATTCATGCTCTCGAAATTTTCACACCTTTTCATGCTCCTCGCATTTTTCACACCTTTTCATGCTCCTCGAATTTTTGACACCTATTCATGCTCTCGAAATTTTCACACCTTTTCATGCTCCTCGTATTTTTCACACCTTTTCAAGTTTCTCGAATTTTTCACACCTTTTCATGCTCCTCGCATTTTTCACACCTTTTCATGTTACTCGCTATTTTCAAACCGTTTCAGGCTCCTTGCAGTTTTCACACCATTTCTTGCTCCTCGCATTTTTCACACCTTTTCAGGCTCCTCGCATATTTGACACACTTTTCATGCTCCTCGAATTCTTCACACCTTTTCAGGCTCCTCGCAATTTTCACAGGTTTTCTTGCTCCTCGAATTTTTCACACCTTTTCATGCTCCTCGCATTTTTCACACCTTTTCATGCTCCTCGAATTTTTCACACCTTTTCATGCTCCTCGCATTTTTCACACGTTTTCAGGCTCCTCGAATTTTTCAACCTTTTTATGCTCCTCGTCTTTTTTTTTTTTTTTGCTCCTTGCATTTTTCAAAGCTTTGCATGCTCCTCAAAATTTTCACACTTTTTCATGCTCCTCGTATTTTTCACACCTTTTCAGGCTCCTCGCAATTTTCACAGCTTTTCTTGCTGCTGGCATTTTTCACACCTTTTCAAGTTCCTCGAATTTTTCACACCTTTTTATGCTCCCCACATTTTTCACACCTTTTCATGCTCCTCGCTTTTTTCAAACCTTTTCATGCTCCTCGCATTTTTCACGCCTTTTCATGCTCCTCGTAATTTTCACACCTTTTCATGCTCCTCGCATTTCTGACACCTTTTCATGTTCCTCGCATTTTTCACACCTTTTCATGCTCCTCGCCTTTTTCACACCATTTCATGCTCCTCGCTTTTTTCATACCTTTTCATGCTCCTCGCATTTTTCACACCTTTTCATGTTCCTCGCATTTTTCACACCTTTTCATGCTCCTCGCATTTTTCACACCTTTTCATGCTCCTCGCCTTTTTCACACCATTTCATACTCCTCGCTTTTTTCACACCATTTCATACTCCTCGCTTTTTTCAAACCTTTTCATGCTCCTCGCATTTTTCACACCTTTTCATTCTGCTCGTCTTTTGTTTTTTTTTTTTTTTTGCTCTTCGCATTTTTCACAGATTTTCATGCTCCTCGCATTTTTCACACCTTTTTATGCTCCTCGTTTTTTTTTTTTTTGCTCCTTGCATTTTTCACACCATTTCATGCTCCTCGTACTTTTCACACCTTTTCATGCTCCTCGTATTTTTCACACCTTTACATGTTCCTGGAATTTTTCACACCTTTTTATGCTCCCCACATTTTTCACACCTTTTCATGCTACTCGCATTTTTCACACCGTTTCAGGCTCCTCGCAGTTTTCACACCATTTCTTGCTCCTCCCATTTTTCACTCCTTTTCTTGCTCCTCGCATTTTTGACACCTTTTCATGCTCCTCGTACTTTTCACACCTTTTCATGCTCCTCGCATTTTTCACACCTTTTCATGCTCCTCGAAACTTTCACACCTTTTCATGCTTCTCGTTCTTTCACACCTTTTCATGCTCCTCGCATTTTTCAAAACTTTTCATGCTCCTCGAAACTTTCACACCTTTTCCTGCTTCTCGTTTTTTCACACCTTTTCATGCTCCTCGCATGTTTCACCCCATTTCATGCTTCTCGAAATTTTCACACCTTTTCATGCTCTTCGCATTTTTCACACCTTTTCATGCTCCTCGTAATTTTCACACCTTTTCATGTTCCTCGCATTTCTAACACATTTTCATGCTCCTCTTTTTTTTTTTTGCTCCTTGCATTTTTCACACCTTTTCCTGCTCGTCGTACTTTTCACACTTTTTCATGCTCCTCGCATTTTTCACACCTTTTTATGCTCCCCACATTTTTCACACCTTTTCATGCTCCTCGCATTTTTCACACCTTTTCATGCTCCTCGCAATTTTGACACCTTTTCTTGCTCCTCGCATTTTTCACACCTTTTCATGCTCCTCGCATTTTTCACACCTTTTCATGCTCCTCGCATCTTTCACACCTTTTCATGCTCTTCGAGTTTTTGAAACCATTTCATGCTTCTTGAAATTTTCACACCTTTTCATGCTCTTCGTATTTTTCAAACCTTGTCATGCTCCTCGAAATTTTCACACCTTTTAATGCTTCTCCAATTATTCACACCTTTTCATGTTCCTCGAATTTTTCACACCTTTTCATGCTCCTCGCAATTTTCACAGCTTTTCTTGCTCCTCGCATTTTTCATGCATTTTCATGCTCCTCACATATTTCACACCTTTTCATGATCCTTGCATTTTTCACACCTTTTCATGCTCCTCGTTTTTTTTTTTTGCTCCTGGCATTTTTCAAAGCTTTGCATGCTCCTCGCATTTTTCACACCTTTTCATGCTCCTCGTCTTTTTTTTTTTTTGCTCTTCGCATTTTTCACACCTTTTCATACTCCTCGCATTTTTCACACCTTTTCATGCTCCTCGAATTTTTCACACCTTTTCAGGCTCCTCGCAATTTTCACAGCTTCTCTTGCTCCTGGCATTTTTCACACCTTTTCATGCTCCTCGCATTTTTAACACCTTTTCAGTCTCCTCACAATTTTCACACCTTTTCATGTTCCTCGTATTTTTCACACCTTTTCATGCTCCTTGCATTTTTCACACCTTTTCAGTCTCCTCACAATTTTCACACCTTTTCATGTTCCTCATATTTTTCACACCTTTTCATGCTCCTTGCATTTTTCACAGCTTTTAATGCTCCTAAAATTTAAGACAGCTTTTCATTGTCCCCGAAATTTTCAAGCGTTTTTATGCTCCTCAAAATTTTCACACGTTTTCATGCTCCTCGAATTTTTGACAACTTTTCTTACTCCTCGAAATATTCACACCTCTCATGCTCCTCATATTTTTCTCACCTTTTCATGCTCCTTGAAATTTTCACACCTTTTCATGCTCCTCGCATTTTTCACACCTTTTCATGCTCCTCGAATTTTTGACACCTTTCCATGCTCGTCGAATTTTTCACAACTTTTCATGCTCCTCGCATTTTTCACACCTTTTCATGCTCCTCGAATTTTTGACACCTATTCATGCTCTCGAAATTTTCACACCTTTTCATGCTCCTCGCATTTTTCACACCTTTTCATGCTCCTCGAATTTTTGACACCTATTCATGCTCTCGAAATTTTCACACCTTTTCATGCTCCTCGTATTTTTCACACCTTTTCAAGTTTCTCGAATTTTTCACACCTTTTCATGCTCCTCGCATTTTTCACACCTTTTCATGTTACTCGCTATTTTCAAACCGTTTCAGGCTCCTTGCAGTTTTCACACCATTTCTTGCTCCTCGCATTTTTCACACCTTTTCAGGCTCCTCGCATATTTGACACACTTTTCATGCTCCTCGAATTCTTCACACCTTTTCAGGCTCCTCGCAATTTTCACAGGTTTTCTTGCTCCTCGAATTTTTCACACCTTTTCATGCTCCTCGCATTTTTCACACCTTTTCATGCTCCTCGAATTTTTCACACCTTTTCATGCTCCTCGCATTTTTCACACGTTTTCAGGCTCCTCGAATTTTTCAACCTTTTTATGCTCCTCGTCTTTTTTTTTTTTTTTTGCTCCTTGCATTTTTCAAAGCTTTGCATGCTCCTCAAAATTTTCACACTTTTTCATGCTCCTCGTATTTTTCACACCTTTTCAGGCTCCTCGCAATTTTCACAGCTTTTCTTGCTGCTGGCATTTTTCACACCTTTTCAAGTTCCTCGAATTTTTCACACCTTTTTATGCTCCCCACATTTTTCACACCTTTTCATGCTCCTCGCATTTTTCACACCTTTTCATGCTCCTCGCATTTTTCACGCCTTTTCATGCTCCTCGTAATTTTCACACCTTTTCATGCTCCTCGCATTTCTGACACCTTTTCATGTTCCTCGCATTTTTCACACCTTTTCATGCTCCTCGCCTTTTTCACACCATTTCATGCTCCTCGCTTTTTTCATACCTTTTCATGCTCCTCGCATTTTTCACACCTTTTCATGTTCCTCGCATTTTTCACACCTTTTCATGCTCCTCGCATTTTTCACACCTTTTCATGCTCCTCGCCTTTTTCACACCATTTCATACTCCTCGCTTTTTTCACACCATTTCATACTCCTCGCTTTTTTCAAACCTTTTCATGCTCCTCGCATTTTTCACACCTTTTCATTCTGCTCGTCTTTTGTTTTTTTTTTTTTTTTGCTCTTCGCATTTTTCACAGATTTTCATGCTCCTCGCATTTTTCACACCTTTTTATGCTCCTCGTTTTTTTTTTTTTTGCTCCTTGCATTTTTCACACCATTTCATGCTCCTCGTACTTTTCACACCTTTTCATGCTCCTCGTATTTTTCACACCTTTACATGTTCCTGGAATTTTTCACACCTTTTTATGCTCCCCACATTTTTCACACCTTTTCATGCTACTCGCATTTTTCACACCGTTTCAGGCTCCTCGCAGTTTTCACACCATTTCTTGCTCCTCCCATTTTTCACTCCTTTTCTTGCTCCTCGCATTTTTGACACCTTTTCATGCTCCTCGTACTTTTCACACCTTTTCATGCTCCTCGCATTTTTCACACCTTTTCATGCTCCTCGAAACTTTCACACCTTTTCATGCTTCTCGTTCTTTCACACCTTTTCATGCTCCTCGCATTTTTCAAAACTTTTCATGCTCCTCGAAACTTTCACACCTTTTCCTGCTTCTCGTTTTTTCACACCTTTTCATGCTCCTCGCATGTTTCACCCCATTTCATGCTTCTCGAAATTTTCACACCTTTTCATGCTCTTCGCATTTTTCACACCTTTTCATGCTCCTCGTAATTTTCACACCTTTTCATGTTCCTCGCATTTCTAACACATTTTCATGCTCCTCTTTTTTTTTTTTGCTCCTTGCATTTTTCACACCTTTTCCTGCTCGTCGTACTTTTCACACTTTTTCATGCTCCTCGCATTTTTCACACCTTTTTATGCTCCCCACATTTTTCACACCTTTTCATGCTCCTCGCATTTTTCACACTTTTTCAGGCTCCTCGCAATTTTGACACCTTTTCTTGCTCCTCGCATTTTTCACACCTTTTCATGCTCCTCGCATTTTTCACACCTTTTCATGCTCCTCGCATCTTTCACACCTTTTCATGCTCTTCGAGTTTTTGAAACCATTTCATGCTTCTTGAAATTTTCACACCTTTTCATGCTCTTCGTATTTTTCAAACCTTGTCATGCTCCTCGAAATTTTCACACCTTTTAATGCTTCTCCAATTATTCACACCTTTTCATGTTCCTCGAATTTTTCACACCTTTTCATGCTCCTCGCAATTTTCACAGCTTTTCTTGCTCCTCGCATTTTTCATGCATTTTCATGCTCCTCACATATTTCACACCTTTTCATGATCCTTGCATTTTTCACACCTTTTCATGCTCCTCGTTTTTTTTTTTTTCTCCTGGCATTTTTCAAAGCTTTGCATGCTCCTCGCATTTTTCACACCTTTTCATGCTCCTCGTCTTTTTTTTTTTTTTGCTCTTCGCATTTTTCACACCTTTTCATACTCCTCGCATTTTTCACACCTTTTCATGCTCCTCGAATTTTTCACACCTTTTCAGGCTCCTCGCAATTTTCACAGCTTCTCTTGCTCCTGGCATTTTTCACACCTTTTCATGCTCCTCGCATTTTTCACACCTTTTCAGTCTCCTCACAATTTTCACACCTTTTCATGTTCCTCGTATTTTTCACACCTTTTCATGCTCCTCGCATTTTTCACACCTTTTCAGTCTCCTCACAATTTTCACACCTTTTCATGTTCCTCATATTTTTCACACCTTTTCATGCTCCTTGCATTTTTCACAGCTTTTAATGCTCCTAAAATTTAAGACAGCTTTTCATTGTCCCCGAAATTTTCACGCGTTTTCATGCTCCTCAAAATTTTCACACGTTTTCATGCTCCTCGAATTTTTGACAACTTTTCATGCTCCTCGAAATATTCACACCTCTTCATGCTCCTCATATTTTTCTCACATTTTCATGCTCCTTGAAATTTTCACACCTTTTCATGCTCCTCGCATTTTTCACACCTTTTCATGCTCCTCGAATTTTTGACACCTTTCCATGCTCGTCGAATTTTTCACAACTTTTCATGCTCCTCGCATTTTTCACACCATTTCATGCTCCTCGCCGTTTTCACACCATTTCATGCTCCTCGCTTTTTTCACACCTTTTCATGCTCCGCGCATTTTTCACACCTTTTCATTCTGCTCGTCTTTTGTTTTTTTTTTTTTTTTGCTTTTCGCATTTTTCACACCATTTCATGCTCCTCGTACTTTTCACACCTTTTCATGCTCCTCGCATTTTTCACACCTTTTCATGCTCCTCGAATTTTTGACACCTATTCATGCTCTCGAAATTTTCACACCTTTTCATGCTCCTCGCATTTTTCACACCTTTTCATGCTCCTCGAATTTTTGACACCTATTCATGCTCTCGAAATTTTCACACCTTTTCATGCTCCTCGTATTTTTCACACCTTTTCAAGTTTCTCGAATTTTTCACACCTTTTCATGCTCCTCGCATTTTTCACACCTTTTCATGCTCCTCGCATTTTTCAAACCGTTTCAGGCTCCTTGCAGTTTTCACACCATTTCTTGCTCCTCGCATTTTTCACACCTTTTCAGGCTCCTCGCATATTTGACACACTTTTCATGCTCCTCGAATTCTTCACACCTTTTCAGGCTCCTCGCAATTTTCACAGGTTTTCTTGCTCCTCGAATTTTTCACACCTTTTCATGCTCCTCGCATTTTTCACACCTTTTCATGCTCCTCGAATTTTTCACACCTTTTCATGCTCCTCGCATTTTTCACACGTTTTCAGGCTCCTCGAATTTTTCAACCTTTTGATGCTCCTCGTCTTTTTTTTTTTTTTTTGCTCCTCGCATTTTTCAAAGCTTTGCATGCTCCTCAAAATTTTCACACTTTTTCATGCTCCTCGTATTTTTCACACCTTTTCAGGCTCCTCGCAATTTTCACAGCTTTTCTTGCTCCTGGCATTTTTCACACCTTTTCAAGTTCCTCGAATTTTTCACACCTTTTTATGCTCCCCACATTTTTCACACCTTTTCATGCTCCTCGCTTTTTTCAAACCTTTTCATGCTCATCGCATTTTTCACGCCTTTTCATGCTCCTCGTAATTTTCACACCTTTTCATGCTCCTCGCATTTCTGACACCTTTTCTTGTTCCTCGCATTTTTCACACCTTTTCATGCTCCTCGCCTTTTTCACACCATTTCATGCTCCTCGCTTTTTTCACACCTTTTCATGCTCCTCGCATTTTTCACACCTTTTCATGTTCCTCGCATTTTTCACACCTTTTCATGCTCCTCGCATTTTTCACACCTTTTCATGCTCCTCTTACTTTTCACACCTTTTCATGCTCCTCGAATTTTTGACACCTGTTCATGCTCTCAAAATTTTCACACCTTTTCATGCTCCTCGCATTTTTCACATCCTTTTATGCTCCTCGCAATTTTCACACCTTTTCATGCTCCTCGCATTTTTCACCCCATTTCATGCTCCTCGAAATTTTTCAACCTTTTCATGCTCTTCGCATTTTTCACACCTTTTCATGCTCCTCGAAATTTTCACACCTTTTCATGCTTCTCGTATTTTTCACAACTTTTCATGTTCCTCGCATTTTTCACACCATTTCATGCTCCTCGCCTTTTTTACACCATTTCATGCTCCTCCCTTTTTTCACACCTTTTCATGCTCCTTGCATTTTTCACACCTTTTCATTCTGCTCGTCTTTTGTTTTTTTTTTTTTTGCTCTTCGCATTTTTCACAGGTTTTCATGCTCCTCGCATTTTTCACACCTTTTTATGCTCCTCGGTTTTTTCTTTTTTGCTCCTCGCATTTTTCACACCTTTTCATGCTCCTCGTACTTTCACACCTTTTCATGCTCCTCGCATTTTTCACACCTTTTCATGCAGCTCGTCTTTTGTTTTTTTTTTTTTTTGCTCTTTGCATTTTTCACACATTTTCATGCTCCTCGCGTTTTTCACACCTTTTCATGCTCCTCGAATTTTTCACACCTTTTCAGTCTCCTCACAATTTTCACACCTTTTCATGTTCCTCGTAGTTTTCACACCTTTTCATGCTCCTCGCATTTTTCACACCTTTTCAGTCTCCTCACAATTTTCACACCTTTTCATGTTCCTCGTATTTTTCACACCTTTTCATGCTCCTCGCATTTTTCACACCTTTTCAGTCTCCTCACAATTTTCACACATTTTCATGTTCCTCGTATTTTTCACAACTTTTCATGCTCCTCGCATTTTTCACACCTTTTCAGTCTCCTCACAATTTTCACACCTTTTCATGTTCCTCGTATTTTTCACACCTTTTCATGCTCCTTGCATTTTTCACACGTTTTCATGCTCCTAAAATTTAAGACAGCTTTTCATTGTCCCCGAAATTTTCACGCGTTTTCATGCTCCTCAAAATTTTCACACATTTTCATGCTCCTCGAATTTTTGACAACTTTTCATGCTCCTCGAAATATTCACACCTCTTCATGCTCCTCATATTTTTCACACCTTTTCATGCTCCTTGAAATTTTCAACCTTTTCATGCTCCTCGAATTTTTGACACCTTTCCATGCTCCTCGAATTTTTCACAACTTTTCATGCTCCTCGCATTTTTCACACCATTTCATGCTCCTCGCTTTTTTCACACCTTTTCATGCTCCGCGCATTTTTCACACCTTTTCATTCTGCTCGTCTTTTGTTTTTTTTTTTTTTTGCTCTTGCATTTTTCACACCATTTCATGCTCCTCGTACTTTTCACACCTTTTCATGCTCCTCGCATTTTTCACACCTTTTCATGCTCCTCGAATTTTTGACACCTATTCATGCTCTCGAAATTTTCACACCTTTTCATGCTCCTCGTATTTTTCACACCTTTTCAAGTTCCTCGCATTTTTCACACCTTTTCACGCTACTCGCATTTTTCAAACCGTTTCAGGCTCCTTGCAGTTTTCACACCATTTCTTGCTCCTCGCATTTTTCACACCTTTTCAGTCTCCTCGCATATTTGACACACTTTTCATGCTCCTCGAATTTTTCACACCTTTTCAGGCTCCTCGCAACTTTCACAGGTTTTCTTGCTCCTCGCATTTTTCTCAGCTTTTCAGGCTCCTCGCAATTTTCACAGGTTTTCTTGCTCCTCGCATTTTTCTCAGCTTTTCATGCTCCTCGCATTTTTCACAGCTTTTCATGCTCCTCAAAATTTTCACACCTATTCATGCTCCTCGTATTTTTCACACCTTTTCATGCTCCTCGTCTTTTTTTTTTTTTTTGCTCCTCGCATTTTTCACACCTTTTCATGCTCCTCTTACTTTTCACACCTTTTCATGCTCCTCGTACTTTTCACACCTTTTCATGCTCCTCGAATTTTTGACACCTGTTCATGCTCTCGAAATTTTCACACCTTTTCATGCTCCTCGCATTTTTCACATCCTTTTATGCTCCTCGCAATTTTCACACCTTTTCATGCTCCTCGCATTTTTCACACCTTTTCATGCTCCTCGAATTTTTCAACCTTTTTATGCTCCTCGTCTTTTTTTTTTTGCTCCTCGCATTTTTCACAGCTTTTCATGCTCCTCAAAATTTTCACACCTTTTCATGCTCCTCGTATTTTTCACAACTTTACATGTTCCTGGAATGTTTCACACCTTTTTATGCTCCCCACATTTTTCACACCTTTTCATGCTACTCGCATTTTTCAAACCGTTTCAGGCTCTCGCAGTTTTCACACCATTTCCTGCTCATCGCATTTTTCACACCTTTTCAGGCTCCTCGTATATTTGACACACTTTTCATGCTCCTCGAATTTTTCACACCTTTTCAGGCTCCTCGCAATTTTCACAGCTTTTCTTGCTCCTCGCATTTTTCACACCTTTTCATGCTCCTCGAATTTTTCACACCTTTTCAGGCTCCTCGCAATTTTCACAGCTTTTCTTGCTCCTGGCATTTTTCACACCTTTTCAAGTTCCTCGAATTTTTCACACCTTTTTATACTTCCCACCGTTTTCACACCTTTTCATGCTCCTCGAATTTTTCACGCCTTTTCAGGCTCCTCGCAGTTTTCCCAGATTTTCTTGCTCCTCGCATTTTTCACATCTTTACATGCTCCTTGAATTTTTCACAACTTTTCATGCTCCTCGCATTTTTCACACCATTTCATGCTCCTCGCCTTTTTCACACCATTTGATGCTCCTCCCTTTTTTCACACCTTTTCATGCTCCTCGCATTTTTCACACCTTTTCATTCTGCTCGTTTTTTTTTTTTTTTTTTTGCTCTTCGCATTTTTAACAGGTTTTCATGCTCCTCGCATTTTTCACACCTTTTTATGCTCCTCGTTTTTTTTTTTTGCTCTTCGCATTTTTCACACCATTTCATGCTCCTCGTACTTTTCACACCTTTTCATGCTCCTCGCATTTTTCACACCTTTTCATGCTCCTCGCATTTTTGACACCTATTCAAGCTCTCGAAATTTTCACACCTTTTCATGCTCCTCGTATTTTTCACACCTTTTCAAGTTCCTCGAATTTTTCACACCTTTTCATGCTCCTCGCATTTTTCACATCCTTTTATGCTCCTCGCAATTTTCACACCTTTTCATGCTCCTTGCATTTTTCACACCTTTTCATGCTCTTTGCATTTTTTAACCTTTTTATGCTCCTCGTCTTTTTTTTTTTTGCTTCTCTCATTTTTCACAGTTTTTCATGCTCTCAAAAGTTTCACAGCTTTCCATGCTCCTCGTATTTTTCACACCTTTTCATGCTCCTCGTCTTTTTTTTTTTTTTGCTCCTCGCATTTTTCACACCGTTTCATGCTCCTGGTACTTTTCACACCTTTTCAAGCTCCTCGCATTTCTCACACCTTTTCATGCTCCTCGAATTTTTGACACCTTTTCATGCTCTCGAAATTTTCACACCTTTTCATGCTCCTCGCATTTTTCACATCCTTTTATGCTCCTCGCAATTTTCACACCTTTTCATGCTCCTGGCATTTTTCACACCTTTTTATGCTCCTCGAATTTTTCAACCTTTTTATGCTCCTCGTCTTTTTCTTTGCTCCTCGCGTTTTTCACAGCTTTTCATGCTCCTCAAAATTTTGACACCTTTTCATGCTCCTCGTATTTTTCGCAACTTTACATGTTCCTGGAAGTTTTCACACCTTTTTCTGCTCCCCACATTTTTCACACCTTTTCATGCTACTCGCATTGTTCAAAGAGTTTCAGGCTCCTCGCAGTTTTCACACCATTTCTTGCTCCTCGCATTTTTCACACCTTTTCAGGCTCCTCGCATATTTGACACACTTTTCATGCTCCTCGAATTTTTCACACCTTTTCAGGCTCCTCGCAATTTTCACAGCTTTTCTTGCTTCTGGCATTTTTCACACCTTTTCAAGTTAGTCGAATTTTTCACACCTTTTTATGCTCCTTGCATTTTTCACACCTTTTCATGCTCCTCGCATTTTTCACACCTTTTCATGCTCCTCCTCTTTTTTTTTTTGCTTCTCTCATTTTTCAAACCTTTTCATGCTCCTCGTCTTTTTTTTTTTTTTTTTGCTCCTCGCATTTTTCACATCTTTTCATGCTCCTCAAAATTTTCACACCTTTTCATGCTCCTCGTATTTTTCACACCTTTACATGTTCCTGGAATTTTTCACACCTTTTTATGCTCCCCACATTTTTCACCCCTTTTCATGCTACTCGCATTTTTCACACCGTTTCAGGCTCCTCGCAGTTTTCCCACCATTTCTTGCTCCTCACATTTTTCACACTTTTCTTGCTCCTCGCATTTTTGACACCTATTCATGCTCCTCGAAGCTTCCCACCATTTCCTCCTCCTCGTACTTTTCCCACATTTTCATGCTGCTCGCATTTTTCACACCTTTTCATGCTCCTCGCATTTTTCACACCTTTTCATGCTCCTCGAAACTTTCACACCTTTTCATGCTCCTCGTTTTTTCACCCCATTTCATGCTCCTCGAAATTTTCACACCTTTTCATGCTCTTCGCATTTTTCACACCTTTTCATGCTCCTCGAAATTTTCACACCTTTTCATGCTTCTCGTATTTTTCACAACTTTTCATGTTCCTCGCATTTTTCACACCATTTCATGCTCCTCGCCTTTTTTACACCATTTCATGCTCCTCCCTTTTTTCACACCTTTTCATGCTCCTTGCATTTTTCACACCTTTTCATTCTGCTCGTCTTTTGTTTTTTTTTTTTTGCTCTTCTCATTTTTCACAGGTTTTCATGCTCCTCGCATTTTTCACACCTTTTTATGCTCCTCGGTTTTTTTTTTTTTTTGCTCCTCGCATTTTTCACACCTTTTCATGCTCCTCGTACTTTCACACCTTTTCATGGTCCTCGCATTTTTCACACCTTTTCATGCAGCTCGTCTTTTGTTTTTTTTTTTTGCTCTTTGCATTTTTCACACATTTTCATGCTCCACGCGTTTTTCACACCTTTTCATGCTCCTCGAATTTTTCACACCTTTTCAGTCTCCTCACAATTTTCACACCTTTTCATGTTCCTCGTAGTTTTCACACCTTTTCATGCTCCTCGCATTTTTCACACCTTTTCAGTCTCCTCACAATTTTCACACCTTTTCATGTTCCTCGTATTTTTCACACCTTTTCATGCTCCTCGCATTTTTCACACCTTTTCAGTCTCCTCACAATTTTCACACCTTTTCATGTTCCTCGTATTTTTCACACCTTTTCATGCTCCTCGCATTTTTCACACCTTTTCAGTCTCCTCACAATTTTCACACCTTTTCATGTTCCTCGTATTTTTCACACCTTTTCATGCTCCTTGCATTTTTCACAGCTTTTAATGCTCCTAAAATTTAAGACAGCTTTTCATTGTCCCCGAAATTTTCACACGTTTTCATGCTCCTCAAAATTTTCACACGTTTTCATGCTCCTCGAATTTTTGACAACTTTTCATGCTCCTCGAAATATTCACACCTCTTCATGCTCCTCATATTTTTCACACCTTTTCATGCTCCTTGAAATTTTCACACCTTTTCATGCTCCTCGAATTTTTGACACCTTTCCATGCTCCTCGAATTTTTCACAACTTTTCATGCTCCTCGCATTTTTCACACCATTTCATGCTCCTCGCCGTTTTCACACCATTTCTTGCTCCTCGCTTTTTTCACACCTTTTCATGCTCCGCGCATTTTTCACACCTTTTCATTCTGCTCGTCTTTTGGTTTTTTTTTTTTTTGCTCTTCGCATTTTTCACACCATTTCATGCTCCTCGTACTTTTCACACCTTTTCATGCTCCTCGCATTTTTCACACCTTTTCATGCTCCTCGAATTTTTGACACCTATTCATGCTCTCGAAATTTTCACACCTTTTCATGCTCCTCGTATTTTTCACACCTTTTCAAGTTCCTCGAATTTTTCACACCTTTTCATGCTCCTCGCATTTTTCACACCTTTTCATGCTACTCGCATTTTTCAAACCGTTTCAGGCTCCTTGCAGTTTTCACACCATTTCTTGCTCCTCGCATTTTTCACACCTTTTCAGGCTCCTCGCATATTTGACACACTTTTCATGCTCCTCAAATTCTTCACACCTTTTCAGGCTCCTCGCAATTTTCACAGGTTTTCTTGCTCCTCGAATTTTTCACACCTTTTCATGCTCCTCGCATTTTTCACACCTTTTCATGCTCCTCGCATTTTTCACACCTTTTCATGCTCCTCGAATTTTTCACACCTTTTCATGCTCCTCGCATTTTTCACACGTTTTCATGCTCCTCGAATTTTTCAACCTTTTTATGCTCCTCGTCTTTTTTTTTTTTTTTTGCTCCTCGCATTTTTCAAAGCTTTGCATGCTCCTCAAAATTTTCACAGTTTTTCATGCTCCTCGTATTTTTCACACCTTTTCAGGCTCCTCGCAATTTTCACAGCTTTTCTTGCTCCTGGCATTTTTCACACCTTTTCAAGTTCCTCGAATTTTTCACACCTTTTTATGCTCCCCACATTTTTCACATCTTTTCATGCTCCTCGCTTTTTTCAAACCTTTTCATGCTCCTCGCATTTTTCACGCCTTTTCATGCTCCTCGTAATTTTCACACCTTTTCATGCTCCTCGCATTTCTCACACCTTTTCATGTTCCTCGCATTTTTCACACCTTTTCATGCTCCTCGCATTTTTCACACCTTTTCAGTCTCCTCACAATTTTCACACCTGTTCATGTTCCTCGTATTTTTCACATCTTTTCATGCTCCTTGCATTTTTCACAGCTTTTAATGCTCCTAAAATTTAAGACAGCTTTTCATTGTCCCCGAAATTTTCACGCGTTTTCCTGCTCCTCAAAATTTTCACACGTTTTCATGCTCCTCGAATTTTTGACAACTTTTCATGCTCCTCGAAATATTCACACCTCTTCATGCTCCTCATATTTTTCACACCTTTTCATGCTCCTTGAAATTTTCACACCTTTTCATGCTCCTCGAATTTTTGACACCTTTCCATGCTCCTCGAATTTTTCACAACTTTTCATGCTCCTCGCATTTTTCACACCATTTCATGCTCCTCGCTTTTTTCACACCTTTTCATGCTCGGCGCATTTTTCACACCTTTTCATTCTGCTCGTCTTTTGGTTTTTTTTTTTTTTGCTCTTCGCATTTTTCACACCATTTCATGCTCCTCGTACTTTTCACACCTTTTCATGCTCCTCGCATTTTTCACACCTTTTCATGCTCCTCGAATTTTTGACACTATTCATGCTCTCGAAATTTTCACACCTTTTCATGCTCCTCGTATTTTTCACACCTTTTCAAGTTCCTCGAATTTTTCACACCTTTTCATGCTTTTCGCATTTTTCACACCTTTTCATGCTACTCGCATTTTTCAAACCGTTTCAGGCTCCTTGCAGTTTTCACACCATTTCTTGCTCCTCGCATTTTTCACACCTTTTCAGGCTCCTCGCATATTTGACACACTTTTCATGCTCCTCGAATTCTTCACACCTTTTCAGGCTCCTCGCAATTTTCACAGGTTTTCTTGCTCCTCGAATTTTACACACCTTTTCATGCTCCTCGCATTTTTCACACCTTTTCATGCTCCTCGAATTTTTCACACCTTTTCATGCTCCTCGCATTTTTCACACGTTTTCATGCTCCTCGAATTTTTCAACCTTTTTATGCTCCTCGTCTTTTTTTTTTTTTGCTCCTCGCATTTTTCAAAGCTTTGCATGCTCCTCAAAATTTTCACACTTTTTCATGCTCCTCGTATTTTTCACACCTTTTCAGGCTCCTCGCAATTTTCACAGCTTTTCTTGCTTCTGGCATTTTTCACACCTTTTCAAGTTCCTCGAATTTTTCACACCTTTTTATGCTCCCCACATTTTTCACACCTTTTCATGCTCCTCGCTTTTTTCAAACCTTTTCATGCTCCTCGCATTTTTCATGCCTTTTCATGCTCCTCGTAATTTTCACACCTTTTCATGCTCCTCGCATTTCTCACACCTTTTCATGTTCCTCGCCTTTTTCACACCTTTTCATGCTCCTCGCCTTTTTCACACCATTTCATGCTCCTCGCTTTTTTCACACCTTTTCATGCTCCTCGCATTTTTCACTCCTTTTCATTCTGCTCGTCTTTTGTTTTTTTTTTTTTTGCTCTTCGCATTTTTCACAGATTTTCATGCTCCTCGCATTTTTCACACCTTTTTATGCTCCTCATTTTTTTTTTTTTTGCTCCTCGCATTTTTCACACCATTTCATGCTCCTCGTACTTTTCACACCTTTTCATGCTCCTCGTATTTTTCACACCTTTACATGTTCCTGGAATTTTTCACACCTTTTTATGCTCCCCACATTTTTCACACCTTTTCATGCTACTCGCATTTTTCACACCGTTTCAGGCTCCTCGCAGTTTTCACACCATTTCTTGCTCCTCGCATTTTTCACTCCTTTTCTTGCTCCTCGCATTTTTGACACCTTTTCATGCTCCTCGAAGTTTCCCACCATTTCATCCTCCTCGTAATTTTCCCACATTTTCATGCTCCTCGCATTTTTCACACCTTTTCATGCTCCGCGCATTTGTCACACCTTTTCATTCTGCTCGTCTTTTGTTTTTTTTTTTTTTTTGCTCTTGGCATTTTTCACACCATTTCATGCTCCTCGTACTTTTCACACCTTTTCATGCTCCTCGCATTTTTCACACCTTTTCATGCTCCTCGAATTTTTGACACCTATTCATGCTCTCGAAATTTTCACACCTTTTCATGCTCCTCGTATTTTTCACACCTTTTCAAGTTCCTCGAATTTTTCACACCTTTTCATGCTCCTCTCATTTTTCACACTTTTTCATGCTACTCGCATTTTTCAAACCGTTTCAGGCTCCTTGCAGTTTTCACACCATTTCTTGCTCCTCGCATTTTTCACACCTTTTCAGGCTCCTCGCATATTTAACACACTTTTCATGCTCCTCGAATTCTTCACACCTTTTCAGGCTCCTCGCAATTTTCACAGGTTTTCTTGCTCCTCGAATTTTTCACACCTTTTCATGCTCCTCGCATTTTTCACACCTTTTCATGCTCCTCGAATTTTTCACACCTTTTCATGCTCCTCGCATTTTTCACACGTTTTCATGCTCCTCGAATTTTTCAACCTTTTGATGCTCCTCGTCTTTTTTTTTTTTTGCTCCTCGCATTTTTCAAAGCTTTGCATGCTCCTCAAAATTTTCACACTTTTTCATGCTCCTCGTATTTTTCACACCTTTTCAGGCTCCTCGCAATTTTCACAGCTTTTCTTGCTTCTGGCATTTTTCACACCTTTTCAAGTTCCTCGAATTTTTCACACCTTTTTATGCTCCCCACATTTTTCACACCTTTTCATGCTCCTCGCTTTTTTCAAACCTTTTCATGCTCCTCGCATTTTTCACGCCTTTTCATGCTCCTCGTAATTTTCACACCTTTTCATGCTCCTCGCATTTCTCACACCTTTTCATGTTCCTCGCCTTTTTCACACCTTTTCATGCTCCTCGCCTTTTTCACACCATTTCATGCTCCTCGCTTTTTTCACACCTTTTCATGCTCCTCGCATTTTTCACACCTTTTCATTCTGCTCGTCTTTTGTTTTTTTTTTTTTTTGCTCTTCGCATTTTTCACAGTTTTTCATGCTCCTCGCATTTTTCACACCTTTTTATGCTCCTCGTTTTTTTTTTTTTTGCTCCTCGCATTTTTCACACCATTTCATGCTCCTCGTACTTTTCACACCTTTTCATGCTCCTCGTATTTTTCACACCTTTACATGTTCCTGGAATTTTTCACACCTTTTTATGCTCCCCACATTTTTCACACCTTTTCATGCTACTCGCATTTTTCACACCGTTTCAGGCTCCTCGCAGTTTTCACACCATTTCTTGCTCCTCGCATTTTTCACTCCTTTTCTTGCTCCTCGCATTTTTGACACCTTTTCATGCTCCTCGAAGTTTCCCACCATTTCATCCTCCTCGTACTTTTCCCACATTTTCATGCTCCTCGCATTTTTCACACCTTTTCATGCTCCTCGCATTTTTCACACCTTTTCATGCTCCTCGTACTTTTCACACCTTTTCATGCTCCTCGCATTTTTCACACCTTTTCATGCTCCTCGAAACTTTCACACCTTTTCATGCTTCTCGTTCTTTCACACCTTTTCATGCTCCTCGCATTTTTCAAAACTTTTCATGCTCCTCGAAACTTTCACACCTTTTCATGCTTCTCGTTTTTTCACACCTTTTCATGCTCCTCGCATGTTTCACCCCATTTCATGCTCCTCGAAATTTTCACACCTTTTCATGCTCTTTGCATTTTTCACACCTTTTCATGCTCCTCGTAATTTTCACACCTTTTCATGTTCCTCGCATTTCTAACACATTTTCATGCTCCTCCCCTTTTTTTTTTGCTCCTTCCTTTTTTCACACCTTTTCCTGCTCCTCGTACTTTTCACACTTTTTCATGCTCCTCGCATTTTTCACACCTTTTTATGCTCCCCACATTTTTCACACCTTTTCATGCTCCTCGCATTTTTCACACTTTTTCAGGCTCCTCGCAATTTTCACACCTTTTCTTGCTCCTCGCATTTTTCACACCTTTTCATGCTCCTCGCATTTTTCACACCTTTTCATGCTCCTCGCATTTTTCACACCTTTTCATGCTCTTCGAGTTTTTGAAACCATTTCATGCTTCTTGAAATTTTCACACCTTTTCATGCTCTTCGTATTTTTCAAACCTTGTCATGCTCCTCGAAATTTTCACACCTTTTCATGCTTCTCGTATTTTTCACAACTTTTCATGTTCCTCGCATTTTTCACACCATTTCATGCTCCTCGCCTTTTTTACACCATTTCATGCTCCTCCCTTTTTTCACACCTTTTCATTCTCCTTGCATTTTTCACACCTTTTCATTCTTCTCGTCTTTTGTTTTTTTTTTTTTTGCTCTTCGCATTTTTCACAGGTTTTCATGCTCCTCGCATTTTTCACACCTTTTTATGCTCCTCGGTTTTTTGTTTTTTGCTCCTCGCATTTTTCACACCATTTCATGCTCCTCGTACTTTCACACCTTTTCATGCTCCTCGCATTTTTCACACCTTTTCATGCAGCTCGTCTTTTTTTTTTTTCTTTGCTCTTTGCATTTTTCACACATTTTCATGCTCCTCGCGTTTTTCACACCTTTTCATGCTCCTCGAATTTTTCACACCTTTTCAGTCTCCTCGCATTTTTCACACCTTTTCATGCTCCTCAAAATTTTCACACCTTTTCATGCTCCTCGCATTTTTCACACCTTTTCAGGCTCCTCACAATTTTCACACCTTTTCATGTTCCTCGTATTTTTCACACCTTTTCATGCTCCTCGCATTTTTCACACCTTTTCAGTCTCCTCACAATTTTCACACCTTTTCATGTTCCTCGTATTTTTCACACCTTTTCATGCTCCTTGCATTTTTCACACCTTTTCAGTCTCCTCACAATTTTCACACCTTTTCATGTTCCTCGTATTTTTCACACCTTTTCATGCTCCTTGCATTTTTCACAGCTTTTAATGCTCCTAAAATTTAAGACAGCTTTTCATTGACCCCGAAATTTTCACGCGTTTTCATGCTCCTCAAAATTTTCACAGGTTTTCATGCTCCTCGAATTTTTGACAACTTTTCATGCTCCTCGAAATATTCACACCTCTTCATGCTCCTCATATTTTTCACACCTTTTCATGCTCCTCGAATTTTTGACACCTTTCCATGCTCCTCGAACTTTTCACAACTTTTCATGCTCCTCACATTTTTCACACCATTTCATGCTCCTCGCCGTTTTCACACCATTTCATGCTCCTCGCTTTTTTCACACCTTTTCATGCTCTGCGCATTTTTCACACCTTTTCATTCTGCTCGTCTTTTGTTTTTTTTTTTTTTTTGCTCTTCGCATTTTCACACCATTTCATGCTCCTCGTACTTTTCACACCTTTTCATGCTCCTCGCATTTTTCACACCTTTTCATGCTCCTCGAATTTTTGACACCTTTTCATGCTCTCGAAATTTTCACACCTTTTCATGCTCCTCGTATTTTTCACACCTTTTCAAGTTCCTCGCATTTTTCACACCTTTTCATGCTACTCGCATTTTTCAAACCGTTTCAGGCTCCTTGCAGTTTTCACACCATTTCTTGCTCCTCACATTTTTCACACCTTTTCAGTCTCCTCGCATATTTGACACACTTTTCATGCTCCTCGAATTTTTCACACCTTTTCAGGCTCCTCGCAATTTTCACAGGTTTTCTTGCTCCTCGCATTTTTCTCAGCTTTTCACGCTCCTCGCAATTTTCACAGGTTTTCTTGCTCCTCGCATTGTTCTCAGCTTTTCATGCTCCTCGCATTTTTCACACCTTTTCATGCTCCTCGAATTTTTCACACCTTTTCATGCTCCTCGCATTTTTCACACGTTTTCATGCTCCTCGAATTTTTCAACCTTTTTATGCTCCTCGTCTTTTTTTTTTTTTTTTTGCTCCTCGCATTTTTCAAAGCTTTGCATGCTCCTCAAAATTTTCACACTTTTTCATGCTCCTCGTATTTTTCACACCTTTTCAGGCTCCTCGCAATTTTCACAGCTTTTCTTGCTCCTGGCATTTTTCACACCTTTTTAAGTTCCTCGTAGTTTTCACACGTTTTTATGCTCCCCACATTTTTCACACCTTTTCATGCTCCTCGCTTTTTTCAAACCTTTTCATGCTCCTCGCATTTTTCACGCCTTTTCATGCTCCTCGTAATTTTCACACCTTTTCATGCTCCTCGAATTTCTCACACCTTTTCATGTTCCTCGCATTTTTCACACCTTTTCATGCTCCTCGCATTTTTCACACCTTTTCAGTCTCCTCACAATTTTCACACCTTTTCATGTTCCTCGTATTTTTCACACCTTTTCATGCTCCTTGCATTTTTCACAGCTTTCAATGCTCCTAAAATTTAAGACAGCTTTTCATTGTCCCCGAAATTTTCACGCGTTTTCATGCTCCTCAAAATTTTCACACGTTTGCATGCTCCTCGAATTTTTGACAACTTTTCATGCTTCTCGAAATATTCACACCTCTTCATGCTCCTCATATTTTTCACACCTTTTCATGCTCCTTGAAATTTTCACACCTTTTCATGCTCCTCGCATTTTTCACACCTTTTCATGCTCCTCGAATTTTTGACACCTTTCCATGCTCCTCGCATTTTTCACAACTTTTATGCTCCTCGCATTTTTCACACCATTTCATGCTCCTCGCCGTTTTCACACCATTTCATGCTCCTTGCTTTTTTCACACCTTTTCATGCTCCGCGCATTTTTCACACCTTTTCATTCTGCTCGTCTTTTTTTTTTTTTTTTTTTTCTCTTCGCATTTTTCACACCATTTCATGCTCCTCGTACTTTTCACACCTTTTCATGCTCCTCGCATTTTTCACACCTTTTCATGCTCCTTGAATTTTTGACACCTATTCATGCTCTCGAAATTTTCACACCTTTTCATGCTCCTCGTATTTTTCACACCTTTTCAAGTTCCTCGAATTTTTCACACCTTTTCATGCTCCTCGCATTTTTCACACCTTTTCATGCTACTCGCATTTTTCAAACCGTTTCAGGCTCCTTGCAGTTTTCACACCATTTCTTGCTCCTCGCATTTTTCACACCTTTTCAGGCTCCTCGCATATTTGACACACTTTTCATGCTCCTCGAATTCTTCACACCTTTTTAGGCTCCTCGCAATTTTCACAGGTTTTCTTGCTCCTCGAATTTTTCACACCTTTTCATGCTCCTCGCATTTTTCACACCTTTTCATGCTCCTCGAATTTTTCACACCTTTTCATGCTCCTCGCATTTTTCACACGTTTTCATGCTCCTCAAATTTTTCAACCTTTTTATGCTCCTCGTCTTTTTTTTTTTTTGCTCCTCGCATTTTTCAAAGCTTTGCATGCTCCTCAAAATTTTCACACTTTTTCATGCTCCTCGTATTTTTCACACCTTTTCAGGCTCCTCGCAATTTTCACAGCTTTTCTTGCTTCTGGCATTTTTCACACCTTTTCAAGTTCCTCGAATTTTTCACACCTTTTTATGCTCCCCACATTTTTCACACCTTTTCATGCTCCTCGCTTTTTTCAAACCTTTTCATGCTCCTCGCATTTTTCACGCCTTTTCATGCTCCTCGTAATTTTCACACCTTTTCATGCTCCTCGCCTTTTTCACACCATTTCATGCTCCTCGCTTTTTTCACACCTTTTCATGCTCCTCGCATTTTTCACACCTTTTCATTCTTCTCGTCTTTTGTTTTTTTTTTTTTTTTTTTTCCTCTTCGCATTTTTCACAGATTTTCATGCTCCTCGCATTTTTCACACCTTTTTATGCTCCTCGTTTTTTTTTTTTTTGCTCCTCGCATTTTTCACACCATTTCATGCTCCTCATACTTTTCACACCTTTTCATGCTCCTCGTATTTTTCACACCTTTACATGTTCCTGGAAATTTTCACACCTTTTTATGCTCCCCACATTTTTCACACCTTTTCATGCTACTCGCATTTTTCACACCGTTTCAGGCTCCTCGCAGTTTTCACACCATTTCTTGCTCCTCGCATTTTTCACTCCTTTTCTTGCTCCTCGCATTTTTGACACCTTTTCATGCTCCTCGAAGTTTCCCACCATTTCATCCTCCTTGTACTTTTCCCACATTTTCATGCTCCTCGCATTTTTCACACCATTTCATGCTCCTCGCATTTTTCACACCTTTTCATGCTCCGCGCATTTTTCACACCTTTTCATTCTGCTCGTCTTTTTTTTTTTTTTTTTTGCTCTTCGCATTTTTCACACCATTTCATGCTCCTCGTACTTTTCACACCTTTTCATGCTCCTCGCATTTTTCACACCTTTTCATGCTCCTCGAATTTTTGACACCTATTCATGCTCTCGAAATTTTCACACCTTTTCATGCTCCTCGTATTTTTCACACCTTTTCAAGTTCCTCGAATTTTTCACACCTTTTCATGCTCCTCGCATTTTTCACACCTTTTCATGCTACTCGCATTTTTCAAACCGTTTCAGGCTCCTTGCAGTTTTCACACCATTTCTTGCTCCTCGCATTTTTCACACCTTTTCAGGCTCCTCGCATATTTCACACACTTTTCATGCTCCTCGAATTCTTCACACCTTTTCAGGCTCCTCGCAATTTTCACAGGTTTTCTTGCTCCTCGAATTTTTCACACCTTTTCATGCTCCTCGCATTTTTCACACCTTTTCATGCTCCTCGAATTTTTCACACCTTTTCATGCTCCTCGCATTTTTCACACGTTTTCATGCTCCTCGAATTTTTCAACCTTTTGATGCTCCTCGTCTTTTTTTTTTTTTGCTCCTCGCATTTTTCAAAGCTTTGCATGCTCCTCAAAATTTTCACACTTTTTCATGCTCCTCGTATTTTTCACACCTTTTCAGGCTCCTCGCATTTTTCACACCTTTTCATACTCCTCGCATTTTTCACACCTTTTCATGCTCCTCGAATTTTTCACACCTTTTCAGGCTCCTCGCAATTTTCACAGCTTCTCTTGCTCCTGGCATTTTTCACACCTTTTCATGCTCCTCGCATTTTTAACACCTTTTCAGTCTCCTCACAATTTTCACACCTTTTCATGTTCCTCGTATTTTTCACACCTTTTCATGCTCCTTGCATTTTTCACACCTTTTCAGTCTCCTCACAATTTTCACACCTTTTCATGTTCCTCATATTTTTCACACCTTTTCATGCTCCTTGCATTTTTCACAGCTTTTAATGCTCCTAAAATTTAAGACAGCTTTTCATTGTCCCCGAAATTTTCAAGCGTTTTTATGCTCCTCAAAATTTTCACACGTTTTCATGCTCCTCGAATTTTTGACAACTTTTCATACTCCTCGAAATATTCACACCTCTCATGCTCCTCATATTTTTCTCACCTTTTCATGCTCCTTGAAATTTTCACACCTTTTCATGCTCCTCGCATTTTTCACACCTTTTCATGCTCCTCGAATTTTTGACACCTTTCCATGCTCGTCGAATTTTTCACAACTTTTCATGCTCCTCGCATTTTTCACACCTTTTCATGCTCCTCGAATTTTTCACACCTATTCATGCTCTCGAAATTTTCACACCTTTTCATGCTCCTCGCATTTTTCACACCTTTTCATGCTCCTCGAATTTTTGACACCTATTCATGCTCTCGAAATTTTCACACCTTTTCATGCTCCTCGTATTTTTCACACCTTTTCAAGTTTCTCGAATTTTTCACACCTTTTCATGCTCCTCGCATTTTTCACACCTTTTCATGTTACTCGCATTTTTCAAACCGTTTCAGGCTCCTTGCAGTTTTCACACCATTTCTTGCTCCTCGCATTTTTCACACCTTTTCAGGCTCCTCGCATATTTGACACACTTTTCATGCTCCTCGAATTCTTCACACCTTTTCAGGCTCCTCGCAATTTTCACAGGTTTTCTTGCTCCTCGAATTTTTCACACCTTTTCATGCTCCTCGCATTTTTCACACCTTTTCATGCTCCTCGAATTTTTCACACCTTTTCATGCTCCTCGCATTTTTCACACGATTTCAGGCTCCTCGAATTTTTCAACCTTTTTATGCTCCTCATCTTTTTTTTTTTTTTTGCTCCTTGCATTTTTCAAAGCTTTGCATGCTCCTCAAAATTTTCACACTTTTTCATGCTCCTCGTATTTTTCACACCTTTTCAGGCTCCTCGCAATTTTCACAGCTTTTCTTGCTCCTGGCATTTTTCACACCTTTTCAAGTTCCTCGAATTTTTCACACCTTTTTATGCTCCCCACATTTTTCACACCTTTTCATGCTCCTCGCTTTTTTCAAACCTTTTCATGCTCCTCGCATTTTTCACGCCTTTTCATGCTCCT
Organism: Cervus elaphus; assembly: GCF_910594005.1. Classification (NCBI taxonomy): domain Eukaryota; kingdom Metazoa; phylum Chordata; class Mammalia; order Artiodactyla; family Cervidae; genus Cervus; species Cervus elaphus. Next base: position 26,093 of record NW_025316735.1, on the reverse strand, counting down.
CGTAATTTTCACACCTTTTCATGCTCCTCGCATTTCTGACACCTTTTCATGTTCCTCGCATTTTTCACACCTTTTCATGCTCCTCGCCTTTTTCACACCATTTCATGCTCCTCGCTTTTTTCACACCTTTTCATGCTCCTCGCATTTTTCACACCTTTTCATGTTCCTCGCATTTTTCACACCTTTTCATGCTCCTCGCATTTTTCACACCTTTTCATGCTCCTCGCCTTTTTCACACCATTTCATACTCCTCGCTTTTTTCACACCATTTCATGCTCCTCGCTTTTTTCAAACCTTTTCATGCTCCTCGCATTTTTCACACCTTTTCATTCTGCTCGTCTTTTGTTTTTTTTTTTTTTTGCTCTTCGCATTTTTCACAGATTTTCATGCTCCTCGCATTTTTCACACCTTTTTATGCTCCTCGTTTTTTTTTTTTTTGCTCCTTGCATTTTTCACACCATTTCATGCTCCTCGTACTTTTCACACCTTTTCATGCTCCTCGTATTTTTCACACCTTTACATGTTCCTGGAATTTTTCACACCTTTTTATGCTCCCCACATTTTTCACACCTTTTCATGCTACTCGCATTTTTCACACCGTTTCAGGCTCCTCGCAGTTTTCACACCATTTCTTGCTCCTCGCATTTTTCACTCCTTTTCTTGCTCCTCGCATTTTTGACACCTTTTCATGCTCCTCGTACTTTTCACACCTTTTCATGCTCCTCGCATTTTTCACACCTTTTCATGCTCCTCGAAACTTTCACACCTTTTCATGCTTCTCGTTCTTTCACACCTTTTCATGCTCCTCGCATTTTTCAAAACTTTTCATGCTCCTCGAAACTTTCACACCTTTTCCTGCTTCTCGTTTTTTCACACCTTTTCATGCTCCTCGCATGTTTCACCCCATTTCATGCTTCTCGAAATTTTCACACCTTTTCATGCTCTTCGCATTTTTCACACCTTTTCATGCTCCTCGTAATTTTCACACCTTTTCATGTTCCTCGCATTTCTAACACATTTTCATGCTCCTCTTTTTTTTTTTGCTCCTTGCATTTTTCACACCTTTTCCTGCTCGTCGTACTTTTCACACTTTTTCATGCTCCTCGCATTTTTCACACCTTTTATGCTCCCCACATTTTTCACACCTTTTCATGCTCCTCGCATTTTTCACACTTTTTCAGGCTCCTCGCAATTTTGACACCTTTTCTTGCTCCTCGCATTTTTCACACCTTTTCATGCTCCTCGCATTTTTCACACCTTTTCATGCTCCTCGCATCTTTCACACCTTTTCATGCTCTTCGAGTTTTTGAAACCATTTCATGCTTCTTGAAATTTTCACACCTTTTCATGCTCTTCGTATTTTTCAAACCTTGTCATGCTCCTCGAAATTTTCACACCTTTTAATGCTTCTCCAATTTTTCACACCTTTTCATGTTCCTCGAATTTTTCACACCTTTTCATGCTCCTCGCAATTTTCACAGCTTTTCTTGCTCCTCGCATTTTTCATGCATTTTCATGCTCCTCACATATTTCACACCTTTTCATGATCCTTGCATTTTTCACACCTTTTCATGCTCCTCGTCTTTTTTTTTTGCTCCTGGCATTTTTCAAAGCTTTGCATGCTCCTCGCATTTTTCACACCTTTTCATGCTCCTCGTCTTTTTTTTTTTTTGCTCTTCGCATTTTTCACACCTTTTCATACTCCTCGCATTTTTCACACCTTTTCATTCTCCTCGAATTTTTCACACCTTTTCAGGCTCCTCGCAATTTTCACAGCTTCTCTTGCTCCTGGCATTTTTCACACCTTTTCATGCTCCTCGCATTTTTAACACCTTTTCAGTCTCCTCACAATTTTCACACCTTTTCATGTTCCTCGTATTTTTCACACCTTTTCATGCTCCTTGCATTTTTCACACCTTTTCAGTCTCCTCACAATTTTCACACCTTTTCATGTTCCTCATATTTTTCACACCTTTTCATGCTCCTTGCATTTTTCACAGCTTTTAATGCTCCTAAAATTTAAGACAGCTTTTCATTGTCCCCGAAATTTTCAAGCGTTTTTATGCTCCTCAAAATTTTCACACGTTTTCATGCTCCTCGAATTTTTGACAACTTTTCATGCTCCTCGAAATATTCACACCTCTTCATGCTCCTCATATTTTTCTCACCTTTTCATGCTCCTTGAAATTTTCCCACCTTTTCATGCTCCTCGCATTTTTCACACCTTTTCATGCTCCTCGAATTTTTGACACCTTTCCATGCTCGTCGAATTTTTCACAACTTTTCATGCTCCTCGCATTTTTCACACCATTTCATGCTCCTCGCCGTTTTCACACCATTTCATGCTCCTCGCTTTTTTCACACCTTTTCATGCTCCGCGCGTTTTTCACACCTTTTCATTCTGCTCGTCTTTTGTTTTTTTTTTTTTTGCTCTTCGCATTTTTCACACCATTTCATGCTCCTCGTACTTTTCACACCTTTTCATGCTCCTCGCATTTTTCACACCTTTTCATGCTCCTCGAATTTTTGACACCTATTCATGCTCTCGAAATTTTCACACCTTTTCATGCTCCTCGCATTTTTCACACCTTTTCATGCTCCTCGAATTTTTGACACCTATTCATGCTCTCGAAATTTTCACACCTTTTCATGCTCCTCGTATTTTTCACACCTTTTCAAGTTTCTCGAATTTTTCACACCTTTTCATGCTCCTCGCATTTTTCACACCTTTTCATGTTACTCGCATTTTTCAAACCGTTTCAGGCTCCTTGCAGTTTTCACACCATTTCTTGCTCCTCGCATTTTTCACACCTTTTCAGGCTCCTCGCATATTTGACACACTTTTCATGCTCCTCGAATTCTTCACACCTTTTCAGGCTCCTCGCAATTTTCACAGGTTTTCTTGCTCCTCGAATTTTTCACACCTTTTCATGCTCCTCGCATTTTTCACACCTTTTCATGCTCCTCGAATTTTTCACACCTTTTCATGCTCCTCGCATTTTTCACACGTTTTCATGCTCCTCGAATTTTTCAACCTTTTTATGCTCCTCGTCTTTTTTTTTTTTTTTTGCTCCTCGCATTTTTCAAAGCTTTGCATGCTCCTCAAAATTTTCACACTTTTTCATGCTCCTCGTATTTTTCACACCTTTTCAGGCTCCTCGCAATTTTCACAGCTTTTCTTGCTCCTGGCATTTTTCACACCTTTTCAAGTTCCTCGAATTTTTCACACCTTTTTATGCTCCCCACATTTTTCACACCTTTTCATGCTCCTCGCTTTTTTCACACCTTTTCATGCTCCTCGCATTTCTGACACCTTTTCATGTTCCTCGCATTTTTCACACCTTTTCATGCTCCTCGCCTTTTTCACACCATTTCATGCTCCTCGCTTTTTTCACACCTTTTCATGCTCCTCGCATTTTTCACACCTTTTCATTCTGCTCGTCTTTTTTTTTTTTTTTTTTTGCTCTTCGCATTTTTCACAGATTTTCATGCTCCTCGCATTTTTCACACCTTTTTATGCTCCTCGTTTTTTTTTTTTTTGCTCCTCGCATTTTTCACACCATTTCATGCTCCTCGTACTTTTCACACCTTTTCATGCTCCTCGTATTTTTCACACCTTTACATGTTCCTGGAATTTTTCACACCTTTTTATGCTCCCCACAATTTTCACCTCTTTTCTTGCTCCTCGCATTTTTGACACCTTTTCATGCTCCTCGAAGTTTCCCACCATTTCATCCTCCTCGTACTTTTCCCACATTTTCATGCTCCTTGCATTTTTCACACCTTTTCATGCTCTTCGCATTTTTCACACCTTTTCATGCTCCTCGTACTTTTCACACCTTTTCATGCTCCTCGCATTTTTCAAAACTTTTCATGCTCCTCGAAACTTTCACACCTTTTCATGCTTCTCGTTTTTTCACACCTTTTCATGCTCCTCGTAATTTTCGCACCTTTTCATGTTCCTCGCATTTCTAACACATTTTCATGCTCCTCTTTTTTTTTTGCTCCTTGCATTTTTCACACCTTTTCCTGCTCGTCGTACTTTTCACACCTTTTCCTGCTCCTCGCATTTTTCACAACTTTTTATGCTCCCCACATTTTTCACAACTTTTCATGCTCCTCGCATTTTTCACACTTTTTCAGGCTCCTCGCAATTTTCACACCTTTTCTTGCTCCTCGCATTTTTCACACCTTTTCATGCTCCTCGCATTTTTCACACCTTTTCATGCTCTTCGAGTTTTTGACACCATTTCATGCTTCTTGAAATTTTCACACCTTTTCATGCTCTTCGTATTTTTCAAACCTTGTCATGCTCCTCGAAATTTTCACACGTTTTAATGCTTCTCCAATTTTTCACACCTTTTCATGATCCTTGCATTTTTCACACGTTTTCATGCTCCTCGTCTTTTTTTTTTGCTCCTCTCATTTTTCACACCTTTTCATGCTCCTCGCATTTTTCACACCTTTTCATGCTCCTCGTCTTCTTTTTTTTGCTCCTGGCATTTTTCAAAGCTTTGCATGCTCCTCGCATTTTTCACACCTTTTCATGCTCCTCGTCTTTTTTTTTTTGCTCTTCGCATTTTTCACACCTTTTCATACTCCTCGCATTTTTCACACCTTTTCATGCTCCTCGAATTTTTCACACCTTTTCAGCCTCCTCGCAATTTTCACAGCTTTTCTTGCCCTGGCAATTTTCACACCTTTTCAAGTTCCTCGAATTTTTCACACCTTTTTATGCTCCCCACATTTTTCACACCTTTTCATGCTCCTCGCTTTTTTCACACCTTTTCATGCTCCTCGCATTTTTCACACCTTTTCATGCTCCCCGTAATTTTCAGACCTTTTCATGCTCCTCGTATTTTTCACACCTTTTCAGGCCCCTTGCTTTGTTCACACCTTTTCATGCTCCTCGAATTTTTCACACCTTTTCATGCAGCTCGTCATTTGTTTTTTTTTTTTTGCTCTTCGCATTTTTCACAGCTTTTCATGCTCCTCGCATTTTTCACACCTTTTCAGTCTCCTCACAATTTTCACACCTTTTCATGCTCCTCGCATTTTTCACACCATTTCATGATCCTCGCCTTTTTCATACCATTTCATGCTCCTCGCTTTTTCCACACCTTTTCATGCTCCTCGCATTTTTCACACCTTTTCAATCTGCTCGTCTTTTTTTTTTTTTTTTGCTCTTCGCATTTTTCACAGGTTTTCATGCTCCTCGCATTTTTCACACCTTTTTATGCTCCTCGTGCTTTTTTTTTTTTGCTCCTCACATTTTTCACACCATTTCATGCTCCTCGTACTTTTCACACTTTTTCTTGCTCCTCGAATTTTTCACACCTTTTCATGCTCCTCGCATTTTTCACACCTTTTCATGCTCCTTGCATTTTTCACACCTTTTCATGCTCCTCGCATTTTTCACACCTTTTCATGCTCCTCGTAATTTTCAGACCTTTTCATGCTCCTCGCATTTCTCACACCTTTTCATGTTCCTCGCATTTTTCAGACATTTTCATGCTCCCCGTTTTTTTTTTTTTTTGCATCTCTCATTTTTCACACCTTTTCATGCTACTCGCATTTTTGACACCTTTCCATGCTCCTCGAATTTTTCGCAAATTTTCATGCTCCTCGCATTTTTCACACCTTTCCATGCTCCTCGCCTTTTTCACACCATTTCATGCTCCTCGCTTTTTTTACACCTTTTCATGCTCCTCGCATTTTTCACACCTTTTCATTCTGCTCGTCTTTTGTTTTATTTTTTTTTCTGCTCTTCGCATTTTTCACAGGTTTTCATTCTCCTCGCATTTTTCACACCTTTTTATGCTCCTCGTCTTTTTTTTTTTTTTTGCTTCTCGCATTTTTCACACCATTTCATGCTCCTCGTACTTTTAACATCTTTTCACGCTCCTTGAATTTTTCACACCTTTTCAGGCTCCTCACAATTTTCACAGCTTTTCTTGCTCCTCACATTTTTCACACCTTTTCATGCTCCTTGAATTTTTCACACCTTTTCATGCTCCTCGAATTTTTCACACGTTTTCAGGCTCCTCGCATTTTTCACACCTTTTCATGCTCCTCCTCTTTTTTTTTTTTTGCTCCTCTCATTTTTGAAACCTTTTCATGCTCCTCGTCTTTTTTTTTCTTTTGCTCCTCGCATTTTTCACAGCTTTTCATGCTCCTCAAAATTTTCACACCTTTTCATGCTCCTCGTATTTTTCACACCTTTACATGTTCCTGGAATTTTTCACACCTTTTTATGCTCCCCACATTTTTCACACCTTTTCATGCTCCTCGCATTTTTGACAGCTTTTCATGCTCCTCGAAATTTCACACCATTTCATCTTCCTCGTACTTTTCCCACATTTTCATGCTCCTCTCATTTTTCACACCTTTTCATGCTCCTCGCATTTTTCACACCTTTTCATGCTCCTCGTCCTTTTCACACCTTTTCATGCTCCTCGCATTTTTCACACGTTTTCATGCTCCTCGTCTTTTTTTTTTGCTCCTCTCATTTTTCACACCTTTTCATGCTCCTCGAATTTTTCAGACCTTTTCAGTCTTCTCACAATTTTCACACCTTTTCATGTTCCTCGTATTTTTCACACCTTTTCATGCTCCTCACATTTTTCACACCTTTTCAGTCTCCTCACAATTTTCACACCTTTTCATGTTCCTCGTATTTTTCACACCTTTTCATGCTCCTCGCATTTTTCACACCTTTTCAGTCTCCTCACAATTTTCACACCTTTTCATGTTCCTCGTATTTTTTACACCTTTTCATGCTCCTTGCATTTTTCACAGCTTTTAATGCTCCTAAAATTTAAGACAGCTTTTCATTGTCCCCGAAATTTTCACGCGTTTCCATGCTCCTCAAAATTTTCACACGTTTTCATGCTCCTCGAATTTTTGACTTTTCATGCTCCTCGAAATATTCACACCTCTTCATGCTCCTCATATTTTTCACACCTTTTCATGCTCCTTGAAATTTTCACACCTTTTCATGCTCCTCGCATTTTTCACACCATTTCATGCTCCTCGCAATTTTCACAGCTTTTCTTGCTCCTCGCATTTTTCACGCATTTTCATGCTCCTCACATATTTCACACCTTTTCATGATCCTTGCATTTTTCACACCTTTTCATGCTCCTCGTCTTTTTTTTTTGCTCCTCGAATTTTTCACACCTTTTCATGCTCCTCGAATTTTTCACACCTTTTTATGCTCCTCGCCTTTTTTTTTTTTTGCTCCTGGCATTTTTCAAAGCTTTGCATGCTCCTCGCATTTTTCACACCTTTTCATGCTCCTCGTCTTTTTTTTTTTTTGCTCTTCGCATTTTTCACACCTTTTCATACTCCTCGCATTTTTCACACCTTTTCATGCTCCTCGAATTTTTCACACCTTTTCAGGCTCCTAGCAATTTTCACAGCTTTTCTTGCTCCTGGCATTTTTCACACCTTTTCAGTCTCCTCACAATTTTCACACCTTTTCATGTTCCTCGTATTTTTCACACCTTTTCATGCTCCTTGCATTTTTCACAGCTTTTAATGCTCCTAAAATTTAAGACAGCTTTTCATTGTCCCCGAAATTTTCACGCGTTTTCATGCTCCTCAAAATTTTCACACGTTTTCATGCTCCTCGAATTTTTGACAACTTTTCATGCTCCTCGAAATATTCACACCTCTTCATGCTCCTCATATTTTTCACACCTTTTCATGCTCCTTGAAATTTTCACACCTTTTCATGCTCCTCGCATTTTTCACACCTTTTCATGCTCCTCGAATTTTTGACACCTTTCCATGCTCCTCGAATTTTTCACAACTTTTCATGCTCCTCGCATTTTTCACACCATTTCATGCTCCTCGCCGTTTTCACACAATTTCATGCTCCTCGCTTTTTTCACACCTTTTCAAGCTCCGCGCATTTTTCACACCTTTTCATTCTGCTCATCTTTTGTTTTTTTTTTTTTTTTGCTCTTCGCATTTTTCACACCATTTCATGCTCCTCGCATTTTTCACACCTTTTCATGCTCCTCGCATTTTTGACACCTATTCATGTTCTCGAAATTTTCACACCTTTTCATGCTCCTCGCATTTTTCACACCTTTTCAAGTTCCTCGAATTTTTCACACCTTTTCATGCTCCTCGCATTTTTCACACCTTTTTATGCTCCTCGTTTTTTTTTTTTTTTGCTCCTCGCATTTTTCACACCATTTCATGCTCCTCGTATTTTTCACACCTTTACATGTTCCTGGAATTTTTCACACCTTTTTATGCTCCCCACATTTTTCACAGCTTTTCATGCTACTCGCATTTTTCAAACCGTTTCAGGCTCCTCGCAGTTTTCACACCATTTCTTGCTCCTCGATTTTTCACACCTTTTCAGGCTCCTCGCATATTTGACACACTTTTCATGCTCCTTGAATTCTTCACACCTTTTCAGGCTCCTCGCAATTTTCACAGGTTTTCTTGCTCCTCGAATTTTTCACACCTTTTCATGCTCCTCGCATTTTTCACACGTTTTCATGCTCCTCGAATTTTTCAACCTTTTTATGCTCCTCGTCTTTTTTTTTTTTTGCTCCTCGCATTTTTCAAAGCTTTGCATGCTCCTCAAAATTTTCACACTTTTTCATGCTCCTCGTATTTTTCACACCTTTTCAGGCTCCTCGCAATTTTCACAGCTTTTCTTGCTCCTGGCATTTTTCACACCTTTTCAAGTTCCTCGAATTTTTCACACCTTTTTATGCTCCCCACATTTTTCACACCTTTTCATGCTCCTCGCTTTTTTCAAACCTTTTCATGCTCCTCGCATTTTTCACGCCTTTTCATGCTCCTCAATTTTCACACCTTTTAATGCTCCTCGCATTTCTCACACCTTTTCATGTTCCTCGCCTTTTTCACACCTTTTCATGCTCCTCGCATTTCTCACACCTTTTCATGCTCCTCGCATTTTTCACACCTTTTCATGCTCTTCGAGTTTTTGACACCATTTCATGCTTCTTGAAATTTTCACACCTTTTCATGCTCTTCGTATTTTTCAAACCTTGTCATGCTCCTCGAAATTTTCACACCTTTTAATGCTTCTCCAATTTTTCACACCTTTTCATGTTCCTCGAATTTTTCACAACTTTTCATGCTCCTCGCAATTTTCACAGCTTTTCTTGCTCCTCGCATTTTTCACGCATTTTCATGCTCCTCACATATTTCACACCTTTTCATGATCCTTGCATTTTTCACACGTTTTCATGCTCCTCGTCTTTTTTTTTTGCTCCTCTCATTTTTCACACCTTTTCATGCTCCTCGCATTTTTCACACCTTTTCATGCTCCTCGAATTTTTCACACCTTTTTATGCTCCTCGTCTTTTTTTTTTTGCTCCTGGCATTTTTCAAAGCTTTGCATGCTCCTCGCATTTTTCACACCTTTTCATGCTCCTCGTCTTTTTTTTTTTTTGCTCTTTGCATTTTTCACACCTTTTCATACTCCTCGCATTTTTCACACCTTTTCATGCTCCTCGAAATTTTCACACCTTTTCAGGCTCCTCGCAATTTTCACAGCTTTTCTTGCTCCTGGCATTTTTCACACCTTTTCATGCTCCTCGCATTTTTCACACCTTTTCAGTCTCCTCACAATTTTCACACCTTTTCATGTTCCTCGTATTTTTCACACCTTTTCATGCTCCTCGCATTTTTCACACCTTTTCAGTCTCCTCACAATTTTCACACCTTTTCATGTTCCTCGTATTTTGCACACCTTTTCATGCTCCTTGCATTTTTCACAGCTTTTAATGCTCCTAAAATTTAAGACAGCTTTTCATTGTCCCCGAAATTTTCACGCGTTTTCATGCTCCTCAAAATTTTCACACGTTTTCATGCTCCTCGAATTTTTGACAACTTTTCATGCTCCTCGAAATATTCACACCTCTTCATGCTCCTCATATTTTTCACACCTTTTCATGCTCCTTGAAATTTTCACACCTTTTCATGCTCCTCGCATTTTTCACACCTTTTCATGCTCCTCGAATTTTTGACACCTTTCCATGCTCCTCGAATTTTTCACAACTTTTCATGCTCCTCGCATTTTTCACACCATTTCATGCTCCTCGCCGTTTTCACACCATTTCATGCTCCTCGCTTTTTTCACACCTTTTCATGCTCCTCGCATTTTTCACACCTTTTCATTCTGCTCGTCTTTTGTTTTTTTTTTTTTTTGCTCTTCGCATTTTTCACACCATTTCATGCTCCTCGTACTTTTCACACCTTTTCATGCTCCTCGCATTTTTCACACCTTTTCATGCTCCTCGAATTTTTGACACCTATTCATGCTCTCGAAATTTTCACACCTTTTCATGCTCCTCGTATTTTTCACACCTTTTCAAGTTCCTCGAATTTTTCACACCTTTTCATGCTACTCGCATTTTTCAAACCGTTTCAGGCTCCTTGCAGTTTTCACACCATTTCTTGCTCCTCGCATTTTTCACACCTTTTCAGGCTCCTCGCATATTTGACACACTTTTCATGCTCCTCAAATTCTTCACACCTTTTCAGGCTCCTCGCAATTTTCACAGGTTTTCTTGCTCCTCGAATTTTTCACACCTTTTCATGCTCCTCGCATTTTTCACACCTTTTCATGCTCCTCGCATTTTTCACACCTTTTCATGCTCCTCGAATTTTTCACACCTTTTCATGCTCCTCGCATTTTTCACACGTTTTCAGGCTCCTCGAATTTTTCCACCTTTTTATGCTCCTCGTCTTTTTTTTTTTTTTGCTCCTCGCATTTTTCAAAGCTTTGCATGCTCCTCAAAATTTTCACACTTTTTCATGCTCCTCGTATTTTTCACACCTTTTCAGGCTCCTCGCAATTTTCACAGCTTTTCTTGCTCCTGGCATTTTTCACACCTTTTCAAGTTCCTCGAATTTTTCACACCTTTTTATGCTCCCCACATTTTTCACACCTTTTCATGCTCCTCGCTTTTTTCAAACCTTTTCATGCTCCTCGCATTTTTCACGCCTTTTCATGCTCCTCGTAATTTTCACACCTTTTAATGCTCCTCGCATTTCTCACACCTTTTCATGTTCCTCGCCTTTTTCACACCTTTTCATGCTCCTCGCCTTTTTCACAACATTTCATTCTGCTCGTCTTTTGTTTTTTTTTTTTTTGCTTTTCGCATTTTTCACAGATTTTCATGCTCCTCGCATTTTTCACAACTTTTTATGCTCCTCGTTTTTTTTTTTTTTGCTCCTCGCATTTTTCACACCATTTCATGCTCCTCGTATTTTTCACACCTTTACATGTTCCTGGAATTTTTCACACCTTTTTATGCTCCCCACATTTTTCACAGCTTTTCATGCTACTCGCATTTTTCAAACCGTTTCAGGCTCCTCGCAGTTTTCACACCATTTCTTGCTCCTCGCATTTTTCACACCTTTTCAGGCTCCTCGCATATTTGACACACTTTTCATGCTCCTCGAATTTTTTACACCTTTTCAGGCTCCTTGCAATTTTCACAGCTTTTCTTGCTCCTCGTAATTTTCACACCTTTCATGCTCTTCGCATTTTTCACACCTTTTCCTGCTCCTCGTACTTTTCACACCTTTTCATGCTACTCGCATTTTTCACACCTTTTCATGCTCCTCGCATTTTTCACACTTTTTCAGGCTCCTCGCAATTTTCACACCTTTTCTTGCTCCTCGCATTTTTCACACCTTTTCATGCTCCTCGCATTTTTCACACCTTTTCATGCTCCTCGCATTTTTCACACCTTTTCATGCTCTTCGAGTTTTTGACACCATTTCATGCTTCTTGAAATTTTCACACCTTTTCATGCTCTTCGTATTTTTCAAACCTTGTCATGCTCCTCGAAATTTTCACACCTTTTAATGCTTCTCCAATTTTTCACACCTTTTCATGTTCCTCGAATTTTTCACAACTTTTCATGCTCCTCGCAATTTTCACAGCTTTTCTTGCTCCTCGCATTTTTCACGCATTTTCATGCTCCTCACATATTTCACACCTTTTCATGATCCTTGCATTTATCACACGTTTTCATGCTCCTCGTCTTTTTTTTTTGCTCCTCTCATTTTTCACACCTTTTCATGCTCCTCGCATTTTTCACACCTTTTCATGCTCCTCGAATTTTTCACACCTTTTTATGCTCCTCATCTTTTTTTTTTTTGCTCCTGGCATTTTTCAAAGCTTTGCATGCTCCTCGCATTTTTCACACCTTTTCATGCTCCTCGTCTTTTTTTTTTTTTGCTCTTCGCATTTTTCACACCTTTTCATACTCCTCGCATTTTTCACACCTTTTCATGCTCCTCGAATTTTTCACACCTTTTCAGGCTCCTTGCAATTTTCACAGCTTTTCTTGCTCCTGGCATTTTTCACACCTTTTCATTCTCCTCGCATTTTTCACACCTTTTCAGTCTCCTCACAATTTTCACACCTTTTCATGTTCCTCGTATTTTTCACACCTTTTCATGCTCCTCGCATTTTTCACACCTTTTCAGTCTCCTCACAATTTTCACACCTTTTCATGTTCCTCGTATTTTGCACACCTTTTCATACTCCTTGCATTTTTCACAGCTTTTAATGCTCCTACAATTTAAGACAGCTTTTCATTGTCCCCGAAATTTTCACGCGTCTTCATGCTCCTCAAAATTTTCACACGTTTTCATGCTCCTCGAATTTTTGACAACTTTTCATGCTCCTCGAAATATTCACACCTCTTCATGCTCCTCATATTTTTCACACCTTTTCATTCTCCTTGAAATTTTCACACCTTTTCATGCTCCTCGAATTTTTGACACCTTTCCATGCTCCTCGAATTTTTCACAACTTTTCATGCTCCTCGAATTTTTCACACCATTTCATGCTCCTCGCCGTTTTCACACCATTTCATGCTCCTCCCTTTTTTCACACCTTTTCATGCTCCTCGCATTTTTCACATCTTTTCATTCTGCTCGTCTTTTGTTTTTTTTTTTTTTTTCTCTTCGCATTTTTCACACCATTTCATGCTCCTCGTACTTTTCACACCTTTTCATGCTCCTCGCATTTTTCACACCTTTTCATGCTCCTCGAATTTTTGACACCTATTCATGCTCTCGAAATTTTCACACCTTTTCATGCTCCTCGTATTTTTCACACCTTTTCAAGTTCCTCGAATTTTTCACACCTTTTCATGCTCCTCGCATTTTTCACACCTTTTCATGCTACTCGCATTTTTCAAACCGTTTCAGGCTCCTTGCAGTTTTCACACCATTTCTTGCTCCTCGCATTTTTCACACCTTTTCAGGCTCCTCGCATATTTGACACACTTTTCATGCTCCTCAAATTCTTCACACCTTTTCAGGCTCCTCGCAATTTTCACAGGTTTTCTTGCTCCTCGAATTTTTCACACCTTTTCATGCTCCTCGCATTTTTCACACCTTTTCATGCTCCTCGCATTTTTCACACCTTTTCATGCTCCTCGAATTTTTCACACCTTTTCATGCTCCTCGCATTTTTCACACGTTTTCATGCTCCTCGAATTTTTCAACCTTTTTATGCTCCTCGTCTTTTTTTTTTTTTGCTCCTCGCATTTTTCAAAGCTTTGCATGCTCCTCAAAATTTTCACACTTTTTCATGCTCCTCGTATTTTTCACACCTTTTCAGGCTCCTCGCAATTTTCACAGCTTTTCTTGCTCCTGGCATTTTTCACACCTTTTCAAGTTCCTCGAATTTTTCACACCTTTTTATGCTCCCCACATTTTTCACACCTTTTCATGCTCCTCGCTTTTTTCAAACCTTTTCATGCTCCTCGCATTTTTCACGCCTTTTCATGCTCCTCGTAATTTTCACACCTTTTCATGCTCCTCACATTTCTCACACCTTTTCATGTTCCTCGCCTTTTTCACACCTTTTCATGCTCCTCGCCTTTTTCACAACATTTCATGCTCCTCGCTTTTTTCACACCTTTTCATGCTCCTCGCCTTTTTCACACCTTTTCATGCTCCTCGCCTTTTTCACAACATTTCATGCTCCTCGCTTTTTTCACACCTTTTCATGCTCCTCGCATTTTTCACACCTTTTCATTCTGCTCGTCTTTTGTTTTTTTTTTTTTGCTCTTCGCATTTTTCACAGATTTTCATGCTCCTCGCATTTTTCACACCTTTTTATGCTCCTCGTTTTTTTTTTTTTTGCTCCTCGCATTTTTCACACCATTTCATGCTCCTCGTACTTTTCACACCTTTTCATGATCCTCGTATTTTTCACACCTTTACATGTTCCTGGAATTTTTCACACCTTTTTATGCTCCCCACATTTTTCACACCTTTTCATGCTACTCGCATTTTTCACACCTTTTTATGCTCCTCGTTTTTTTTTTTTTTGCTCCTCGCATTTTTCACACCCTTTCATGCTCCTCGTATTTTTCACACCTTTACATGTTCCTGGAATTTTTCACACCTTTTTATGCTCCCCACATTTTTCACACCTTTTCATGCTACTCGCATTTTTCACACCGTTTCAGGCTCCTCGCAGTTTTCACACCATTTCTTGCTCCTCGCATTTTTCACTCCTTTTCTTGCTCCTCGCATTTTTGACACCTTTTCATGCTCCTCGAAGTTTCCCACCATTTCATCCTCCTTGTACTTTTCCCACATTTTCATGCTCCTCGCATTTTTCACACCTTTTCATGCTCCTCGCATTTTTCTCACCTTTTCATGCTCCTCGAAACTTTCACACCTTTTCATGCTTCTCGTTCTTTCACACCTTTTCATGCTCCTCGCATTTTTCAAAACTTTTCATGCTCCTCGAAACTTTCACACCTTTTCCTGCTTCTCGTTTTTTCACACCTTTTCATGCTCCTCGCATGTTTCACCCCATTTCATGCTCCTCGAAATTTTCACATCTTTTCATGCTCCTCGCATTTTTCACACCATTTCATGCTCCTCGTATTTTTCACACCTTTACATGTTCCTGGAATTTTTCACACCTTTTTATGCTCCCCACATTTTTCACACCTTTTCATGCTCCTCGCATTTTTCACACTTTTTCAGGCTCCTCGCAATTTTCACACCTTTTCTTGCTCCTCGCATTTTTCACACCTTTTCATGCTCCTCGCATTTTTCACACCTTTTCATGCTCCTCGAATTTTTCACACTTTTTCAGGCTCCTTTCAATTTTCACAGCTTTTCTTGCTCCTCGTAATTTTCACACCTTTCATGCTCTTCGCATTTTTCACACCTTTTCCTGCTCCTCGTACTTTTCACACCTTTTCATGCTCCTCGCATTTTTCACACCTTTTTATGCTCCCCACATTTTTCACACCTTTTCATGCTCCTCGCATTTTTCACACTTTTTCAGGCTCCTCGCAATTTTCACACCTTTTCTTGCTCCTCGCATTTTTCACACCTTTTCATGCTCCTCGCATTTTTCACACCTTTTCATGCTCCTCGCATTTTTCACACCTTTTCATGCTCTTCGAGTTTTTGACACCATTTCATGCTTCTTGAAATTTTCACACCTTTTCATGCTCCTCGTATTTTTCAAACCTTGTCATGCTCCTCGAAATTTTCACACCTTTTAATGCTTCTCCAATTTTTCACACCTTTTCATGTTCCTCGAATTTTTCACAACTTTTCATGCTCCTCGCAATTTTCACAGCTTTTCTTGCTCCTCGCATTTTTCACGCATTTTCATGCTCCTCACATATTTCACACCTTTTCATGATCCTTGCGTTTTTCACACGTTTTCATGCTCCTCGTCTTTTTTTTTTGCTCCTCTCATTTTTCACACCTTTTCATGCTCCTCGCATTTTTCACACCTTTTCATGCTCCTCGAATTTTTCACACCTTTATATGCTCCTCGTCTTTTTTTTTTTTGCTCCTGGCATTTTTCAAAGCTTTGCATGCTCCTCGCATTTTCCCACCTTTTCATGCTCCTCGTCTTTTTTTTTTTTGCTCTTCGCATTTTTCACACCTTTTCATACTCCTCGCATTTTTCACACCTTTTCATGCTCCTCGAATTTTTCACACCTTTTCATGCTCCTCGAATTTTTCACACGTTTTCAGGCTCCTCGCATTTTTCACACCTTTTCATGCTACTCCTCTTTTTTTTTTTTTGCTCCTCTCATTTTTCAAACCTTTTCATGCTCCTCGTCTTTTTTTTTCTTTTGCTCCTCGCATTTTTCACAGCTTTTCATGCTCCTCAAAATTTTCACACCTTTTCATGCTCCTCGTATTTTTCACACCTTTACATGTTCCTGGAATTTTTCACACCTTTTTATGCTCCCCACATTTTTCACACCTTTTCATGCTCCTCGCATTTTTGACAGCTTTTCATGCTCCTTGAAATTTCACACCATTTCATCTTCCTCGTACTTTTCCCACATTTTCATGCTCCTCTCATTTTTCACACCTTTTCATGCTCCTCGCATTTTTCACACCTTTTCATGCTCCTCGTCCTTTTCACACCTTTTCATGCTCCTCGCATTTTTCACACGTTTTCATGCTCCTCGTCTTTTTTTTTTGCTCCTCTCATTTTTCACACCTTTTCATGCTCCTCGAATTTTTCAGACCTTTTCAGTCTTCTCACAATTTTCACACCTTTTCATGTTCCTCGTATTTTTCACACCTTTTCATGCTCCTCGCATTTTTCACACCTTTTCAGTCTCCTCACAATTTTCACACCTTTTCATGTTCCTCGTATTTTTCACACCTTTTCATGCTCCTCGCATTTTTCACACCTTTTCAGTCTCCTCACAATTTTCACACCTTTTCATGTTCCTCGTATTTTTCACACCTTTTCATGCTCCTTGCATTTTTCACAGCTTTTAATGCTCCTAAAATTTAAGACAGCTTTTCATTGTCCCCGAAATTTTCACGCGTTTCCATGCTCCTCAAAATTTTCACACGTTTTCATGCTCCTCGAATTTTTGACTTTTCATGCTCCTCGAAATATTCACACCTCTTCATGCTCCTCATATTTTTCACACCTTTTCATGCTCCTTGAAATTTTCACACCTTTTCATGCTGCTCGCATTTTTCACACCATTTCATGCTCCTCGCAATTTTCACAGCTTTTCTTGCTCCTGGCATTTTTCACGCATTTTCATGCTCCTCACATATTTCACACCTTTTCATGATCCTTGCATTTTTCACACCTTTTCATGCTCCTCGTCTTTTTTTTTTGCTCCTCGAATTTTTCACACCTTTTCATGCTCCTCGAATTTTTCACACCTTTTTATGCTCCTCGACTTTTTTTTTTTTTGCTCCTGGCATTTTTCAAAGCTTTGCATGCTCCTCGCATTTTTCACACCTTTTCATGCTCCTCGTCTTTTTTTTTTTTTGCTCTTCGCATTTTTCACACCTTTTCATACTCCTCGCATTTTTCACACCTTTTCATGCTCCTCGAATTTTTCACACCTTTTCAGGCTCCTCGCAATTTTCACAGCTTTTCTTGCTCCTGGCATTTTTCACACCTTTTCAGTCTCCTCACAATTTTCACACCTTTTCATGTTCCTCGTATTTTTCACACCTTTTCATGCTCCTTGCATTTTTCACAGCTTTTAATGCTCCTAAAATTTAAGACAGCTTTTCATTGTCCCCGAAATTTTCACGCGTTTTCATGCTCCTCAAAATTTTCACACGTTTTCATGCTCCTCGAATTTTTGACAACTTTTCATGCTCCTCGAAATATTCACACCTCTTCATGCTCCTCATATTTTTCACACCTTTTCATGCTCCTTGAAATTTTCACACCTTTTCATGCTCCTCGCATTTTTCACACCTTTTCATGCTCCTCGAATTTTTGACACCTTTCCATGCTCCTCGAATTTTTCACAACTTTTCATGCTCCTCGCATTTTTCACACCATTTCATGCTCCTCGCCGTTTTCACACCATTTCATGCTCCTCGCTTTTTTCACACCTTTTCAAGCTCCGCGCATTTTTCACACCTTTTCATTCTGCTCATCTTTTGTTTTTTTTTTTTTTTGCTCTTCGCATTTTTCACACCATTTCATGCTCCTCGTACTTTTCACACCTTTTCATGCTCCTCGCATTTTTCACACCTTTTCATGCTGCTCGCATTTTTGACACCTATTCATGTTCTCGAAATTTTCACACCTTTTCATGCTCCTCGCATTTTTCACACCTTTTCAAGTTCCTCGAATTTTTCACACCTTTTCATGCTCCTCGCATTTTTCACACCTTTTCATGCTACTCGCATTTTTCAAACCGTTTCAGGCTACTTGCAGTTTTCACACCATTTCTTGCTCCTCGATTTTTCACACCTTTTCAGGCTCCTCGCATATTTGACACACTTTTCATGCTCCTTGAATTCTTCACACCTTTTCAGGCTCCTCGCAATTTTCACAGGTTTTCTTGCTCCTCGAATTTTTCACACCTTTTCATGCTCCTCCCATTTTTCACACGTTTTCATGCTCCTCGAATTTTTCAACCTTTTTATGCTCCTCGTCTTTTTTATTTTTTTGCTCCTCGCATTTTTCAAAGCTTTGCATGCTCCTCAAAATTTTCACACTTTTTCATGCTCCTCGTATTTATCACACCTTTTCAGGCTCCTCGCAATTTTCACAGCTTTTCTTGCTCCTGGCATTTTTCACACCTTTTCAAGTTCCTCGAATTTTTCACACCTTTTTATGCTCCCCACATTTTTCACACCTTTTCATGCTCCTCGCTTTTTTCAAACCTTTTCATGCTCCTCGCATTTTTCACGCCTTTTCATGCTCCTCAATTTTCACACCTTTTAATGCTCCTCGCATTTCTCACACCTTTTCATGTTCCTCGCCTTTTTCACACCTTTTCATGCTCCTCGCCTTTTTCACAACATTTCATTCTGCTCGTCTTTTGTTTTTTTTTTTTTGCTCTTCGCATTTTTCACAGATTTTCATGCTCCTCGCATTTTTCACACCTTTTTATGCTCCTCGTTTTTTTTTTTTTTTGCTCCTCGCATTTTTCACACCATTTCATGCTACTCGCATTTTTCAAACCGTTTCAGGCTCCTCGCAGTTTTCACACCATTTCTTGCTCCTCGCATTTTTCACACCTTTTCAGGCTCCTCGCATATTTGACACACTTTTCATGCTCCTCGAATTTTTCACACCTTTTCAGGCTCCTTGCAATTTTCACAGCTTTTCTTGCTTCTCGTAATTTTCACACCTTTCATGCTCTTCGCATTTTTCACACCTTTTCCTGCTCCTCGTACTTTTCACACCTTTTCATGCTCCTCGCATTTTTCACACCTTTTTATGCTCCCCACATTTTTCACACCTTTTCATGCTCCTCGCATTTTTCACACTTTTTCAGGCTCCTCGCAATTTTCACACCTTTTCTTGCTCCTCGCATTTTTCACACCTTTTCATGCTCCTCGCATTTTTCACACCTTTTCATGCTCCTCGCATTTTTCACACCTTTTCATGCTCTTCGAGTTTTTGACACCATTTCATGCTTCTTGAAATTTTCACACCTTTTCATGCTCTTCGTATTTTTCAAACCTTGTCATGCTCCTCGAAATTTTCACACCTTTTAATGCTTCTCCAATTTTTCACACCTTTTCATGTTCCTCGAATTTTTCACAACTTTTCATGCTCCTCGCAATTTTCACAGCTTTTCTTGCTCCTCGCATTTTTCACGCATTTTCATGCTCCTCACATATTTCACACCTTTTCATGATCCTTGCATTTTTCACACGTTTTCATGCTCCTCGTCTTTTTTTTTTGCTCCTCTCATTTTTCACACCTTTTCATGCTCCTCGCATTTTTCACACCTTTTCATGCTCCTCGAATTTTTCACACCTTTTTATGCTCCTCGTCTTTTTTTTTTTTGCTCCTGGCATTTTTCAAAGCTTTGCATGCTCCTCGCATTTTTCACACCTTTTCATGCTCCTCGTCTTTTTTTTTTTTTGCTCTTCGCATTTTTCACACCTTTTCATACTCCTCGCATTTTTCACACCTTTTCATGCTCCTCGAATTTTTCACACCATTTCATGCTCCTCGCCGTTTTCACACCATTTCATGCTCCTCGCTTTTTTCACACCTTTTCATGCTCCTCGCATTTTTCACATCTTTTCATTCTGCTCGTCTTTTGTTTTTTTTTTTTTTTCTCTTCGCATTTTTCACACCATTTCATGCTCCTCGTACTTTTCACACCTTTTCATGCTCCTCGCATTTTTCACACCTTTTCATGCTCCTCGAATTTTTGACACCTATTCATGCTCTCGAAATTTTCACACCTTTTCATGCTCCTCGTATTTTTCACACCTTTTCAAGTTCCTCGAATTTTTCACACCTTTTCATGCTCCTCGCATTTTTCACACCTTTTCATGCTACTCGCATTTTTCAAACCGTTTCAGGCTCCTTGCAGTTTTCACACCATTTCTTGCTCCTCGCATTTTTCACACCTTTTCAGGCTCCTCGCATATTTGACACACTTTTCATGCTCCTCAAATTCTTCACACCTTTTCAGGCTCCTCGCAATTTTCACAGGTTTTCTTGCTCCTCGAATTTTTCACACCTTTTCATGCTCCTCGCATTTTTCACACCTTTTCATGCTCCTCGCATTTTTCACACCTTTTCATGCTCCTCGCATTTTTCACACCTTTTCATGCTCCTCGCATTTTTCACACGTTTTCATGCTCCTCGAATTTTTCAACCTTTTTATGCTCCTCGTCTTTTTTTTTTTTTTGCTCCTCGCATTTTTCAAAGCTTTGCATGCTCCTCAAAATTTTCACACTTTTTCATGCTCCTCGTATTTTTCACACCTTTTCAGGCTCCTCGCAATTTTCACAGCTTTTCTTGCTCCTGGCATTTTTCACACCTTTTCAAGTTCCTCGAATTTTTCACACCTTTTTATGCTCCCCACATTTTTCACACCTTTTCATGCTCCTCGCTTTTTTCAAACCTTTTCATGCTCCTCGCATTTTTCACGCCTTTTCATGCTCCTCGTAATTTTCACACCTTTTCATGCTCCTCACATTTCTCACACCTTTTCATGTTCCTCGCCTTTTTCACACCTTTTCATGCTCCTCGCCTTTTTCACAACATTTCATGCTCCTCGCTTTTTTTCACACCTTTTCATGCTCCTCGCCTTTTTCACACCTTTTCATGCTCCTCGCCTTTTTCACAACATTTCATGCTCCTCGCTTTTTTCACACCTTTTCATGCTCCTCGCATTTTTCACACCTTTTCATTCTGCTCGTCTTTTGTTTTTTTTTTTTTGCTCTTCGCATTTTTCACAGATTTTCATGCTCCTCGCATTTTTCACACCTTTTTATGCTCCTCGTTTTTTTTTTTTTTGCTCCTCGCATTTTTCACACCATTTCATGCTCCTCGTACTTTTCACACCTTTTCATGATCCTCGTATTTTTCACACCTTTACATGTTCCTGGAATTTTTCACACCTTTTTATGCTCCCCACATTTTTCACACCTTTTCATGCTACTCGCATTTTTCACACCTTTTTATGCTCCTCGTTTTTTTTTTTTTTGCTCCTCGCATTTTTCACACCCTTTCATGCTCCTCGTATTTTTCACACCTTTACATGTTCCTGGAATTTTTCACACCTTTTTATGCTCCCCACATTTTTCACACCTTTTCATGCTACTCGCATTTTTCACACCGTTTCAGGCTCCTCGCAGTTTTCACACCATTTCTTGCTCCTCGCATTTTTCACTCCTTTTCTTGCTCCTCGCATTTTTGACACCTTTTCATGCTCCTCGAAGTTTCCCACCATTTCATCCTCCTTGTACTTTTCCCACATTTTCATGCTCCTCGCATTTTTCACACCTTTTCATGCTCCTCGCATTTTTCTCACCTTTTCATGCTCCTCGAAACTTTCACACCTTTTCATGCTTCTCGTTCTTTCACACCTTTTCATGCTCCTCGCATTTTTCAAAACTTTTCATGCTCCTCGAAACTTTCACACCTTTTCCTGCTTCTCGTTTTTTCACACCTTTTTCATGCTCCTCGCATGTTTCACCCCATTTCATGCTCCTCGAAATTTTCACATCTTTTCATGCTCCTCGCATTTTTCACACCATTTCATGCTCCTCGTATTTTTCACACCTTTACATGTTCCTGGAATTTTTCACACCTTTTTATGCTCCCCACATTTTTCACACCTTTTCATGCTCCTCGCATTTTTCACACTTTTTCAGGCTCCTCGCAGTTTTCACACCTTTTCTTGCTCCTCGCATTTTTCACACCTTTTCATGCTCCTCGCATTTTTCACACCTTTTCATGCTCCTCGAATTTTTCACACTTTTTCAGGCTCCTTTCAATTTTCACAGCTTTTCTTGCTCCTCGTAATTTTCACACCTTTCATGCTCTTCGCATTTTTCACACCTTTTCCTGCTCCTCGTACTTTTCACACCTTTTCTTGCTCCTCGCATTTTTCACACCTTTTTATGCTCCCCGCATTTTTCACACCTTTTCATGCTCCTCGCATTTTTCACACTTTTTCAGGCTCCTCGCAATTTTCACACCTTTTCTTGCTCCTCGCATTTTTCACACCTTTTCATGCTCCTCGCATTTTTCACACCTTTTCATGCTCCTCGCATTTTTCACACCTTTTCATGCTCTTCGTGTTTTTCACACCATTTCATGCTTCTTGAAATTTTCACACCTTTTCATGCTCTTCGTATTTTTCAAACCTTGTCATGCTCCTCGAAATTTTCACACCTTTTAATGCTTCTCCAATTTTTCACACCTTTTCATGTTCCTCGAATTTTTCACACCTTTTCATGCTCCTCGCAATTTTCACAGCTTTTCTTGCTCCTCGCATTTTTCACGCATTTTCATGCTCCTCACATATTTCACACCTTTTCATGATCCTTGCGTTTTTCACACGTTTTCATGCTCCTCGTCTTTTTTTTTTGCTCCTCTCATTTTTCACACCTTTTCATGCTCCTCGCATTTTTCACACCCTTTTCATGCTCCTCGAATTTTTCACACCTTTATATGCTCCTCGTCTTTTTTTTTTTTGCTCCTGGCATTTTTCAAAGCTTTGCATGCTCCTCGCATTTTCCACCTTTTCATGCTCCTCGTCTTTTTTTTTTTTGCTCTTCGCATTTTTCACACCTTTTTCATACTCCTCGCATTTTTCACACCTTTTCATGCTCCTCGAATTTTTCACACCTTTTCATGCTCCTCGAATTTTTCACACGTTTTCAGGCTCCTCGCATTTTTCACACCTTTTCATGCTACTCCTCTTTTTTTTTTTTTTCTCCTCTCATTTTTCAAACCTTTTCATGCTCCTCGTCTTTTTTTTTTCTTTTGCTCCTCGCATTTTTCACAGCTTTCATGCTCCTCAAAATTTTCACACCTTTTCATGCTCCCTCGTATTTTTCACACCTTTACATGTTCCTGGAATTTTTCACACCTTTTTATGCTCCCCACATTTTTCACACCTTTTCATGCTCCTCGCATTTTTGACAGCTTTTCATGCTCCTCGAAATTTCACACCATTTCATCTTCCTCGTACTTTTCCCACATTTTCATGCTCCTCTCATTTTTCACACCTTTTCAGGCTCCTCGCATTTTTCACACCTTTTCATGCTCCTCGTCCTTTTCACACCTTTTCATGCTCCTCGCATTTTTCACACGTTTTCATGCTCCTCGTCTTTTTTTTTTGCTCCTCTCATTTTTCACACCTTTTCATGCTCCTCGAATTTTTCCGACCTTTTCAGTCTTCTCACAATTTTCACACCTTTTCATGTTCCTCGTATTTTTCACACCTTTTCATGCTCCTCGCATTTTTCACACCTTTTCAGTCTCCTCACAATTTTCACACCTTTTCATGTTCCTCGTAGTTTTCACACCTTTTCATGCTCCTCGCATTTTTCACACCTTTTCAGTCTCCTCACAATTTTCACACCTTTTCATGTTCCTCGTATTTTTCACACCTTTTCATGCTCCTTGCATTTTTTTCAGCTTTTAATGCTCCTAAAATTTAAGACAGCTCTTCATTGTCCCCGAAATTTTCACGCGTTTCATGCTCCTCGAATTTTCACACGTTTTCATGCTCCTCGAATTTTTGACTTTTCATGCTCCTCGAAATATTCACACCTCTTCATGCTCCTCATATTTTTCACACCTTTTCATGCTCCTTGAAATTTTCACACCTTTTCATGCTGCTCGCATTTTTCACACCATTTCATGCTCCTCGCAATTTTCACAGCTTTTCTTGCTCCTGGCATTTTTCACGCATTTTCATGCTCCTCACATATTTCACACCTTTTCATGATCCTTGCATTTTTCACACCTTTTCATGCTCCTCGTCTTTTTTTTTTGCTCCTCGAATTTTTCACACCTTTTCATGCTCCTCGAATTTTTCACACCTTTTTATGCTCCTCGACTTTTTTTTTTTTTGCTCCTGGCATTTTTCAAACCTTTGCATGCTCCTCGCATTTTTCACACCTTTTCATGCTCCTCGTCTTTTTTTTTTTTTGCTCTTCGCATTTTTCACACCTTTTCATACTCCTCGCATTTTTCACACCTTTTCATGCTCCTCGCAATTTTCACAGCTTTTCAGGCTCCTCGCAATTTTCACAGCTTTTCTTGCTCCTGGCATTTTTCACACCTTTTCAGTCTCCTCACAATTTTCACACCTTTTCATGTTCCTCGTATTTTTCACACCTTTTCATGCTCCTTGCATTTTTCACAGCTTTTAATGCTCCTAAAATTTAAGACAGCTTTTCATTGTCCCCGAAATTTTCACGCGTTTTCATGCTCCTCAAAATTTTCACACGTTTTCATGCTCCTCGAATTTTTGACAACTTTTCATGCTCCTCGGAAATATTCACACCTCTTCATGCTCCTCATATTTTTCACACCTTTTCATGCTCCTTGAAATTTTCACACCTTTTCATGCTCCTCGCATTTTTCACACCTTTTCATGCCCCTCGAATTTTTGACACCTTTCCATGCTCCTCGAATTTTTCACAACTTTTCATGCTCCTCGCATTTTCACACCATTTCATGCTCCTCGCCGTTTTCACACCATTTCATGCTCCTCGCTTTTTTCACACCTTTTCAAGCTCCGCGCATTTTTCACACCTTTTCATTCTGCTCATCTTTTGTTTTTTTTTTTTTTTTGCTCTTCGCATTTTTCACACCATTTCATGCTCCTCGTACTTTTCACACCCTTTTCATGCTCCTCGCATTTTTCACACCTTTTCATGCTGCTCGCATTTTTGACACCTATTCATGTTCTCGAAATTTTCACACCTTTTCATGCTCCTCGCATTTTTCACACCTTTTCAAGTTCCTCGAATTTTTCACACCTTTTCATGCTCCTCGCATTTTTCACACCTTTTCATGCTACTCGCATTTTTCAAACCGTTTCAGGCTACTTGCAGTTTCACACCATTTCTTGCTCCTCGATTTTTCACACCTTTTCAGGCTCCTCGCATATTTGACACACTTTTCATGCTCCTTGAATTCTTCACACCTTTTCAGGCTCCTCGCAATTTTCACAGGTTTTCTTGCTCCTCGAATTTTTCACACCTTTTCATGCTCCTCCCATTTTTCACACGTTTTCATGCTCCTCGAATTTTTCAACCTTTTTATGCTCCTCGTCTTTTTTATTTTTTTGCTCCTCGCATTTTTCAAAGCTTTGCATGCTCCTCAAAATTTTCACACTTTTTCATGCTCCTCGTATTTATCACACCTTTTCAGGCTCCTCGCAATTTTCACAGCTTTTCTTGCTCCTGGCATTTTTCACACCTTTTCAAGTTCCTCGAATTTTTCACACCTTTTTATGCTCCCCACATTTTTCACACCTTTTCATGCTCCTCGCTTTTTTCAAACCTTTTCATGCTCCTCGCATTTTTCACGCCTTTTCATGCTCCTCAATTTTCACACCTTTTAATGCTCCTCGCATTTCTCACACCTTTTCATGTTCCTCGCCTTTTTCACACCTTTTCATGCTCCTCGCCTTTTTCACAACATTTCATTCTGCTCGTCTTTTGTTTTTTTTTTTTTGCTCTTCGCATTTTTCACAGATTTTCATGCTCCTCGCATTTTTCACACCTTTTTATGCTCCTCGTTTTTTTTTTTTTTGCTCCTCGCATTTTTCACACCATTTCATGCTACTCGCATTTTTCAAACC